>NC_133366.1:20667756-21029026 GCF_049309525.1 Garra rufa
ATCAGGCGCTCATCTCCTGTTTCCAAAATGCATCACAAACTGCTTGACAATTGCATTTACAAAATAATTACCTATACAACTTGTGTAACCAAGTACTTCTGCGCAAAAGGCTGCACGACGTGCGCATTGCCGTTAAATACACAGACGTGCACGGCATGGATTTTCTGCGTGCATTGTCTTCGATTAAACTGCGTTGCTTTTAGAAGTGTCAATTCAGTTGTTGCATATAGTTTAATGTCTTTATTTCGGGATTAACAAAGTAAATTATAACTCACGTGCCCCAGTAAAAGGTCTAGCAACGCACCTGCCCTGAAGCGGCTTCTAGCTGCATCCATGTTTGCATGTCTCATTTGATGTGGTAATTTCACAGAAGTTGAAGACTCGTTCTCGCCCCCTACAGTGCAATTCGACTAGGTATACGTCATCCGCGCTAAAATATCAAGGTGAAAGTCATCATATCTTGCGTAGTTTAGACCCTGCTCCCAACCCAACTTTGAGAATAGATTAACGGCGATATTTTTTTTATCGCCCGATAAGAGTCTCACGTTAACACAGCACGTTAACGCCGATAACGGCCCACCACTAATATATATATATATATATATATATATTTTAGTCATTTGCACTTTGAATATTGAAAGAGTAGCCTACTTTGATCATGCCTGCATTTATTGTCTACACGACTAAGAAAGAAGTGTTGTTTATTTTTTATTTTTTTTTAACTCTTTAACTTTAACCTCTTTAAATGGCTGTACCTATAATAGAGAAAATAAACATCTTGTTCATGTACTCATATTTTCATTCATTCTTGTCCCTTGCTTAAGACGTAAAATAAATATATAAAAAAGGCTTTCAGAATCAGCCCATTTGCTTGTAAAACATCTGCATTCAGAATTGACCATGAAGAATCAAGAAATTAGGTGCTCCTAAAATTTTTTGGTGCTCCTAACTTTTTGAAGTTGGGAGCACCAGTGCTACCAAGTAAAAAAGTTAATTTCGAGCCCTGAGCCCTATTAAAGATTAGGTCGACATTTGAATTAAATGTTTAGTCAATATTAAACAAGGATTACATTGCACAGTAAAGTGTAAAAACAATCATCTTTTTGAAATCGCGAGCGTATAAACGGCGTATTTTCAAACATATGGATCTATTCTCCTGTGTTTGCATAGGTTTATAAATGATTTACCTTACAAATCTAAGGAAATGGCGCATGTTTCGTTCTCAGCTGAATGTTATAATAAACCCAGACTCACAGCAATAAGCAGAGATGGAGTTTGAGATGCTCTATTATGATTTTGAACTGTTTTTTAACATTTTGTGCAGCCTTCAGATATGTGACCCTGGACCACAAAACCAGTCTTAAGTCGCTATATTTGTAGCAATAGCCAAAAATGTATTGTATGGGTCAAAATTATTGATTTTTCTTTTACGACAAAAATCATTAGGAAATTAAGTAAAGATCATGTTACATTAAGATTTTTTGTAAAATTTCTACTGTAAACCTATCAAAATGTAATTTTTTGATTAGTTATATGCATTGCTAAGAACTTAATTTGGACAACTTTAAAGGTGATTTTCTCAGTATTTAGATTTTTTTTTGCACCCTTATATTCCAGATTTTCAAATAGATGTATCTCGACCAAATATTGTCCTATCCTAACAAACTATACATCAATAGAAAGCTTATTTATTTAGCTTCCATATAATGTGTATATATATTTGTAAAATTTAACCTTATGACTGGTTTTGTGGTCCAGGGTCACATATGGTCTAACAATGTGTTTCATGGATTTTCTATTTTGCCGGTTACTCAACACAAGCAAATTGCAGTCAGGGATTTTTTTTTAAATTGTGTACTCGAATTGAATCGATGAATCATGACCGCCCTAATTGAAGTATATTCAATTAGGTCTAGGGAATACATTTAAAACGTCAGGCTGCTAAAATAAACCGTTTTGCCTCGGGTAATGAAATGGTGACACCTTTATTGGCATTTACAGTTAAAACCTAGAATGTGTTTGTGCAAGTTTTGATTAAAGAAAAACATCCCGTTACTGGTAATGTTTGCTAAAAATAAATGAAATGATATCCTATATCCAACCTATTTTCTTTTCACAGATGAGAAACATCACAGAGACACTGATGAAGCCTTTAGAAAAGTTTCGGAAAGAGCATCTCGGCTCCGCAAAGGTAAAAGCATAGCTCTTTCTGTCATCTCTCACATTTAGGATATTTGCATTGATTTGAAAGATACGGAAAACTGTACATTTATTGAAACCAGTTATGTATTTAAAACTTGCTTCTTGTGACGTGTTAAAAATAGTAAGTTCCTCCGTTGCATATGTTCTCATGCTATCTTTAGGCAGAGAGAAAGAGGTACGAGAAGGAAACAGAGAAGTACTACAGCTCACTAGAGAAACTTTTGAACATGTCAGCAAAGAAGAAAGAGCCACAATTACAGGAGGTACTTCACATTTCATTCTTCCCACACACAAGATGAATATGTAATGCAAACTAATTTTAGTTATGGTACTTTCCTTCTGTATCTCAGAAAAAAAAATCTACTTAATACAATGGTTTGCTATATTCTTTACTTTGAGGTTATTTTTTGCATTGGGTATTTAAAGTCTGTTGTTATTTCTACCATATTATATTATATATAGCTAAACAACTCACCCAAGTCCTTTCTAAGCCTGGGAAAGTGAACGAGTGCAGTGTAATATCTTGCTTAAATTTTTGATCAAGCAGTGTGGGGGCAACATAACCTTTTATGGCATGCAAATCATGCCTATATTGTATACGATGGGCATAAATAGCAGTAGCGACTGTTGATATTTTTATGGTGGGCCATTATGTTACTGCAGACTGTATGACGTGTGTGTGTTTGGGTCAAGGCCAGTGGTTTTAGCATTTAGAGTCAGACTGGTGTGTATGATTCTTAGAAATGCTGAAGAACCCCAGGGACTGCTAAGACATTTACACGTTAAGGAATGAGCATTTTGGTCATTCTGTCTAATCAAGTATGCAACAAATTGTTCACACAGCACTTTTAGATGCTTTTTTCATTTAATTTTTAAATTTTATTTTATTATTTATTGTTAATGCTGTCTCTCTCCACCGTACATCCAGCTTAATGATAATAAACAAAACAGTGCATCTGACCATTTATAAACATTTATTTTATTTTATTATTTTATTTTATTTCATTTTTATGTTTTATTTTACTTTGCTCTATTTTTTTTTTCTGATTAATGCGTTCTCTCTCCACAGTACAATCCAGACTGTTTACACTGTTTAATGCATGAGCTTAATGATAATAAACAAACCTGCATCTGACAGTTTCTAAAAATGTATTATTTTATTTATTTTTATTTTATGCCATCTCACTTCACAGTAGTCTCTCCCACCTGTTCTACATTTACAACAGTGCATCTGACAGTTTATAACATTTTTATTTTATTTATTATTTCAATTTATATTTTATTTTCAGTGTATTCCTTTTATTTTATTTCATTTCATTGTATTTAATTTTTTTATTTTATTTTATTATTTTATTATTTATTATTAATGCTGTCTTTCTCCAAAGTACATCCAGCTTAATGATAATAAACAACAGCACATCTGCCAGTTTATAAACTTTTATTTTAATTTATTATTTTATTGTTTGTTTAATTTAATTTAATTTTATTTTATTTTATTTTATTTTTTGTTTCATTTTACTTTGTTGTGTTTTTTTTTTTTTTTATCTTATAAATGCGTTCTTTCTCCACAGTACAATCCATCTGTTTATAAAAATGTATTTTATTTTATTTTATGTGCTCTCACTCCACAGTTTAATTACACAATTTAATTTTTTTTATATTTAATTTAATTTAATTTTTTATTTTAATTTTCATTAAATTTTTCAGTTTATTTATTTTATTTTATTTCATTTCATTGTATTTATTTTTTTATTTAATTTCTTTATTTATTTTTAATGCTGTCTTTCTCCACAGTACATCCAGCTTAAAGATAATAAACAACAGCGCATCTGACAGTTTATAAACTTTTATTTATTTTATTATTTTTATGTTTTATTTTATTTTAGTTTTCATTTTATTTTATTTTAGTTTTTGTTTTATTTCACTTTGTTCTATTTTATTTTATTTTATTGTATTTTATTTATTTATTTTTTATTTTTTTTATCTTATAAATGCCTTCTCAGTACAATCCGGAAAAGGCACACAGTTTAATGCATGAGCTTAATGATAATAAAAAAAAACTGTGTATCTGATGTTTTTTTTTTGTTTGTTTGTTTGTTTGTTTGTTTTTTTTATTATATTATATTTCATTTCATTTTATTTTTATTTTTTATTTTTTTATTTAAATTGTTTCAATATATTTCATTTTATTTTATTTTATTTTTTATTTATTGTTAATCCTGTCTTACTCCACAGTACATCCAGCTTAATGATAATAAACAACAGCACATCTGACAGTTTATAAACTTTTATTTATTTTATTATTTTTAGTTTTTGTTTTATTTCACTTTGTTCTATTTTATTTTATTTTATTATTATTTTTTATTTATCTTATAAATGCGTTCTCAGTACAATCCGGAAAAGGCACACTGTTTAATGCATGGGCTTAGTAATTAAAAAAAAAAAAAAAAAAACTGTTATAATAATTGTTAACCATCAATTAACATAATTGATGGTTTATAAAAGTGTATTTTATTTTATTATTTCATTTTATTTTATTTTATGTTATTTATTTATTTATTTTTTACAGCATATTATAATGCTGTCTTTCTCCACAGTAGTCTCTCCCACCTGTCCGACATTTGCAATCCAGAAAAGGCACGCTGTTTAATGCATGAACTTAATGATAATAAACAAAACAGTGCATCTGGCAGTTTATAAAAAAATCAGATGATTATATTTCATATAAATAATGTTATATTAGGAACTCATTTCCAAACACCATTTGGAATAAACTTTTGGCATCCAAAAGTTTCTCTTGTTTACAAGAAACTGTGGTTATCAAGATGTCAGCTGCTTAAATTCAAGAGTTATTCCTGTCTTCCATACACATCAGAATGCTCAAAACAGAACAACAGCTTAAGGAATTCATTCCCACATTTAAATGTTTTCATTTAAGTTTTTTGGGAAAGCTTTGAGATTTCATAGCTAAATTACACTCTTAAAAATAAAGGTGCTTTAAAAGATTCTCCAAGCAGTGCTATAGAAGAACCATTTTTGGTTCAACAAAAAACCATTTAGTTAAAGGTTCTTTAAAGAACCATCTCTTTCTTATGTTTTTTTCCAATCTGAAGAACCTTCTTTTGCCACAAAGAATTTTTTTGTGAAACAGAAAGGTTCTTCAGATGTTTAAGGTTCTTTATGGAACTATTTAGAGGTTCTTCTATGGCATTGTGAAGCACCTTTATTTTTAAGAGTGTACTGTTTTTTTATGATGGAGGTCACCAAGAAATGTCGCTAAGAGACATCAGTGTGTTACACTGTATTTGCACACCTAATAATTATATTACAGTAGTTAGTGTTTAGAAATGCTTACACGCAGACAAAACTTTACACAATTACGTCATCCGAGTTGTTTCTTGGTTTTCAAATATTCCATTTTCAGAATAACACACAGTCAGGTAAAAACAGAAAGAAATACAGACAGCTTTTTGTAAAACCCATTTCTCCACCTGTGTATCCAAAGTCATTTCTAATTTATGTATGGAATGATTTCTCTCCCTGTTTTCTTCAACCTTTTCATCTGAAATGTTATGGTACTTTTTTATTCTGTCTGTCTTTCAGGCTGACATGTCGGTGGAAGCGATGAGACAGCACTTTCAGGAGTCATCTCTGGAGTATGTTTGCAAGCTGCAGGAGATACAGGAGAGGAAGAAGTTTGAGTGTGTTGAGCCTGTGAGTGCGCGACCTTTTGTCCAGATTGTCATTCAACTCGATTTATTTCAACATTGTTTGCTATCTTGTTTGCCTGTCGACAGCATCTGATACGCTGTCACTTATCACAAAAAAAGAAACAAAACAGGTTTGCTGAAATTCACTCTGAATGCTGCGAGGTGATTGTACAGCACCAGAATAAACGTTACAAATATACGTTGCTGTGTATACATACACTGTTTCATAAGTATTGCCATAACACTTCAAGCTGTTGTGTGTAATTTCTCCACCACTAGCAGCACCAAACAGAATAGTACAAATAAGGGCTATGTTTGGGATGAAATAATACTATTTCTTTGGCATGTTGTTGGCAAATATCATACAAAACTGAATTAAAAGTAAAAATCTCTACTTATAAAATTATAACTGGACAGTTGTTGTAAAAATGTTTTGTAAAGAAGTTTTTTTCTGCTTATTAAGGCTGTTTATGTGATTTAAAAATACAGAGAAAAAAAAAACAGTAGTATTGTGAAATATTATTGCAATTTAAAATAGTGGTTTTCTGTTTTTTAAAAAGATGCAAAGTAAAATTTTCTGCATTATTACTCCAGTCTTCAGTGTCAAATGATTCTTCAGAAATCATTCTAATATGCAGGTTTTTTTTAGCAATGTTGGAAACATTTTGCTGCTTAACATTGTGCTGCTTAATATTTAATAGTACCTGTGATACTTTATTCAGGATTCTTTGACTAAAATGTTAAAAAGAACAGCATGTATTTCAAAATTAACTACGGTTTAAAGTTTGGGGTCATTCAGTTTATTCTTTCTTTCTTTATTTAAAAAAATTAATACTTTTATTCAGCAAGTGTTAAATTGATTTTTTTTTTTAAAGTTATATTGAAGACTTGTGTTGTTAGAAAATAAATGCTGTTCTTTTTAACTTTTTATTGATCAACAATCCTGAAAAAAGTATCACAGGTTTCAAAAAATATTAAGGAGTTATTAAGTTTTCAACATTGATCATAATTAGCATATTGGAATAATTTCTGAAGAATTGTGACACCGAAGATTGGAGTAATGGCTGATGAAAATGCAGCTTTGCATCACAGAAATAAATTCTATTTTAAAGAATAGTCAAGTAGGAAACTGTTATTTTAAATTGCAATAATATTTAATAATATTACTTTTTTTCTGTATTTTCTGTAACTTTGAGCATAAGAAAGAAACTTACTGATCCCAAACTTTTGAACAGCAGTGTATATACAGATAAGTTAAATCATAACACCAAGGTTGCATTTATTTAATTGCAAATACTGTAATATTGTGAAATATTATCACAATTAAAATTCCTGTGAATTTAATATTATTGAGACAGCAAAGCTGAGTTTACAGCAGCCATTCCTCCAGGCTTCAGTGTCACGTGATCCTTCAGAAATCTTTTTAGTATTACAGCAATTGTGTTTTTTTTTTTTTTTTTTGAAACCATTAATTATTTTTTTAGGCTTATTTGATAAATATAAAGAACAACATTCGTATGAAACAGAAGCTTTGGTAACACTTTACTTAAAGCCTTAATATATAATGCATGATAAAAGTTTTTTTTTTATCATGTTTTAATGCATTAATTATGTGATCTCTTGCATTATAATACTTGTCGGTACACCTTTAAAAAGTATAATGCATTAAAACACATAAAAAACAAACTTATAAATATTATAATGCATTTTTAAATTTGGTTACAGTTATCTATATAAGATATAATGCATTATGATGTACACTTTAGTGTTAACTGTAACTGTTAACTGTAGTGTAGCATTTCTTATATCAAATAATCAAAGTAGAATTGAAGTAGTGAATAAAAAAGTAGAATGTTTAGTGAGCTGGGAGTGCAGCATGGTTACATTCGGTACAGTTACCACACACAAGAGCCTTGTATAAATATTGGTGTGTCTAAGGCGTTTACAAGTGGGGCGAGTATTCTTACTAATTGACTCACATTGTGGGCACACAGTTTGATGAATTGCATAAGCATATTAGTATCCTTTAAATGGAATCGTAATGTTTTAGCAAAGCAAATATTTAACTGATTACTTCCACTGTTCCATATTATGAACACCTGTATGACTTTTTACTTGAAAATGTGTCTTTTGCTTTAAATTTGATATCGCTTGGGTTTTTTTGACATGTGGATTGATTATATAAACTCAAGAATGTCTGTCTTGTTGTGTTGTCCTTTTTTTTTTCTCTCTCTCTAATTCCCTTCTTCCACTCTCTCTTGTACAGATGCTGGCATTCTTTCAGACTGTATTTACTTTCTATCATCAGGGATATGAGTTGGCCAAAGACTTTGACCATTATAAAAAGGCCCTTCAAATCAATATTCAAAATGTAAGTAAAAATGTAATAATGTTTTCGACTTTATTACAAAACTTTAGATCTATGTTTAAATGATTGATGCAATATACGCTGCCGTTCAACAGTTTGGGATCAGTGAGATTTGTAATGTTTTTAAAGAAGTGTTTTCTGATCATAAAGGCTGTTTATTTGATTAAATATACAGAAAAAAAAACTGTTATATTGTAAAATATAATAGCAATTTAAAATAGTGGTTTTCTATTTGAATATACACTATATTGGGAAACCCCGTTGTAATGAACAGGTTTGACTGCTGTAGTAATTTCCATGGATACAAATCCTAATGTTCAAGCATAATGATATTCTAGGGGATTGTGTTCTTCTATTTTTACAGCAACAGCTTTGACAGGACCTTTTCTATTCAGTGTTTATTCCATTTGATTTCAACATTTTTCGTTGCATATATCCATCAAATATCAAATATTTGTTTGCCAAGTATATTGAACAGCTATAAACACTTTTAGAGTGATTCACCAAGACTTATCCATCTTCAGTCAGCTTCTTCTGGTTAACACTATTGGCTTACAGAGTGACATGGAAAGAGAGTTACTGAGACAGGATACAGCAGCGTTTTGAGAGGGCCAAGGCTTCCAAGGGAAACTTAAAGGCCTTTGTTTGCATTGACCTTCCATTGTTTAACTTCTAAGCCGGACGTTTGAGAGCCGACTTCCCTCCCCTGTCCTATTTGATTGGACCACGTCACTGTCCTTACTGGTGTTTTGTTTTTAATCAGTTATAAATCAAGTGTGATGGTCAGAGTTCTGAGGATGTATACTTTGAAAACATGGGTCTTAGAGTAGCACGATTAAGCATGATGGCATCTGGGAAGTTACTCATTGTGTAATAAGCCATCTCAGTGAATTCCCAGTTCCCTCACAGAAACTGTAAAACATCATTTTGAATTTTATTATTTTATGTTTGTGCTTCTGCTTCCAGACACGGAGTCGTTTTGAGGGCACACGCTCTGAGGTGTACGAGTTAATGAAGAGAATCAAAGAATCGCCACAGGAATACAGACAAACCAGCCCCATCAGCAGTGAAGGCTATCTTTATGTACAGGAGAGACGTATGCAAGACAAATTTGCCTGTTATCCTTTACTAACTGTCCTGTCAAGCTTGTTGCATTGCTAATAGTTATTGCTGTTTCCACAGGACCTCCTCCTTTTGGATCCAGCTGGGTGAAACGCTATTGCACGTTTGTCAAAGAACAGAAAATTCTACACATGAAGACATTTGACCAGAGATCAGGCGGGAAGCTGGTAAATTGTCATCACACTTGACACATTAGTCATGATAATGGCATGGCTCATAATATATGTATAGCTGATCTGCTGTTCACAGAAAATATTCTCTATCCATTCAGGGTGAGATGGAATCTGTTACAATCAAGTCCTGTATCCGCAAAACCACAGACACTCTTGACAGGAGGTTCTGCCTAGACATAGAGGTCACAGATCGGTATGTTGGACATCCACTTTTGATGGTAACAGTGAATAAATGATGCATTTCTCATTTACAAGAAATCAGGTCATTTAAAGATTATTAACACACTACCTTAACCCTTAAAAATCGTTTTCCCAGTCAAAAATTACCGGCCTTTCAAAAATGTCCTGCGAATCACGCATTATGCTATAGTATCTTCAAATTTTGGACTTTTTGGAATCTTTCTGTCTGAGGTTCATAAGCTCAGATCAATGAGGCCTACAATCAGTTATTAATAAGTTAACTGTCAAGTACAATAGTTATACATTTTCTGAGCAAAGTCAGTAAGTTTTAGTCCAATATGATAACATTAACCAGCATTTTCATAAAAACCCTTTCTGGTCAAAATGTATGTGACCCTGGGCCACAAAACCAGTCTTAAGTCGCTGGGGTATATTTGTAGAATAGCCAACAATACATTGTATAGGTCAAAAATAGATTTTTCTTTTATGCCAAAAATCATTAGGATAATAAGTAAAGATCATACAGATATTTAGTAAATTTTCTACTGTAAATAAATCAAAACTTAATTTTTGATTAGTAATAAGCATTGCTAAGAACTTCATTTGGACAACTTTAAAGGCTATTTTCTCAATATTTAGATTTTTTGCACCCTCAGATTCTAGATTTTCAAATAGTTGTATCTCGGCAAAATATTGTCCTATCATAATAAACCATGCATCAATGGAAAGCTTATTTATCCAGCTTTCAGCTTTCACAACTGACCTTATGACTGGTTTCGTGGTAGGGCTGCTCGATTATGGCAAAATCATAATCACAATTATTTTGGTCAATATTGTTATCACGATTATTTAACACGATTATGACTGGGTCCAAAACTTTATATTAGTGATTAATTTAGAGATAGCAATACAACAGAAAAAAAGATACAAATGAAAAAACAAAACAAAACAGAAACAGCCTACTACAGAAATTGAATGTAATTATTTGAATGTAAATTAAAACAGCGTCTTCACTGTAAGAATTAAACATGCTTTGTTTCTTATTAAAACTACAAAAGCTCTTCATTCAAGAGCAGTGAGTGATTTTTTTTCTTTGTATTTTTACGTTTTATTAATATTAAGCACAGAGACGGCAGAACGAAAGTTATTTGTTGCCACTTTAAGAGCCACACGGATCCAATATACTGTTACACATGTATTTTCATTCTCAACTGTTTATGAACATTTAAGACTTAAATGGGCAAGGGTTTACATAAATAATCACCAAGCGCCTCATTTTAAAATATATTCTTGCGTGTATTTGACCGTTTAGGCGTGCACCTAGAGTTAAAAGATAACTTAAAGAGTTAAAAGATGTCCGTGTTCTGCTCCATCTCTGAGTGCATACACAAAACAGCACAAGTTCTCTTTCTCGCTTTTAAAAACACAACATCAAAGAAACATTAATAAATCAAACACGTCTTGTTTTATGAAAGTCACATTATAGGATTTTGCTGATTTGCATGTGAAATTAGGCTTTTATGGAGGAGCGAAAGCACACCACTGGAAAGGGGCGGAATGGGGTGCAATAACCGTTTCATCTTGATTACTGTATTTTCATGATCGTTTCAAGCTGAAACCTCTATTTTGATTATTTGCACAGCCCTATTTTGTGGTCCAGGATGACATATGAGAGTTTAAAAAATCATGTTTTAGCAACTCTGACTCACCTGTAAACTGGTGTTCTTCAAGTAGTTTTTTGCTTAACAAAGGAAGCAAATCACGCATAAATATTTCTTTATGACTGTTATGAGTTAAGAATTTAACTTACGATCATAATAAACAAGAAAGGACTCTTGATCTGCAAATCCCTCTGAAACTACTGGGTTTAACATTTAACATTAACAAATGACATGCACTGGCACTGTGTCTCGTACGTCAGAGGATAAGGAAAATCAAAATATTTTGATCATCCAGGATACAACAAGGGCCCTCGTTAATCAAAGCCAAAGCTAACCTGGGCAGAGTTTATGAGCAATGTTAATTATGTTCATCATTAATTATGTTCTGCTTAGTGGAATCTTTTCAATGGCACTTCAGCACATCAGAATGTTTCCAAATTAGGAGGTGAATCAATCTCAATGTGAAAATGCCTTTGACTTCCATAATTCAAAGTAAAACATTTGAAAATATAGGCTGGGATGTGAATTTATCCATTTGGAATTGATTAAACAGTTAATAAAAAGTTTATAGGCATCCTATGTATGTCTATGTATATGTATATGCATGTGTAATTTACTCCTTTTAGAGGCTTTCTAATTCTATTATTAACTCACACCTCAAAACACAGGCCCCTAATATGGCACTGTCTCATGCAAAGGCATAACCTTATAATAATGGAAAGACACAATACTGTTATGACATGTTGATACAACAGTTGCGAAGATGTTAAAAAACAGATCTGCAATAAAAAAAGTACATAAGTTGAGTTTTGATTTCACGCAACAGCAGGCTAAGTTTGTGCGGTTGTTTGTTTTTCTAGACCGAGCACAGTGCTGACGGTCCAGGCACTTTCAGAGGATGACCACAGATTCTGGATGCATGCGATGGGAGGAAAGGAGCCAGTGCGTCAATCCCTCACTTTTACTTCCAGCAGCTACACTGCCGTTCAAAAGTTTGGGATCAGTAAGATTTTTAATGTTTTTAAAGAAATCTTTTATGCTCATCAAGGCTGTGTTTATTTGATCAAAAATACCAAAAAATGTTATGATGTAAAATAATGTTTTTTTTCTATTTTAATATACATTAAAATCTAATTTATTCCTGTGGTCAGTGCTGAATTTTCAGCATTATTACTCCAATATTCAGTGTCACATGATCCTTCAAAAACTATTCTAAAATGGTGATTTATTATCAGTGCTGGAAACAGTTCTTTGATGAAACAGGATTCCTCGATGAATAAAATGTTAAAACGAATAACATTTGTTTAAAATAGAAATCGTATGTAACAATATATTATACACTATTGTTTAAAAGTTTTTTTTTTTAAAGAAATTAATACTTTTATTCAGCAAGGATTTGTTAAATTGATAACAAAATATTTGGCAGCACAACCGTTACCAACATTGATAATTCTAATCATAAATCAGCATAGTAGAATGATTTCTGAAGAATCATATAACTCTTAAGACTGGAGTAATGATGCTGAAAATTCATATTTGCATCACAGGAATAAATTATATTTTAAAAGTATGTTAAAATTAAAGCAATTATTTTATATTGTAAAAACATTTTCTGTACTTTAAATTAAATAAATGCAGCCTTAATGAGAATAAGAGAGTTCTTTAAAATTACAAGTCTTACTGATCCCAAACTTTTGAACGGCAGTTCAATTAGAACAATTCTCTGATTCCCAGTTGACAAAACCTGAATGACTATTGGAAAAATAGTTTTTAATATAACTTAGAGCTACAACCCTGCTCAAAAGTTTGCGGTCAGTGTGATTTCTTTAAAAAAAAATTTTTTTAGTTTTTATAGAAGAAAATCCTTTTATGTAACAAGCATTAAAAATAATCAAAAGTGACAGTAAAAACTATTACTCTGTAAAAAACATAATAAAAATAAATGCTTGATAAATAAAGTTTAAAAGAAAAACATTTATTTGGAAGTTTTTTTAATATTATTGTTATTATTATTATTATTATTTTAGAGCATATTAGATTAGTGGTTTTTGAAGGATCGTGTGACACTGAAGACTAGAGTAATAGCTGCGGAAAATTCATCTTTGCATCACAGGAATCAATTATATTTTAAAGTATATTCAAATAGAAACCATTATTTTATATTGTAATAACATTTTCTGTATTTTTAATTAAACAAATGCAGCCTTAATGAGAATAAGAGAGTTCTTTAAAATTACAAGTCTTTCTGATCCCAAACTTTTGAACAGCAGTATATATTCAATTAGAACAATTCTCTGATTCTCAGTTGACAAAACCTTAATAGCTTTTGGAAAAATAGCTATTAAAATGTCTTAGAGCTACACTACCCCTCAAAAGTTTGCGGTCAGCGTTTTTTTTTTATTTATTTTTTATAGAATTAAGCATAAAAAATAATCAAAAATGACAGTAAAAACTATTACATTGTTTACACAAATGTATTAAAAACATTCAAATAAATGTTTTTTTTTTTTACGTATCAAACTTATCAATTTTTTTTTTTTTTTTTATTTATCAAGCATTTAAACAATTATTGTTATTATTATTTTTATAGCATATTAGATTAGTGGTTTTTGAAGGATCGTGTGACACTGAAGACTAGAGTAATAGATGCTGAAAATTCAGCTTTGCCTTGACAGGAATAAAGTACACTCAAAAATATAGTTACATAGAACATATTTATTTTAAACTGGAATAATATTTCACAATATCTCTTTGTTTTGATGAGCATAAGAGACATAAATAAATTAAAAATACCTTACTGACTTCAAACTTTTGAACAGTAGTGTATACTTCAAAGCATTTAATGGCCATTGATAGCGTCTTGTTTGGTACATAAATTCTGTTCTGTTTGGTGTAGCGTGTTTAATGCTGGTCTGGTTTGTGTTTTCTGATGTTTATCTCTCACACACAGATGCAGTACCTCAACCGGACACATTCACGAGAAAGAGGAAGTCAGTGATCTCGACTTAATATCAGAGCTTAAAGTTTCCTTTAGTTGTAGTGCTTATGCACAAAATATTATTTTTATATTTGCATTTATGGCTGGTACATAAATTGTGGTATTTATGACATTTGCGTGTTTCCATAGTTGATGCCCAGTTGGATGACATGGGAATAAGCTTTGTGAAAAATTCCATAAATGCCATTGAAACCAGAGGTAACTCTCCATGATGTTTTAATATCTGAAAAATGCATCCGGCATGATTTATATTGTCTGTCCGAAATTAAATAGTTCACATAGTGCAGTAACAACTTCTAAACACTAGAGGGCAGAATGATCTAACAGTTTTTCTCAAACCAATCCAACAACCTGTTGTGTTTTCTTCAGGATAATACAAGAGAAGCTTTATTTGCCCGTGTTTAGTTTCCCAGATGAGCTGGGATGTGAATAGAGTGCCTAACTGCTATCACTAAACATGTTTTCTTATTTATTTTCACAGGTATTAATGATCAAGGACTATACAGAGTGGTCGGCGTCAGTTCAAAAGTACAGAAGCTTCTGAGTTTAATGATTGGTAAGTTGAGCCTTATTTGACTGCTCTGTAATTGTTCCTCAGATTTAGGTCATTTACTTTGAAGCCCTATAATTGTATCTAGAGCCAGTGTCCTGTTGAGTCTCATTGGCATTCAGACATTCATCTTGTCTGGTGTCTGTCTGTACGTCCCTTTGTCCTGTCCTTTAGGTGACACCTGACTCCATTACTGCAGGCAGGCAATCAGATTTCCGGACACTCACTCTCTCTCTCTGTCTCTCTCTCACTTTTCCTTGATCCTATTTCGCCTCTTCCGAAAACACAACACAGGCTGATCACCATCTCATGCTTTATTATCATCCTGTCCCATACTCAGCTTTCTTTCTTTCTTCCTTTCTGTCTTTCTTTCTTTCTTTCTTTCTTTCTTTCTTCCTGCAGTCGTAGCATGAGCTGGTATCTCTCTGCTCTGAATGCTAAACGCTGTGTCGAGTCGGCAGGCTGCCTGAGCCCCTGCTGCTACATGAACTCAGCCACTCTAGAGTCTAATAGCCATTAACACTCTATACGGATCCACTGTCCTCATCTGAGAACAGCCTGAGCCCTTGTAGTTGGCTCATGAACTTAAAACCTGCCAAATATCCAGAGCACAACCAACTATCTATCTCATTTTCAAATTCGGAGCACTCATTCACAGGCTCTGCAGTTGTTGGATTATATCCAGACATTCTCTTTAGTTAAAGTCTGTTCAGTTATTACATAATGAATTGTGTAAGTAAACCTTTATATCAGAATGATCCAAACTAAATTATATACGTTAAGTCAGTGCCACAGCGATATAATCATAGAGCTACATTAAAAGTCTGTATGCCGGTTTCAATTGCTATATTTGTTTTCTTGACAGATTTTTTCTCGCTAAAGTGGCTCAGGAGGATGAGCATACATTATGTTGTATTTAGATGTCAGTAGAATGCAAATTGAGTGTTGAGATGAAACCACAGAGTGCTAATAAGCTATCTGTATTGGAGCTGTGATTTGCTCACAACACTTGAGGACCTGTTGTGCTCACAGGGACAAGGACTCAGGTAGTTGTGTCATTTTTAATAAAGCAATAAGCCGTGAGAGGCCATGCGACTGTTGGCATTTATCAGTTATTAACAACATTTGCAAAACATGATTAGGCTTGTAATCATTTCTACTTTAAACAAAATAATCACAATCAAATTTATTAGAACACTAGTATTTTCACCAGCTAAAAATGGGATTAAGTCAGTTATTTCTATCTTTTGCTGTAGTGTTTAAGTAGGAAATACCTGATTACATTTCCAAACATTTATTTTGACATTAATTGTAATAATCCAGTAAGATTTTTGTTTGCACAAGGAGTCTGACAACAGCCTGTGCTCCACACACAGATCTGATCTCATCATCATCCAGTCTGTTGGGAATGACTTGAAGAAACAGAACAAACTGAGACAGAATAAATCCAGAAGAACTGTGACAATGTCTCCATGCTTCAAGAGACCTACCTGCAAAGCTACCTAAAAAAAACTATGCACAAGTGCGAAGGATTTAAATTGATTTAATTTAGGTAATAGAAGTTAATTGATAAATGAAATCTATGTATTACATTATTTTTGGCAGCATCCTCATTTTTTCAGCACAAGTGCCTAAAACTTTTAACAGTATTGAAGCTTTGCAGGTAGGTTTTATAAAGGGGTCATGGGATGCTCATTTTCCACAAGTTGATATGATTCTTTAGGGTCCTAATGAGAAATCTATAACATGCTTTGGTTAAAATTTCTCAATGGTAGTGTAAAAACTCTTTTTACCTTGTCAAAATCTGCCCTTTTTTGGAGCAAGCTATTCTGTTGCATGTCCATTCTGTAGCCTTTAAATGCTAATGAGCTCTGCTCGCCCCGCCCCTCTCTGCTGTTGGATGACGAGCCGTAATGTTTACTTTAGCCGTGTTTAGCTGCGAAGCTTGCTAACCAGCACATTATTAAGAAAGGCCATTTGCAAAGATGCATAAAAAACCCTTATACTCAGTTCTGCTGTGGGTAAAGGTGCATCACGAATAGGGTTGGGCATCGTTTTGATTTGAACGATTCTGATTCCGATTCCGATTCCGATTCTTCCTTTCGATTTCGGTTCTTTTCGATTCTCAATTCCAATTCTTTGTGGGCTGAGTCAAAACATGTCACAGGCTCATTTGATTTCACAGAGGATAATTTTATTTTGATTCAATATGAGTTTTAGTTTTAGGAGCTGCAGCCCATGTAGGAGAAAATTAGGAATGCCTCTGCACCAGCCCAAAAACAGATTTATATATGCAGAACTTGCACCCTGGTCTGGACTCTCTGTGCATGACGAGACAGTGGACCTGCGCAGCACGTCAAACAGGCTACACCCCTTAATTTGTACGTCATGCAGGCGTAGGTGTTTCGTTATATTCGTAGTGCATCCTCCCGTGCAAGATATCATTTTGTCACATGTTGCATGTAAAAACACAGGAAGAGCGCGCTCTCGCTGAACGCAATTTAGTCCATCGCTCTTTTACTTTGTGGATAGTAATTTTGAGTCGTTTGTTCCGCGGTTGTCCACAGCCTATCGTTAAACATGTCTATCGCATTTGTGGCACGGAAATTTTCGCGCAATCGTGCTGCTTGTATGAGGAGGTTTGCAAGGTACCAGCTGAAGTGCAGCAAGGACTTTGCAGCTTTGATTATGGACTATAAAAACGCTGATTACCTCGCAAAAACGCGACATTATGCGTCCTGTTCCGTGCTCCAGCACGGTTAGCACTCACACTGCATACTAACCGTGCCCGAGTCCAACTTTACCGTCCCACCTCTTCCAAGCGGGCCAGGGCCGGCTAAACGAGCCGCGCCCGGGCACGGCTCGGAGCACTCACACTAGTCAAACGAACCGCGCTTTGGTGGTCAAACGCACTTGAGCACGGTTCAAACTGCCTAGTGTGAGTACACCCTTAGTGTGAAATAAAGCCACACTTTTGAGCGCCGCTTACCGTGCTCCATAGCTGCAACTGAACAAGCGCGCGGCAAGCATTTCCAGAAATACGGTGGCCACAATGGAAACCAAAACTTGCGTGTTTGGAACCGATGATCGGAATCTAAAACAAATTTTATAAACGAATCCAATGGCATCGTTATTTTTTAAACGGTTCCAAGTTGGAACCGGTTCTCGATGCCCAACCCTAATCACGAATGATTTGCACGAACATAGACACATATGTAGATCGGGATCGGCGCTTTCCTTTTTAAAAAGGAAAGTAACGTTAATACTCTGCGTCTTCAGCGGCTCAGATGTCGGGAGTAAATGACAATTGCTATGTTTATTATTACATCCAACAACAGAACACCTCAATCGCTCAATCTGATCACCTCAGCTCGTTGAGGGCGGGTCTAAGGTAAGGCGCTCATGTCAATCAACTATCGTGGGAGCGGCCTCTATTGGTGTGTCATCACATAGCTGAGAATGACCCTATTTTAAAAAGGGGATATTCTAAGGATTAAAAAATACCACTGGGTGTATTTTTATTATTGTAGGGTGGTTGTGTACACAAGCTGCCAACGCACATTAATGTTCAAACAACATGTAAAAGTTTGTTTTGCATCCGATGACCCCTTTAAAGCATCTTGGAGACGTTGCCATCTTCTGGATTTAGTCTATCTCAGTTTGTTCTGTTTCTTCATGTCATTCCAGACAGACTGGATGATGGATGAGATCAGATCTTTGTGTGGAGCACTGGCTGTTGTCAGACTCCTTGTGCAAACACAAATCTCACTGGATTATTACAATTAATGGCAAAATGAATGTTTGTAAACGTAAATGTATATTTTCCACTGACACACCACAGCAAAAGATAGAAATAACTGACTTAAAACCATTTTTTTTAGCTTTAATACTAATGTTCTAATAATTATGGCCAGCACTGTATAATGTGTCACATTTAACTTTGCCTGCTTTTAGAGTGGCTTGCCACTAGCATGAATATAGAATATGAAATTAGCCAGAGGAAGTTAAGAAAAAAGTATTAGCATAGCCTCTGGAACTTGGGGAGGAAATAAAAAAGGTATGCTGCTTTAGGTTTCATTTTTAACACATTTAACAGCCAACATTAATGACAGAAATTAATACTTAATTACATAAGACTGCTGTTTAATTAATTTGAATACAATTGAAAAGAAAGATTCCAAACAATGTTAAGCAGTCATGTTTTCAGCATTAATAACAAGAAGAAATATTTATTTAGCATCAAATCAGCATATTAGAATGATTTCTGTAATAAGTAATCTGGAGTAATGATGCTGAAAATTCAGCTTTGACATTACAGGGACAGTTTACCTAAAAATGAAAATTCTGTCATTAAATACTCACCCTTCTAAGACCTTCGTCCTTCAGATCTTCAGAGCACAAATTATGATATGTTTGATGAAATCCATAAATGTGTGACTGACAAGTAAGAAAAGAAATTGTTGAATTGGTTGTAATTTTTTTTTCTTTGCACACCAAAAATTTCTGTGAAGGATCAGAAAGCTCTGTAATTTCATCAGAAATATCTTAATTTGTGTTTTTTGAAGCTGAACAAAAGTCTAACGGGTTTGGAACAACATGAGGGTGAGTAATTGCGAATAATGACAGCATTTTCATATTTGGGTGAACTTTCCCTTTAACAGTAGTGTGTGTACACGTGTATTCCAGCTGTATGGCACATCAATGTTTTAAACGAGCAGATCTGTGAAAGAGAGAATGTTATTATCTCTCTCAATTTCCTCTTTGTTGTTTATGCTGTCAACAGTGGACTTTATTATACAACATAAATACACTTTGGTTTCTCAGTGGAGTATTCAATAGTGGGATCCCATCATCATCACAGACATGTTGGTCAGGGAGTTTAAAACACAGGGTGAATTTACCAACATGGCAGAATACCATTGGACTTGTGGAATATCTTAATGCCTTTGCAAATAGCACAAAATGGTTCAAACTGTTTTTGTTCTGAATTAGAATGACTTGAATGATTAACATTTTGTACATATGTGACCTTATGTGTCTACTGTGTTATAAAATAAAAAAAAAACTCATTCAGACATTACCATGGTAACAGCTAGCCAGATAGAGGACTGTCAGTGCATTGGTTGAGTTCTTCAAAAGTGTCAAAGCCTGGAGTTAGATTAGAAAATTAAAGCAGATTGTATTACATATTACACATTTGCATACTCTTTGTTCATCCTCCCATCAAAAAAGCATTAACAGATCCATACACCCATGCTTGAGGAGTGGTACAACATAAACATGAGGATGAGAAATAAAAATGTGTCCATACCCTGACCTCATACCTTTTTTACCCATCTTATTTTCTTTATGTGTTTATTATTGCACTTGATCTATACTGAGAGTCCTAATCAGGTCCAAAAAAAGGCAACATTATATTTCGATTGTACCTTTTTTCTGTTGTCCCAGTCATTCATAATGCACAACTGTTTAGAAATTTGGGGTGCGTAAGTTTACATGTTAATACAGTCAAACCAAAAAAATATTCAGACACCAGATACAATTTTTGATATATTTTTTTATTAGTGGATGCAGGGCACTATAGTTAATTTATGTAAGTGAGGGTAGCAAAACAAAGTAAACTGTGACATACATAAAAATTATTCGTACAGTGGGCTTATCGAATATCGAATTCTTATCGAATAAACTGTGATAATGTGAAGAATGTTGAAGATGTCTGAATAAATTTTGGTTTGACTGTATGTTCAAATAGAAAAGTTCAAAAGTTTAAATTAGTGTTTTAATGTATTTTGATTAAATAAATGCAGCCTCATTGAGCATAAGAGACTTCTTTGAAAACAAATAAATAAATAAATAATGACCCCAAACTTTTGAACAGCAGTGTATATTATTACAATTTAAAACAGTGAATCTAAACAAAATAATTATTAATCATTTTTAATATTAATGCAAAATTATTTTTTTGTGACCGACACACAATTATGGTGTTATTTATACCACAGCCCTAGCTTTAGCAAAAACTTTTCAAGATCATTTAAACTTTAATTCTGTATTTTTTTGTGAACTGTAGATGAGAAGAGCAGTGAAATAGATTTAGCAGCGAGTGAGGACTGGGATGTCAAAACCATCACCAGTGCTTTAAAACTTTACCTGAGGTGAGTTTAAACTTTCTGCATTCTGTTTCCACTTGCAGATAATAAATAGTATAGTTTGTGTGTGTGTGTGTGTGTGTGTATGTGTGTGTGTGTGTGTGTGTGTGTGTGTGTGTGTGTGTACCTACTTAACCATATTTTGGGGACAAATTTGTACACAAAAGTGAGCAAAACCTGACAAAAACTCCAAAAAGCCTCTCTTTGGGATGTCCTTATTTGTACTGGTATAACTGGTATAAAAATGCAGAAAGTTTTCTATGAGGGGTAGGGTTGAGGGTAGGATTAGGTTAGAGAATATATAACTATCTGTATATTAAAACAATAGAAGTATATGTAATGTCATTTAGATGGCTAAATAAATGTATGTGTGTGTGTGTACCTGGTATTCCGGACATTATGAGGACCAAATGTCCCAACAAGTTTAGTAATACCAAGCAAATTTTGATCTTGTGAGACATTTTTGTAGTCCCCATTAAGGAAATAAGTTTATAAATCGTACAGGATTAAGTGTTTTGAAAATCGAAAAATGCAGAAAGTTTTCTGTGAGGGGTAGGTTTAGGGTAAAGGGATAGAAAATACAGTTTGTACACTAGAAAAACTTTGCGACTATGGAGTGTCCCCACAAAAAATGGAAAATGTGTGTGAAGTCTTTCATCAAATGTACTGGTTGTAATTTGGCAGAATTCATCATGCTCATTCATCCTTAACCCATTTGCTTGTTTTGAAAGAAACTTTAGTGTAAAGCTAAATGCATGTGTGAACCCTCAGAAAGAAACTCATGGGCCTCTTCATTTCAATGAATTGAATTGAATCTCAAATAAACGTATCAAGGATAAATGAGTTTATGTGAAATATGTCAGAGTTTTTTAATGATTTGTCAGATTCACAGTGGGACATTCCTTTCAGTGACAATATAATTGTATGCCAGTTTATTCAACATTTAATTAATATTGCTTTTAATTAATTTCTGTAATTGCTGTGTCACAATAGAATAGCGCAAGGCAGCTTTTGTAACGCAGCAGCAGCAGAGTTAAATGTGTGTGTGTGTGTGTGTGTGTGTGTGTGTGTGTGTGTGTGTGTTAAGTTTGTACTCCTCAACAAGTATGAATGATATTGGTGTGCTGGGCTCATTTTGGCCTAACGGTGCTGGGACGTGTGCCAGAGACTGAGCGAAAGTACCTTCAGATGAACTTGGTTATCACTGTGTATGTGTGTGTTTGTGTGCTCATCTAATTTCTTGCCATGATCAGCCACATTAATCATAGTGTTGTGTATATAATAATGCCCAATAAAGCCGATAAATCTCTCCTTCTCTCTCTCTCTCTCTCTCTCTCTCAAGGAGCCTTCCAGAGCCACTAATGACATACGAGCTGTATAAGGAGTTCATCGTCCCTGCAAGTAAGGTCTTTGTCCTTGCTTAGACAATAATCAAGCAATACCCAATCAATTACTTGACAAATGCCATAAACTTAGAATATGTGCATGTCAGTGAGAGAAGAGCTTATGATTTGTGAAACTCTAAGGTGGGGTTTTAATGCTTGCTGAAAGTATCACTGAATTACATTTCAGTGAAGGACTTTCAAAATATGAAAATGACATCAGCAGAGATGTGTTACTGTAGGTGAGGATGTTGTAGGTCTGGGAAGTGCTATAAGTCAATAGTGGCAAGCCTATTAATGCTACATAGACAAAGGAAGAATATTTACTAATTAATTCTCTAGCTTTTATGAAAGCCATGTGTAGAGAAATGTGTTATATTCAAGTTCTCCTGGAGCTAACTGAGGTTGACCAGCCCTGGGGCCAATACAGTTACATAGGAGCAATTTATAGTTGTCTAAAAATCCTAATTCTATGTATTTAAGCATAATCATGTAGTTGTAGGAATAAAGGGATAGTTCACCCAAAAACTAAAATTCTGTCAAGAATTACTTGCCCTCATGCCGTTCCAAAACCATATGACCGTTGTTTATTTCCAGAACGCAAATTAAGGGTCTGTTCACACTTGTAGTTCAATTCATTCTTTTGATCCGGACCAAAAAATAAAATGATACATTTGGCCCTGGTCCGCTTAGTGTTCACACTGGCATTTTTGACAGCGAACCTAAAGATATCGAACCTAAAGACATAATGATACGTTCAAAGCCTTACACTCCAACACTCCACACGAAAGGAAAAGGTGCGTTCGACTTGAATCGACTTAAATTGAATACACCTAATGGTGTCTGCTGGACTATGATTATATTATAAACTCACAAAAAGCTCATAAAAGACAACTTCCACATTGCTCCACATTTGCCCTCTGCTCATTTGGTTTGGATACACTGCTTGTTCCCTTCATGAAATCGTGCCACATAGCGTCACATCTTGTTAGTACTTCCTGTTTTTGGTTTGTTTAGAAGTATTTGGTTCGTGTTGCGTTCATATTTCGTTCGAACCGCACCTGCAAGTTTGTTTGAAAGCGCACCCAGACCCATCTTTTTAGCGGTCTTGGTCCACTTGTTTGTTGCACACCAGGCTTCGGATGGCAGCGTTCACACTTACTCAAATGAACAGCACTAACAGAGCAATCGCACCAGATTTGTTTTAATTGAACCAAACATGACAAGTGTGAACACACCCTAAAATATTTTTTAAATACACATTTAGAGAAATGTGTTATATTCAAGTTCTCCTGGAGCTAACTGTGGTTGACCAGCCCTGGGGCAAATACAGTTACATATGAGTAGTTTATAGTTGTCTATAAATCCTAATTCTAAGTATTTAAGCATAATCATGTAGTTGTAGGAATAAAGGTATGGTTCACCAAAAAACTAAAATTCTGTCAAGAATTACTTGCCCTCATGTCGTTCCAAACCCATACGACCGTTGTTCATTTTCAGAACACAAATTAAGGGTGTGTTCACACTTGTAGTTCAATTCATTCTTTTGATCCGGACCAAAAATAAAATGATACATTTGGCCCTGGTCGGCTTAGTGTTCACACTGGCATTTTTGACAGCAAACCTAAAGATATCGAACCTAAAGACATAATGATACGTTTGCAACCTGATTGGTCGGGTTGAATTACGTATATTTCATGACGGAACTCACCAAACACTCCACACAAAAGGAAAAGGTGCGTTCGACTTGAATCGACTTACTGTAAGTTGAATACACCTAATGGTGTCTGCTGGACTATGATTATATTATAAACTCACAAAAAGCTCATAAAAGGCACTTTACTTCCACATTGCTGCACATTTGCCCTCTGCTCATTTTGTTTTGGATACACCGCTTGTTCCCTTCGCCAAATCGGGTCACATAGCGTCACATCTTGTTATTACTTACTGTTTTTGGTTTGTTTAGAAGTATTTGGTTCGTGTTGCGTTCATATTTCATTCGAACCGCATCTGCAAGTTCGTTTGGAAGTGCACCCAGACCCATCTTTTTAGCGGTCTTGGTTGGCTTGTTTGGTGCACACCAGGCTTCGGATGGCAGCGTTCACACTTACTCAAATGAACAGCACTAACAGAGCAATCGCACCAGAGTTTGTTTTAATCGAACCAAACATAACAAGTGTGAACACACCCTAAGATATTTATATAGAAATTTGAGAGCTTTCTGACTTTGCATAGACAGCATCACAACTGAAATGTTCAAGGCCTAGAAATGTAGTAAGGACATTGTTAAAATGTGACCTGTTCTGGCAAAGTGAGTCGGAATGTGCACTGTCTAATTTTGAGCTACAGGCAAAAGAAGTGAAAATGTTTTCACAAAAATTAGTTCATTGAGACCTCTTTTAGTGATGCCAATGCTCCAAATGATTAAACATCTGAAATCATTTTTTATTTGTACGTTTTCTCGGCTTCTGGACAACTGCTGCTGCTTCTCACCACAAGTTCTAGGTCTATTGTTGCATAGCACAGCATTCCAGCTTTGTGTATATTCATATTGAATTTTCGATGACATGAGTCCAAACAAGTGAAATGTGATTTTCAAACCCATGCTGATGAAAACTAAACGGTCACGCTGACTGACATTTGCAAAGCGTGTTCATACGTTCCTCTCCAAGAGCGTGCGATCTCCCTATAAAGTACATTATTCTGAAATATGTCTTGGCGAGATTCACACAAACATATTCTGTTATGTCTTACATGCAAGTTTAGTTAATGGTTGTGGAAAAATCTGATGTGTAACATTATATTAGATCCATGCAATACAGTAGGTCTTAATATAGATCTGTCTCTCTGTTAATCAGACATTTAAAGAAAAAACAGAATCACTATGTGCTCTTGATTAAACTACTTGATTAAACTAATCTTTTTTTCTCTCTCTCTCTCTCCAAAATCAACTCTGCTGACTCTATCGCCTTCAAACAGCTGTAGCTCAATTATTTTTTGTCTGATTCCAAAAAGTCATGGGTCAAAGACGAAAAAGATAAAGAAGTTCCAAAAAATAAATAAAGAGCAAAAAAAATAAATATCATACATTTTTCCAGAATTTACAGAAGACATTTAAGATTTAAGAAGTTTAACAATCTTGTCAGGCATATTTACAACAAAAATCAATTTCTGACATATTAAAAGATTAATTACTTTCACCCCTAATTACTAATTAGTTATACTAGGTTTTGCCCATTTGTCAGTAATAATTTTTTTACTCATTTAAAATACAATAAAATATAATATGCTTCCTTTCTTTTATATATTTTAAAATGCACAAAAAAATCAGAATAAGCATGTTGTTTGAATGTTTACATAAATATTGTGTTACACTGAATGGCAATGTAACAGTTTATTCTCCAAAAACTTATTTGAAGCCTTAAAAGTAAGATATTTAATGTGCTTTCTATGGACATAAAATCACTTTTGTAAATTTCTTTTGACAAGGACATCTTAATGTCTTTGACCCTCATACATCGTTTTGAAGGTATTTAAAACAAAAAAAAAGATTAAAACTTAAAGGTTGTATCAGCAATTTCTAGTCTAAAACATAAAGTGTCAATTTCAGCTGACCTTTCTTCACGATCCGCTCGCTGCCTGCCCCATAAATTGTCTGTGAAAAAACCGTGTCTTTCTGGTCAGCCTAGGGTCCGAGATATGCCAAAAAAAACAATCGGCTCTATCAACTATTCCACACATAAACAAACAGTGTTCCAACCAATCAGCGTCAGGGGTTTGGTGTTGTGGACTTTCCTACTGGTGCAGGGATGTGAGGGAGGCGGAGCGAAAGTCCACAACACCAAACCCATGACGCTGATTGGTTGGAACACTGTTTGTTTATCTGTGGAAAGGTTGGTAGTGCCGATTGTTTTTTTGGCATATCTCGGACCCTAGGCTGACCAGAGAGACACGGTTTTTTCACAGACAATTTATGGGGCAGGCAGCGAGCGGATCGTGATGAAAGGTCAGCTGAATTTGACACTATATGTTTCAGGCTAGAAATCGCTGATACAACCTTTAAATTAAAATATTAAAAAAAATAAAATTGCCAGCACGGAACACAGTCAGTCCATGTGACTTTAGTGATTCAACCATAATTTTATGAAGCTACAAGAATACATTTTGTGCACAAAGAAACAAAAATAATTTTTTTTCATTTTTTATCTTTATTCAACAATTTCTATTCTATGTCAGTCTTTGACGGATGTTCGTGATATTGCATGGTTTCTTTTAAACCTTTTTTTGTTTTGTTTTGTTTTTTTGTCTACACAGAGAGCGCTACTCCAGAATCTAGAGTTCAGGCCATTCACAGTCTGGTTCATAAACTGCCAGAGAGGAACAGATTAGTGCTCAGTCTGGTTACCAAGCATCTTGCCAAGTGAGTGGAAACTGTTTTTTCTCTGTTTTTCTATCTGTATACACATTTTTTGTGTGTGTGTACATTCTCTGTTTTCTTTCTCCAACCTTTTTACTTCTCTCAGCCATCAGCCGCTATTTTCTGTCATTATTTCCAACTTTCTCCCTCTCTTCCGTTTTTTACCGTCAGTACACAATCACACCGTCCTACAGGAAGCACCCGTAGAAACTTCTATAGCCTACCTCTGTTGCTGAGCAACAGAGCAAACAGACAAACAGCATTCTAGAGAGAAGAAAGACTGAGAGAACTCCACATGGACTTTCGTACCCTCCATGCTGTTATCTGTTATCAAAACTTTATTTTTTCTAGAGAGAAAACAAGCCCTGCCCCTCTCCTTTCCATTCCATCCACTTAGAGAAGCGAGTTATGAAACAGCTTCTATAAGAGATTAGATCGGGTTAGAGATTTTCAAATAATGTTATCATTACAAGGCTTTACCTCAGGCTTCACATTTTTATATGATGTGAATGTAAGCAAATTGAAGATAAGCGCATAATCTCCCTAACCTCCAGCAATCAGTGACTGGGCAGACGCGTCTCCTCAAAATATAGAGTGGGATTTGCTGGCAGTCAAAGATGTGCACTTGGAAATTAAATTCAGGTTATCCGCCACTAAATTCCGCTTCCATCCACTCCAGCCCTCGCAAAATGCTTTAGGAGTTGGCGCAGTTGCAGAGCCATCAGAGATGGAGAGGAAAAAGCCTAATGTTGCCATGTTATCTGAATTGGAATTAGAGGTGATTAATTGTTGTACTTCTTTTCAAAGTGCACCCCTTAAAAGTGGCAAACTGACTTTTTGAGATCATTTGTTTGCATTGTTCTGAAATGGGATCAAACACAGTATGGAAGGTTACTTTAGAAATGTAATAGGTTACAGGTTACAAGTAACCCTATTTACATTGTAATAAGTTTTTTAACTATTTAATCACTTTATTAAAGTAATGAAACAATTGATTACTTTTCTAATTTTTTATTTCTAAATTTCTTAAACATTTTCAAACATTCAAAGCAGGCAGGGTTAATCTTACAGTAGTACTCAAAAGTCTGATTACTGTCAGACTTTTAAAACCCTTCATCTCTTAAATTAATATAATAAGAATGTTACATTATAAATGTCTTAAATGTCTTTTTAATCAATGTCTTGTGTCCTTGCTGAATAAAAGCATTAATTTCTTGAAATGTCTTGTTTGAGCTAATGTAATTCAAAAAGTATGTCTACATAAACCAAACTAAAGAGAGAAAATGCACCAGGTTCCAAGTCAAATGATCCTAATGAACTAGGTGTATTTTATAAAAATAAAATTTTAAAGCACAGCCACCAAAAAATCAAACTTTAGCACATCTTTTTACTTTGAGATTGTAATGAGGTTAATTGCAGATTTTAAACCATAACAAGAAATAGTTTAATAGCTATGATACTGTTTTTGAAATCAAATCCTTGCATAACTATGACAAGAAAACGCCTTGGAATGCCTTGGAAGTAGAAAGGGAAAAAATGAAGTACACAAACCCAAAGAGGAAATAAAATAGTTATCAAAGAAACATATGTCCTAAACTTCTGAAACATTGGTGTCTCATATTTTAAAGCAGCCAATACAATTTTGAAAAGAAATCAGCATTAACTTTAATTTAATTACATATTTTTCTCAGTAACTGTAACTGACGTAATTAAATTATGTAATTCCGTTACATCTAACTAGTTACTCCTCAACATTGGAGACAAAAGTGGTTTGGACTAAAAGTTATTATAGTTACATAGCAAACTTGCTCATTGTTAATTAAAATGTTAATGTGTAAAAAAAAAAAAAACTGAATTTGTAGTGTCACATGTTTCTCAAAATAGGCATTTATAGCCATTTCCAGAGAAAAAAAAGCACATTTTGGTTCTTATTGTCAGTTCTGAAAACTGTTGTGCTGCTTAATATTTTTGTAGAAATTGTAATAATTTTTTTTTCAGTGTCCTTTGATGAATAGAAAGTTCAAAAGAACGGCATTTGTTTAAAATATGTCTTTTGTTACATTATAAATGTCTTAAATGTCTCTTTTAGGGCTGGTCCGAATACCATTTTTTGAGCTTCGAAGCTTCGGTAGTAATCAACACCGAATATTCGAAGCTTCGGTGGGAGGGGCTGAACATATTCTTCTCTCTAATAAAGGCATGAATCTCTGTATGTCTTTCTGTTTGCATTTTTATTATGTCAAGAACAGTTCATCCAATCGATTTTTTCTGTGGACCCAAGGGAGTGCAGTGTTGCATTTTGGTGCAATATGGACACACCACACTTTCAGAATTAATAAATTGTAATAGAACATTTCAAGTTGGAAGCAGCACGCCTCAAGCAGGCAGAGCTAATATGCGTCGAGAACGGACATTGCGCTAGTGATACAAAACACACAGGTCTGTTAAGAGCAATAGTTTTAATAAGGTAGCCTAACATTTTTTAACAAACAAATCACTCCCAAATCATAAATTAGCAGCACAGTAATTAATGAGACCGTAAAGGGTAGGCTATTTAAATAAAAGAAGAAAGAAAAAAATGGCGTGGTGTTTATATATAAATAAATTATTTACATCTAAATTATTTATAAATAAATATATATACATTATATGTAACGTTTGTGTATATAGGCCTATATATAAAATACATATGTATATTATTTTGAAACCCAAAATAAATGAGGCTCAAACATTATTAACAAACGTGCGTGTTTATTTGAGCACTTCCGTCAGTGAACAAGCAGCCTACAAAATGCTAAAATAAATCAAATGAATAATATATTTAAATATGAAACTAGCCTAAATAAGAATGTTAAATCGGCTATTAAACAAACTTTCGTTGCAAAAATTCCTAAAACCCTCGCCCGGACCTTGTCCGACAGCTCATCAGAATTACTGGCCCGAGTCCGACTGAAACCGGTCTTTTTTTCTCTTTCTCTTCCCAATTACACAGTTGCTATTTTAATAGCAAAGTGATTACATTTATTTTCATTTATTTAGGTTATAAAGTTAATTTAGAAATATATTTGGAACAATTTTTATTTGTTAAATTCAAGTTTTTGTTTTTTAAAGTAACAACCAAGCGGTCAGCGGCAGACAGATCAATTTAGCCCTCTTAAGTTATCACGATTTCAATTAAAATCCATAGATATAAAAAACTTAAAGCATATCACAATATTAGTTGAATCGTTTAACCTAGATAAATGTGTGCTATTAGGCTCATATCCAATCGTTTGTGCGAAGAGTAAAGCTGAAGCGCGTTTTGCGAACACGGAGCCGCCAGTGCGATGTGAAACTTCATTTTTGCTCATAAAGGTAAGACTAATATATCATCCGGAACTGTAAAGAAATTATTTAAATAATTCAAATCAAAAACAAAACTCTTTCATTAGCTATAGGCCTAATCCATAAATATGCATTTTGGCATTAAAGGCGCGTTCAGGAGCAAATGGCGAGTCAGGATCGTCAACTTCATCTTTGTGCCAAATACTAGTTTATTAATAACTAATTCGAATATCTCCTTACTTTTCCCCTGACAAATTCATGGTAATTATTTTTGCTGGGGCTTTGCGGTCAGCTTTAGCCTACTGCGTGCATTTAAATGTGGAGACGCGGTTGCTATTGCGACAGTCACAGTCCTAGTTTTGCTTCCACCATTCAAGTGGGGCCGGCTGTACTTTATAGTGTCTCTCAAATACTGCTCAATCTCTGTCTCCTTTTTTTTTTTTTTTTTTTTGCTGTCTCTGTGTTAGTGGTACAGCAGTCTGATCTTCTTCATTCATATTTAAGCGCAAATGAGAACCGTTTCGGGGGGATGCAAGGTGTATAAAAAAAAGGATATTCAAATCTCAAAATTTAAAATTGAATGCCAACCCACCGAACGAATATTCGAATAATCAAATATTCTGGTCCAGCCTTAGTCTCTTTTAGTCTTGTGTCCTTGCTAAATCAAAGCATCAATTTCTTGAAATTTAAAACTTGAAAACTTTGAGCTAATGTAATTCATACAGTATATGCCTACATGAACCAATCTAAAGGGAGAAATGATCCAAATTAACTACGTGTAAAAACAACCTTGGACTGCACTAAACAGTTTTTATCATGACTTAGGAAAGAATGACTCCTTTCCTTTGTCCAGAGGATCATAAAGTTACTCTTTTAGATGTTTTACAAATTGACTTGCATGGACGGCATGATGAGTAATGACTTTTAAGTTTGACTTAAAATTCTTCATTTGTGAGGCTGTTATCCAAAAGGTTGAACAAGATATATATATATATATATTTGAGTCATTCAGCATGCAGGTTTTAATTTTCACCCCTGTGATCTTTAAATTACTCAATTAAAACTTCAAATAATCTTGTTTTCCAGTTTTTGACATGCTGCCAACCCTTTCCTCCCTAATGAAAGTAATTTGTGTAATGGTTTTTTCCCACCTCTTTTTTTCTGTCTTTCATTTTTTCTATAATTAACAACCAGAGTAAGTTCAGAGAGATACTGTATCAGAGATATATTGCAGTGAGACACTTTCTAAAGAAAGGTTAACAGCATCTAGTATCACAATCAAGTCCAAATACAATGCAAACCCTTCTTGGTATCTTTCATCAAAATAAATTCTCTGCAGTAATATCAATCTTTCAAGTCATTTAATCATAAGTTCTTTTTTTTCTGTGTGTGTAGTGTTGCTGCCAACAGCAAACAGAACCTGATGACAGTGGCGAACCTAGGTGTAGTGTTTGGCCCCACACTCATGAGGCCGCAGGAAGAAACGGTGGCAGCTATTATGGACCTCAAGTTCCAGAACATTGTGGTGGAGATTCTCATAGAACAGCATGAAAAGGTGAGACATCTTACTGGAGATGAGTGTGCTGCCAAAAACGTTGTATAGGTTGGCAGCTCACTAGGTTTAAAGACAGAGTATTGCGTTATAGAGAGCAGATAGTGAGTGAAATCTCTTGAACTTGTCTATAAAGTATTGCTATGTTGAGTTTGGTGTACTTCTGTCTACAGCCAGGAGGGGGAGCCATGTGTGTTTTGACATGGCCACTGCTCAGTTAGCTTCTCTTTCTGACGGCTCAAATACAGTTGGACCGCCGTACTCATTTGGCTAAAATACAGGTTAAAATGCAGATTTAATCAGCTTTAGATGACAGTAATCTGGTTAATCCTAAAATGGAGTTCATTCTGAGGGACAAAGGGAGAAAGAGTGAGATTGTTTCATAATCTCTAAATTATTTAGCCTACATTTGAAACAGGCTGATGAATTGCTTTCATACTATGCGCAATGTTGTGCGCGATGATCATATTTCAGTTCAGTAATTAAAAATAAACTGGGATCTATTAATCACTTTTGCTGATTTGATTTTATTCAATATTCTCTTTTGCAAAGTGACCTTGGGCTGTAGGAAAGTATTATTTACTAATAAAGTATTATATTTATGTCAGAATTATGATTGTGTTATTATGCAGATATTTCTCAATATACTTTATCCATAAAAAGCACTTCCTGAAGCACCATCCAAAATTTGGTAGACGGGCAGATTGTTTAATATACAGCATTCCTAGACAAAATGATATTGCGTATGACCTTGATGTTGTTTTGATGTAAGTTGAAATAAGTGAGGGAAGCGTTGAGATTCAGGAGAAGGAATGACTCTGCAGAGCAGCAGACTGATTAGCTCCTCTCCAGACTGCTGATACCCCCAGATGCACTCAACAGACAGTGTTTTGCATTCAGGTCCATCTGTAGAGGGAGAGAGAGAAGTTGGAAAAGTTGCGAGACAAAGAAAAAACGAGAGGGGAAAAGTGTGTAGACTGAGGGCAGAGAGAGAGAGAGAGGGGTGAGAGGGTAACAAGAGAGAGATAGAGCTGGATGGAGAAAGACGAGGAAGAAAGTCTGAGAGAGTAAGAGAGAGAGAGAGAAATGGGCAAAGACTGAGGTGGAAAAAGAGAGCGAGTGAGTAGGCTTTGCTGTCGTCTGCAGAATTTCACAGCAGTATCAGATTTCTATTCCTTCTACCAGCTCTCTCATTCCTTTGTTCATCCCTGTCGAGACTTCCACACTTCTGTTAACCTCCGTCACTCACACGGGTCGTATGGGGTTCAAATATAAACATGCTGTGACTATAATGAAGCCCAAGCTATTATAAAAACATGTTTCCTGTGTTGCCACTGAACGGTTGCCACTCGTTCAGATGCACGTGAGTTTGAGAGTCTCTCAATGAACTGGGCAACATGCCTGGGGGTCTCTTATTTAGGCTTAACTCTCATGAGAGCTCTTTTCATGTCAGTTTTATCAGCATGCTGTTAATGAAGCTTGCAGACACCTTTTGTTTTGGGAGAGCTCACTTAAAAATGTGGATTTTATTAGCATTTGCTCATTCTCAGTTTGTTTCAGAACCGTTTTACTCTCTTTTCTCACTAAAACACTAAAAGAGAAGTACTGAAAAACTTTTACTCTACTCTGTTTCATACATTGCAAGTAAATGGGGATCAGGGGTTATTTCAGGTAATCCAAGGTATTAAGACTTGAATTGCTTAATATAATATAAATGATGTCTCTTACTGAAATATGTAGTAACCCAAAAAAGATTTACGTTGTTTTAAAAATTCACGTCGTTTTAGACATATTTTGGACTATGGGAGGTGCCATTATTTCGTTGACGTGAAATATTTTCACTCGTTGAGCAACTGGCGCTTACCTGTTTCTATTTTTACTAGGGATGTCAGTTTAACGCGTTAAAAAACAAGACAAACAAAAACTGAAAAAGAAGACTGTTGGTAACTAAGCTGTTTTGGACTTTCATTGTATGAACAAAAACACTGAGATGTTCCTCAAATTATCTTCTTTTATGTTCTTTAGGTTTATGTTAGGGCGTTGTATCCTAAATGTGTGTGTGTGTAATATTTTTTATGTTGAATCAAATAAAATATTTCTCTCTAAAGCTACTATTTGTAATGTCTACTTGATACTTTCTCATTTAACACAATAATGGCTTTAAATAGTCTTTTGTGAGTAATTTCACAGCCAAATGTAATTTGTGATTCATTAGATATCAACACATCATGTAATTAATTAGATTAAACATTTTAATCAACTGACAGCCCTAATTTTTACCCAACTTTTAACACAACTCTTAAAAAAGTACTCAACTCGGAAAATAAAATACTGATACAATAAGCATAGCTACTGAAAGAGTTTACAGGTGGCGATGGATATAAGCGTATGCTTAAACCAACTGCTGTATCATCGATTTCTTTTCCCCACAAGGAAGTCTATGCCCCAGGTATCAAGTGAAATCCATGCTGAGAAACTCCTTCAGTGGATGCAGCATAATGACAAGAATGGGCATGTTTACATCCTTACAATATGGCATCTGGTGTTTCTTGTCTCTGCCGTTTGTAAGCTCTTTTAATAGTACTTTCTATTAAAAGTCTCAAAGGCATCAGGGCTAAAGTGGAAAGAACACATGAAAGAAGACGCAGGTCTTTAGTAAGTTATATTTGTTCACAGGCATCTTCCCATTCTTTTCGCCTCTTCTTATTGCTAGGAAAGGAGTGAAGACCTGCATCACTCTTCTCTTGCCCTTCGACTAAAAATTACAACCAAATGCCGCACAATGTGGCATCGTATCCAGTATTTTATTTTCAAAATTCCGAATTGTGTTGCGGTAAAAATCGCAACAGGTAGCGCCAGTGGCTCACCGAGTGCAACCATTTCACGTCATTGAAACAATGGCGCCCCCCATAGTCCAAAATATATATTAAAAATATAAATAAATAAAAAACACTGCAAAAACTAGACGCTGGCCTTACATCGGCCAACTGCTGACTTGGTGCGTCACACATAATTAAAAGGTTGCATATTACTTCTGTGCTTTTTTTTTTAGTGCTCTGACTTGTTGCCAAAGAACTTTACTTAAGGTTTGTTCACACTTGTTGTCCGGTTCGTTTGGTTCATTTGGTCCGGACCAAAAAGGAAAATGATACATTTTATCCTGGTCCGCTTAGCGTTCACACTGGCATTTTTGACAGTGAACCGTAAAGATATGGAACTTAAAGGCATAGTGATACATTTACAACCTGATTGGTCTGGTTGAATGACATATATTTTGTGACAGAACTCACCGAACACTCCAAACATAAGGAAAATGTGCGTTCGACTTAAAGAGCTTTAAATCGACTACACCTAATGCCGTTTGTTGGACCTTCTTGAAATCATGTCGCATAGCGTCGCATCTTGTCATTACTTCCTGTTTTTGGTTTGTTTAGAAGTACTTGGTCTGTGTTGCGTACATATTTCAATCAAACCGCTCCAGAGTTCGCTTGGAAGCGGACCGAGACCCACCTTTTTAGCGGTCTCGCTCCACTTGTTTGGTGCGCACCAGGGTTCAGATGGCAGCGTTCACACTTACTTGAATGAAACGCACTAACAGAGTAATTGCACCGGAGTACGTTTTAATCGAACCAAACGTGACAAGTGTGAACACACCCTGAGACTGCATTTATCACCTGAGAACACTATGCCCTGAACAGCAATAAACCATTCAATTAGTCAGTTGTCCAAATTTAGTAAACTTTATTATTGGTTTTATTTTTTGGAAAATAAATTTTATTTATTTAGATTTTTTTTTTCATGCTGGTGTTTTAGGGAGAAATCAGTTCACTGCATCACCACTTATGAGTGAGGTACAGAGTGAAGTTAAAACTTTTTCCCTGGAAATCTTGGATTAAAAATCTTGTCATGATCACCACTCACTATATAGAAAAGAGCATCTTGAACATTCTACTATAAGTATCTTGTTTTGTGTTTTATGTAAGACAGAAGGTCATACAGGTTTTAAAATGCATGAGCATGAATTGACAGTTCCTTCAAGATGCAGCACATCCAGAATCTTTATTTGTTTTTACGACCACACATTCGCACTCGCATACATAACGATCTTTTCTCTGCAGGCATCGGCTCTAAACAGACTGTTTACTTTGATTTTTACACAACGCAGTCTAGCCAGCAAATCCCACTAACTTTTTGTTCTTTTAGATATTCGGGGATGCTCCAAGCAGCTCTCCAACCTTAGCAGCTACAACCCTCTCTGCGCCAACCAGACAGTCCAAGAGGCTCAGCCGGCAGAATCGCCCGCTGGCTGTATACAACCCGCAGGTGCTGGATATTCAAACAGGTACGAGACACTAATCAGCTTTAAGCACTATAAGGACAGGAAAACACCACAAGGAATTATAGCTGTCACACATTTACTCAAAAATAAGGACTCACACATAAAGACTCGCATACAAATTGCACCAAAATTACTAAAACACTGGAAAGTCTGCAGATTCCGTCTGAGCCTGGAGATACAATATATAATATATAATATCTGAATTATTGAGCTATTAGTTTCTTTAATATTAAAGAGATGCAGCAATTCATAGATATAAATGTTCAGTTGGATAATCCTCGTGGTGAAATCACTGTTTTACAGTGTTTCTGCAGTCCATTTGCAGTTTATTTCCACATGGAGTTTGACCATTTTCTCAGTGAGGGTTCATGACTATGTAAGACTACTGCACACTGAGCAATCAGATGTGATGCTCTGCTGAAACATGCTGATTACCCATTGTCACTCTGGGCAACAGGATGTAGTTTGCCAGTCCATATTTAGGTGGATAACTGATGCCTTAGTGGCCCTGGACTGCTTAAAAATGTGTCTCCCAGTGTTAAATTCTCTATTTGGGTTTCATACGCCACCCAACAGGAATGATTTCAGACTGGAATCAATGCAGGATTATGCTTTGGTTTTGAAGAAAGGGTTTTTATTTTTAGTACAAAACAAAGCAGACTGTGTCTCCACTTTCACTTTTCAGTTAAACGGTTATGAGGCTTTTTTGTCTTTACTTGTTCTTCTGCACTATAGCTGTGCAGGTGTACTCAAACTAGTATTGGCTTTTTCACAAAGTGAATTAGCACATCGTAACGCTTTCCAAGAAGTGTCCGGTTTCAAAAACACTGCAGTTTTCAGGGTCAGACTAACCACACATTTCCACACAAGATAGTAAACACTGGTTATTTGTTTAGCAGAGATCCCTATGGAAAGAGGATATTGCCACTGCCAACATAAACACGCTAAGGTGGAAAACTGTAAATTTGTGCATTAATAATGGATTCATGAAAAAGCCAAACCTTCAGCATTTTCAGGTTTAAAGGACCTTTGTGCATTTTAGGTTAAAACTTGGTGTGGCCACCGTTATGTGATCACATGACCAGCCAAATAATATACTTTATCCAGTATACTTCACCAGTCAAAAGATTTTTAATGTTTTTTTAAGAACTCTTTTCTGCTCACTAAGTCTGCATTTATTTGATCCAAAGTACAGCAAAAACAGTAAAATTGTGAAATATTTGTACTATTGAACATAGCTGTTTTCTATTTGAATATATTTTAAAATTTAATTTAGTCCTAAACCAATGTAGTAAAGTGGAATTACTCCAGTCACATGATCCTTCAGAAATCATTCTATTCATCAAAGAATCCTGAAAATGGTTTAAACCGTTTTAAATATTGATAATAATAATAATAATAATGCTAAATGTTTCTTGAACAGCAAAATCAGCATATTAGAATGATTTCTCAAGGATCATGTGACACTGAAGACTGGTGTAAAGATGGTGAAAATATAGCTTTGATCACAGGAATAAATTACATTTTATTTTATTTTTATTTTTAATATAAAGCAGTTATTTTTAAATAGTAATATATTTTACAATATTACCGCTTTTGCTGTATTTTGGATAAAAAAATGCAGGCTTGGTGAGCAGAAGAGAATTCCTAAAAAAACCCAAAAACATTTAAACCTTTGGACTGGTAGTGTATATTGGTAAAATACTAGGATATAGGACAGAACAGGGTAGAACAGTGACTTTTATGCAAGTGTTTTTTGTTGTTAGAATGCAAACTTTTTGTATTACCTCTTAGACTTAGTGCAAAAGTTTTTGTTTGAATGTATGTGCAGCAGACACGTTAGTTGGCTACACAAGTGTGTTAAAACCAATAACAGCCTGTCAGTTTCAAAAATAAAACATGTCAATTAATGTCTACAAAAGCATGAAGAATGAGAAAGGATGAGAAAAGTATCGAAACATCACCTCAAGATTATTTTGATAGGTGCCGTTTGAATCCTTACACTCACATTTTTTTTTTTAACTTGTTTGAAACTCTTGAATGTGAAAACCAATATGAAGACAAAAATTAATTAATAAAACTTTACATGTTAACACAACTTTCTAAATATTTTAAAACTTTGTATACAACCAAACACAAGAACACATGCACACACACAGACTTATCAAGCCCATTTTTTTATTTCTACATAACGTATTCATTAATAGTCTGTATCGATGTCAAGAATGGTTCTGAACTCTCTCTCTCTCTCTCTCTAAAGATATCTGGGGGTTTTTTGTATTCTTATATTGTCTTTTCTTTTTGTCTTTTGCACGTTATTTTTCCCTTACCATTCTTTCTGTGTCTTGCTGCTTGCTCCCTTGCTCTGACAGTCTCTCCATCCTCTGAGAGTCCAGCCTTGGTTAATGATGAGACATCAGTGGGCAGTAATGAGTCGGTCTCCTCCCAGTCTTCGAACGCCTCTGGAACGCCCCCCGAGAAATCTAAGAATCATCACGCCACCATTAGCACATGCCTGCCAGAGAGCACCGGGTATGTTAGCAAAGACTCACCTCTCTCTAAAACATATGTCATAATGTGCATTGCTAGTGTGTTGCATATATAAAAAGACTTTTAAGGAGTACACAGCCAAACCAAAATTAATTCAGAGACCTTCAACATTTTTTTTTACATTATCAAAGTTTCTTAGCTATAGTTTAGAAAATGGTAATGACATATGACAAGAACTCAAAGTTAAACAAAATAATCTCGATAATGTTAGATAACAGATAATAGATAGTTAGATAATAGAAAGGCATGTAATGGATTACAGATAACTGTTCGTATGACAATATTTACACAACTATCAGTCTGTGTTGTAAAAGGTCGCATTAGCAATTAAAGAAGAAACGCATAAGCTAAACATGGTCAGGTCAAAGTGTCTGAATAATTTTTGTACATAAAAATGTATCAATTTTACAGGTAGTCCACTGTTTCCAGACACTTTTTCCCTTCCTCTTAACACTCTGTTAATATACTTCGATACTGCGCTCTGTGAGCATCCAGCTTCTTTTGCAATTGCCTTTTGAGACTTTTCCTCCTTATGGAGGGTGTCAATGATGGTCTTCTGCACAACCGTCAAGTCAGCAGTCTTCCCCATGATTCTGAAGCCTACTAAGCCAGACTGAGACAATTGCGTTAATTGGCTGACTAGATTGGGACACAGGGAGCCTACAATGTTAAACTTTGTCATGATATTCTAATTTTGTGAAATACTGGGTTTGTTTTTTGTTTTGTTTGTTTATCTTTGATCCATAATCATTACAATCATTTCAATCAAAGGCTTGAAATATTTCACTTTGTGTGTAGTGAACTAATATAACATGCACGTTTCACTTTTTGAAACAAATTATTGAAATAAATGGACTTTCCCTCAATATTCTAATTTTTTGGCACATACCTGTGTGTATGTTAACTAGTTAATAGTTAGAATTGGTCCCTAAACTAAAATGTAACCAATATTACATAAACAAATTTTAAAATTACTGTCTGGAAATTAAAAAGTTTGCGTAAAAAAGGATTGCGTAGAACCCTTTGAAGCTGCATTGAAACTGCAATTTGGACCTTTAACCCTTTGATCCCTATTTTGGTCCACTATATGGAGAAAAATCCTTGAATGTTTTCCTCAAAAACCTTAATTTCCTTTCGACTGAAGAAAGAAAGACATGAACATCTTGTATAACATAGGGGTGAGTAAATTATCAGGACATTTTAATTCTGGAGTGAACTAATCCTTTAATCTCTTTTACATTTTTATCTGTTGCAAATAATTATTAAAATTCGACTGCAGAAATCTACCACAAAACCCTATCAATGCCTATCTGTATTGAATCCACAACCTGGCCATCTCTTCAGCCCTCACTATGTGTGTGTGTTGGTATTTTGTTCTGTTTCTAAGCTCAAGCCTGTGCTTGTCAACTTGAGTTAGTTCTTGGGCTGAGAGTCTTATCCTGTGCCAGTGTTATTTGCCAGAGGTTTTGCCTCTGGTTTTCAGCTCCTTCACAGACCTTCAGATGCTGTGTGTTTGTTTGGGGCTCTTGTGTTGAATCCTAATAGGGGCCCACCACATTCTGCAGAGTCACCTGGAAATAAACACTGTCTGTCTACACATCTGTTCACTGGTTCTACCAGTCCGCTCCAAATTTGAGTAGAGTTTGTTCTCACTTATTTCCACAAGCCTCAACCACCATGCGACCCTGCACCCCCTTCATCCCTCACTTTCCCCTTTTCCCCTATACATTAGAGTTACTCTTACTCTTTGAGCACATGCTGCTCTCTCTCTTCTTGGCCTGCAGTCCTGTGCGCAGACGGCGCTGGTCTTATGTAACCCTCTGCTTCTCTCCCTGCCGTTTCCCACTCTCTGCCATCAGAGGAAGCGGCTCCCTGTGCGCCTGTAAATCCTGCCTGCTGTTTGTCCGAGGGACAGGTGGCCACGGCCCTACCCCGTAAACACTATTGACACAGAGAGATGTTCGCCTTGTTTACCCTTCTAGCGGGCGCTGTCGCTTACAGAGCTACTCCTGTCCATATGTCACAAGGTTGTCACCTGTTTATCTGTAAATCTCTCAGCCCCTGGCCTTGAAGCAGGAAAGTATAGATCATGGTGATGCTGTAGTAGATATCTAGTGGAGATGAATGCTGAATTGTGCTTCGTCACAATTAAATGAAGTTTTAGATGTCGACAGTTGATGATCACCGTGTAATTGTTTAGACATTCTTTCTGTTCTTGACGTGTTAGGAGAGGTAATGTGTTAAAGCACAGACTTTTTTTTATTTTATTTTTTATCAGGCGTATGCATAACTGGCATAATTTGTAAAATTGTTATCCCTAGATCAATCTGTATTTGCGTATAGCAACAACAGTGTCCTGATACTGGTTCTTTTTTATATATGTCTATGTTTATAAAATGTGAATAAATTAAATTAGACATTAAAAAAGTGTACAGTCATGGCCAAAAGTTTTGAGAATTACATAAATATTGGAAATTGGAAAAGTCGCTGCTTAAGTTTTTATAATAGCAATTTGCATATACTCCAGAATGTTATGAAGAGTGATCAGATGAATTGCATAGTCCTTCTTTGCCATGAAAATTAACTTAATCCAGAAAAACTGCAATTTCCACTGCATTTCATTTCTGTCATTAAAGGACCTGCTGAGATCATTTTAGTAATCGTCTTGTTAACTCAGGTGAGAATGTTGACGAGCACAAGGCTGGAGATCATTATTTCAGGCTGATTGGGTTAGAATGGCAGACTTGACATGTTAAAAGGAGAGTGATGCTTGAAATCATTGGTAACCATGGTGACCAGCAAAGAAACGTGTGCAGCCATCATGCTTTGCATAAAAATGGCTTCACAGGCAAGGATATTGTGGCTACTAAGATTGCACCTAAATCAACAATTTATAGGATCATCAAGAACTTCAAGGAAAGAGGTTCAATTCTTGTTAAAAAGGCTTCAGAGCGTCCAAGAAAGTCCAGCAAGTGCCAGGATCGCCTCTTAAAGAGGATTCAGCTGCGGGATCGGAGTGCCACCAGTGCAGAGCTTGCTCAGGAATGGCACAGTTAGGCCAAGACTTTTGGAAGATGGCCTGGTGTCAAGAAGGGCAGCAAAGAAGCCACTTCACTCCAAAAAAACATCAGGGACAGATTGATCTTCTGCAAAAAGTATGGCGAATGGACTGCTGAGGACTGGGGCAAAGTCATATTCTCCGATGAAGCCTCTTTCCGATTGTTTGGGGCATCTGGAAAAGGCTTGTCTGAGGAGAAAAGGTGAGCGCTACCATCAGTCCTGTGTCATGCCAACAGTAGAGCATCCTGAGACCATTCATGTGTGGGGTTGCTTCTCATCCAAGGGAGTGGGCTCACTCACAATTTTGCCCAAAAACACAGCCGTGAATAAAAAATGGTACCAAAACACCCTCCAACAGCAACTTCTTCCAACAATCCAACAACAGTTTGGTGAAGAACAATGCATTTTCCAGCACGATGGAGCACCGTGCCATAAGGCAAAAGATAACTAAGTGGCTCAGGGGACCAAAACGTTGAAATTTTGGGTCCATGGCCTGGAAACTCCCCAGATCTTAATCCCATTGAGAACTTGTGGTCAATCCTCAAGAGGCGGGTGAACAAACAAAAACCCACTAATTCTGACAAACTCCAAGAAGTGATTATGAAAGAATGGGTTGCTATCAGTCAGGATTTGGCCCAGAAGTTGATTGAGAGCATGCCCAGTCGAATTGCAGAGGTCCTGAAAAAGAAGGGCCAACACTGCATATACTGACTCTTTGCATAAATGTCATGTAATTGTCGATAAAAGCCTTTGAAACGTATGAAGTGCTTGTAATTATATTTCAGTACATCACAGAAACAACTGAAACAAAGATCTAAAAGCAGTTTAGCAGCAAACTTTGTGAAAACTAATATTTGTGTCATTCTCAAAACTTTTGGCCACGATTATATCGTTTTCCTGAGTAAACGATGAGCGCCACCATTATGAATTCTAACGTCAGATTGAATGCTTTTCTGTTCCGGTTTCCATAGGAACCCATTCAAATAGCGTCCATCTGTTTTTAATGTAGCTGACGTCCGCTGCTTCGTGTCATCTACACACTCATTAAAATGAGGCACTGACAAATGACGGTCATTGCGACATTGCCAAGTGATGGCGCTATGGAGCCATGTGCTTTTTAAAAACATTTTAATAGGTTTAACATTAGTTTATTAGCTCGGAATATACCCTAATTTGACTAGAAACAATGCAGACCGGAAATGCAAAGCATTCTTTCAGTTAAGAGTCGGACTTACTTCCGTGTTCAGGAAAAACGTCTATATATCACTTGTTTTTCTAAAGACACGCTGTCCAACAGATACACCAACAGGTAAAGTTACATCAGAGATCCATGTCTCTCTTGCCTCCCCTTAGCCCACTGAGTTTTAACATTCCCCCTAAAGTGTCCATTGAGTTTGCTGGGGGCTAATTGAGAATGAATGGGCGAAAGTCACGTGAGAGTTGGTAATGCCTCCATTGAGATATAATTGGATATGATGTTACCCATTTGAAAAATTAACTCAGATATTTTCTTGTAATTTTGAAAGTAATGCGTTACCTTACTAATTACTTGAAAAAAAGTAATCTGATTACCTGTAATGCATTACAATGCAATAGATTTAAATGTTTTTAATGAATATTGAAATATAATTAATATGATAGGTAAAAAAAAGCTGAAATGATACTCTAAATATAAAACAGCTGCCATTAAGTGACGATGAGTAATTCAGTCATTCAACCAATTTGTTCAAATGGCTGCTTCATTCAGAGACAAAGCAGGTGAAACTGTCTTTATTAAAGGATCACTGAATCATTGGCTCAAGAATTCAGTAACAAAACAGCACTGTTGCTCAGAGGCGCACAGAGACGTGGCTTTGTTTGGAACTGTTTTTGTTTGTAAAATTGAGCAAAGCAGACAATACTGACATAATTAGATTAATAAGAGAATATAATACTACTTGCTTATTGAACTGTTGTATGCAATCAATATCACATTAGCAATGATGCAGATATTTAGAAAAAAAAAACAGCACTTTTGCTCATGGGATATTGCTAAACTATATCATATGATACAAATATAATCATATCTTGAATATTTTGGGCTTGTGTTGCTTTTATTTACCATTTTTGCTGATTGTTTACCAGTAAGCAAAACTAAAAAGAGCGGCATTGACTTTTGAAAGTCATTAAGTTTTAAATCCTTGTTTAGTTTGAAACCATTTTGTGCCTCTTTTAAATAGGACACTTATTTGAGAATCAAAAAATAAGACGCAATATGCAATTCTGTGCCTAGTGCTATTTTTAATAGTTTAAAATGAGTGTGATTTTCTTGATTTGGTTTAGTTGTAATTGTAAAAGCATTTTTGGGGCGCCAAACCATTTTCCTGTGGTTCTGCTGGTTGCCAGGGCAACCATATTGAATTTATCATTTGTTTTCCACTTCATTTAGCTTTTCGTTAGAGTTTGACGATTCAGATAAGAGTGTGTAAACACTTTTTTTCTGGAGTGACTTGTTACCCTGGTGACATCTGATGTTTGATGTAACACCATTAGCATAACCTTGATTTGAAATGTGTGCGAGCGTGAACGTAGTGTATCGAGCAGCGTGTGTGGTGTATTAGTTGGGACTCACGCGGCTGGTGTGAGATGTGTGTGTGTCTGTGTGTGGCTGGTGTGAGGTTAATGAGTGGATTTGCTGCACTGCAGCGCTGCTGGAGTCTCATGCTGATGTGCAGCAGCTGAGGACTCACGGACCCACTGCAGAGTCATAAATCACTGCATCTCTCTCTCTCTCTATACATACTATACATATATATCTCTTTCAGTCTCTCTTTCTCCTTTCCTCTGTCTCTCCTGCTGGACTACACTTCTCCTCATTTGCCCCTGTGCTGCCACTATTCCTGCTCCTGTAAGTCCTTCACTCCCCTCACCTTTAGCGCACACACATTTCTCTTGAGTCTTCATTCTCTCGAGTTTCCAACCAGTGCTATACCGAGATCTAATTAAGAGTATGGCTTTGTTTCAACTGCTATCCATACTTTTTTGGATAAGTTAAGCTCTATTGCGCATTTATGGCATAATGTGTAATGTAAATAAGAAAATCGAAGTGAAAATGTTAAGTACATTGCAGTTCATAAGTTGCTTTTTTAAAAGCAAGGATGCATTAAACTGGGAACAAAAAAAAAACAAAGATTTTTTGCAGAAATGTTGGTAACATTTTACAATAAGGTATCATATGTTAACATTAGTTTAGGCATTAACTAACACTAACTCAACACAGAGACAATAAATATAAGATAACAAGAAAAATACACATATGTAAATCTAAATAGACAAAAATTGAAAAATAACAGAAATTGTATATACAGTTGTGCCATGAACTAATAATGAACAATATATTTTTAATGTTAGTTAATAAAAACATTTATCTTAATTCTCAGTACATTAACTAATGATAACAGGATACAACTTTAAATTTTATTATGGATTATTAAGTTTTGAACTTAATATTGACTAACATTATTAAATGCTATATCTGACCCCGGACAACAAAACCAGCCAAAAATACATTGTATGGGTCAAAAATTATTTTTCTTTTATGCCAAAAATCATTAGGATATTAAGTAAAGATCATGTTGCATGAAGATATTTCGCAAATTTCCTACTGTAAATATATCAGAACTTAATTTTTAATTAGTAATATGCATTGCTAAGAACTTAATTTGGACAACTTTAAAGGTGATTTTCTCAATATTTAGATTTTTTTGAGCACTCAGATTCCAGCATCTCGGCGAAACATTGTTCCATCCTAACAAATTATATACCAATGGAAAGAGTATTTATTTAGACTTTCAGATGGTGTATAAATCTTAAAATTGACACTTATGACTGGTTTTGTGGTCCAGGGTGACTAATATAATTAGTTAATAATAACAAATTAAACTCAATTGTAAAGTGTTACCGAAATTTGATATAAATAAATGTTGTTCTTTTGAATTTTGAAAAAAAAAAAATAATCACAAAAATATTTAGCAGCACACCTGTTTTCAATATCCATAATAATAATAATAAATAAAAAATTCAGCTTTGCCATCACAGAAATAAAACTTTTAAATAAAATGTTAAAGTTATTTTAAATTGTAATAATATTTTACAATATTACCGTTTTTACAGTATTTAATCAAATAAATGCAGCTTTCGTGTGTATAAGAGACTTTCAGAAACATTTCAAGGTCTTACAGACCAAAATTCCCAATGTCTGAATTCAAGATTTATGTATTTTAATTGCATATATAAAATATCCATCAATTTACACAAGCTATGTTTCTATCACCCTATTTTTATGCACATTTTAAAGTATCGCAGCAGAAACCAGTGATGGAAATGCCAAATTATGAATAAAAATTTCTTTATTTGCAAACAAGTTTTTTATGCTCACTTGAGGTGTTTTTTGACTTGTGCGAAAAAAAGTGTTAATGCGAATAATGGGAGATAATAATAACACATTTATTATCCATGGCCTAATGGTGAGAGAGTTGGGCTTGTAACCCAAAGGTTGCCGGTTCGATTCCCACACTGGCAGGAATTGAAGGTGGGGATTGTGAATGAACAGTGCTCTTTCCACCTTCAATACCATGACTGAAGTGCCCTTGAGCAAGGCAGTTGCTCCCAGTCGCTCCCCGGGCGCTGGAGCAATGGCTGCCCAATGCTCCGGTGTGTGTTCACAGTGTGTGTGTGTGTGTGTGTGTGTGTGTGTGTGTGTGTGTGTGTGTGTGTGTGTGTGTGTGTGTGTGTGTGTGTGTGTGTGTGTTTGTTCTCTTCTCACTGCTGTGTGTGTGCACTTGACAATTTTGTTCTCTTTGACACATTGGATGGAAATGGTGCTTTTTTGCAAATGTTTGATGCGATATTACAATTTTGGAGTTAAATTTTAAAATTGCGCAACTTTAGATGAAAACCCAGCTACGGTAATACTTAGAATCCAAATATGTAATAAGCAGGTTTATATTTATCATCAGTTAATCCAGTTTATTATATGTACACCAATATAATGCATTTTAATTAGTTGAATCTTGATTGTTCCTCATATTTGATTTTTTTTTTTACTTTTTAATTGATTAAATTACTGATAATAACAGATTTCTAAAGAATTTGAATAAATGTATTTTGACAACATTATTTTAATAACCTCAAATGGATGCACATACTTTTTTACGGCACGATTAATTATTATGAGTGGCAGTATTATCATTCAATGTTGACTTCTGCGGTTCATCTCCTGCATTGCTTGATCCTGCTGTTGGCTATTTCTGATCTAAAGTGTTCATTTGCATTATTTGCATTTTGTAAATCCCTCAGATTCTTAGGGACGTTGGGCAGTTTTCCTCATAACCTTCACTTCTCTCTCCCTATCTGAGATTGTGAGACTGTCTGAGCAGCACAGACTCTCTAAGAGGAATAATGATGAAGGGCTTTGTGTGTGAGGAATGCTGCAGAGTATGTCTGTTTTAACGCTTCTTTGTTGTCTCTGACTCTCACCTGTTTCATGTGTAATTATGTGTCTGATGTTCATAAATGGATGATTTACCTCTTGAAAAAGTAGCTTAGAAGCCTAAAATTATGCAATTTGTGGAATTTAACAAAATGTATCAGTCTAAACCTGGTTCACTGCAACTGCATTTTTTTCTACTTACTGACAGTATTTCTAAAATTGCCATATTTTACTTTGAGGACGGTGCAGTATAAAATCTCAGTGGCATTTTTTGTTCCACAGGATATGTACTGCCACAGCTTCATGGATGAATTCTGCCTCCCCTGCCTCAGTTACACCGGCGAAACCTGGATCAGTAGGAATTGAGAAGAATAAACCTGAGGAAAGGTAAGATGTAAACACACTTGTCCCCGAAGACCATGTATTATGCGCTCATCCACACCTCCTTTCTCATAGCATGTAATTAATTTGTTCCAATCTGTTAATTTAAGTGAGTTTGGCCGGGTTTGGCTCAACCTTTCCGCACACTCTCTCTCACCGTCTCATTGATTCTTTCACTCGCACTCCAAGTCTCACTTAAGCTCTCAGCCTCAGGCTATTAACTCAATCACACATGCATTCACTCACTCGCAAAGTCTTCATCTGTCATTGTTTAGCCTCCGACTCGCACACTCACCAACTTTTCCTTCCCTCCTACACGCCGTCACAACTCTGCTCTCTCTCTGTCATCTCTACTTTCTCAGCTCTATTTCCGACTCTACACCTGTACGCACACACACATTTTCTCTCAGTCTCACACTTTCCAGGCAGGGGCCATTGCAATGATCTATAGTTCTGATCCTGACACAAAGATGCATTAATTTTCCATCCTATAAAATGAGTGATGCCCGATGGCAGGTGATCAGACTCATTCAATTTAAAGTCTTTCAATCTGTTAAATAGCTGTTGGCATAAAATGACTGACCTTCAGGAATGACGTCTTTTTTGTGTTGTAGTTGTAAAGAGCACCTTTCATTAGAACTCCTGCAGTAACTTTCTGGATTCTGGGTGTCTGCCTGGGTCGAGTAGTAACTTTAGGACATGTTGTTATGAGGCAATATATAAAACATTCAGCAGACTGTCAGGTGTTGAATGGTGTTAAGTGTTAGCGAAGAGAGTGGAGTACGTTGTTGCTATTTTTTAAAATCATTGAAATTAATAAAATCTTTGAGAAGTCATTGAAATTATTGGTTAACACTTTACAATAGTGTCATTTGTTAACATTAGTTAATATTTTAACGTACACTACCGTTCGAAAGTTCAAAAGGGGTCAGTACATTTTTATTGTTTCTTTTTTTTAAAGAAATTAATAATTTTTTTCACCAAGGATGTATTAAGTTAATAATTAAAAGTTTATTAAAAGTTAATAATAAATAATTTACATTGTAATAAAAAATATATATTTTGAATAAACACTGTACTTTTTAAACTTGTTATTCATGAAAGTATCCTGGAAAAAAAAATCACAGGTTCCAAAAAATATTTGGCAGCACAACTGTTGATATTATCCAACAATGATCATTCTAATAATAAATCAGCTTATTAGAATGGTTTCTGAAGGATCATGTGACACTTAAGACTGGAGTAACAGCTGATAAAAATTCAGCTTTTCATCACAGGAATGAATTCTATTTTAAAGTATGTTAAAATAAAAAACATTATTTTATATTGTAAAAACATTTTGCAATATTACTGCTTTTATTCTGCATTTTTAATCAAATAAATGCAGCCTTGATGAGCATAAGACACTTCTTTAAAGACTATTACAAGTCTTACTGACCCCAAACTTTTGAACGGTAGTGTACATGAACGAACAATAAACAATACATTTATTACACTATTTATTAGTCTTTGTTAATGTTAGTTAATAAAAATACAGTCATTGTTAGTTCAAATTAGTTCATAGTGCAACTAATATCAACAAACACATTTACTAATGCATTATTTGTGATTTTAATAATGCATTAGTAAATGCTGTAGAAGTATTGTTTCTTCTTAGTTCATGTTAACAAAAGTAGTTAATTATTAACTAATGAACCTTATTGTAAAGTGTTACCAAATTAACAATTAAAGGTTAAAGATTTTATTACTTCCAATGGCTTTTTCAATACATTTTGAAGTTAGTGAAAAAATAATTAATTTAAAGGGATAGTTCACCCAAAAATGAAAATTTGATGTTTATCTGCTTACCTCCAGGGTAGAGGTCTGCATTCCCGCGGCTCCCGACCACATTTCTTGCGGCGCGGGAATACATTTCCAAATAAATGCGGTTGCGGTCGGTAACTCTGGTGTAATTAGAACGGGAGCGGGCGGTAACAATATCCCGTTCCCGACGTCTTTTCTGAACAGCAAATTTGCGCTTTACTCATTCTTATCGAGCACCTGTAGGCTACAGCCTGCGCTCAAAACTGTTATGCACTCGCTGCACTCATAGACCAGTGCTTTCTGCGTCATGCATTTTATTGGCAAGGTCTCATAGGCGCGGGAAGTGCGGGTACTGATGGTGTTTTTTCTGTGGACAACTGTTTATCAGTTTATCAGCGTTACTCCAGAGCACAAAGCCATGTTTGGAGTGCCAGAATCTTCATAAGGTTATGCTGACTGATTTTTCGATTTTTCTTTTTTTTCCCCCTTTGCCAAAACAATGTGTACTACTGTTTTGGCAATTAAAATAGTTCAGTTTTGCATGTAATGGCAAAGTGGTTATAATTTCGTTTCTTTTTTATTAATTTAGAAAAAAAAAAAAACGTTTGGAGCATTTTTTGTTCGTTAAACGTAAGCTTTTTGTTTCTTAAAATAACGACCAAAGTTGACCTACTCTATGTTTGACTTTGCCTTCTGAAATCACGAATTGGCAAAAAATAAATAAATAAATAAAGTGTGTGTGTGTGTGTGTGTGTATATATATATATATATATATGTATGTATATGTGCGATATTAGGCGCATATCCAATCGTTTGTGCGGAGAGTGGAAACGCGTTTTATATGGAGGCGCCAGCGTGATCAGTTATATTTTCAGTGGAAACTATTTAACCGTTATTTTTTGTCAGACATGATAAATATATGTAGAAAGCTTTAAATTAGTACTTAACGAAATAAAACAAATCGAAAACAAAAACTTTTATTATGTAGCTAATCTGTAAAGATGTATCTCTGTCTAATGAGGAGATGGATGAGGAGGATCGTTAACTTCATCATCACTGACTCAGAAAACACTAGATTATAAATAAATAATTTAAATATCTCCTTGCTATTTCACAGTCATGGTAATTACTTTTGCCGGTGCTTTGTGGCAAGCTTTAGCCTATTGCGTGCACTTGAACGCAGAACCCTTCCGGCTGCGCTGAAGATGCGCTCAATGCTGCTGACAGAACAGTCCGAGCCGCTCTTGATCATATTCATTGTAGTCATGCTAACATGGTCTGCAATTTTTTTTAATCACCATTGAATGTCTAAAATATAATTTTGATCTAACATTTGATCTATGACGGGCTGAATGCAAGCTATAATACGTCTTAAAAGTGGAACATGGAAATATAATGGATGTACTGCGAAAAGAAGTTTTATATACTCTGTATTGTTTCCTAATAGTTAAATGTGAGATTCTGGAAACGAGAACTAAATTTAGCGGGAATGGTTGGGTCGGGAAGAAAATTATTTTAAGCGAGCAGCGGGTGAACAAAGCGTGAATATATAGCGGGAGCGGGTGGGTGCGGAATAAAACCTCGCGGGAGCGGGACTAGAAAAGCAGTCCCGCGCAGACCTCTGTTCCAGGGCATCCAAGATGTAGGTGACTTTGTTTCCTCAGAAAAACACAAACAAAGATTTTTAACAAAAACCGGTGCAGTCTGCCAGCCATATAATGGATGTGGATGGGCACCAAACCTTTAAAAAAAAAACCTTTACAAGTAAACAAAAACATGCACAGACAAATCCAAATTACACTCTGCGACTCGTGACGATACATTGATGTCCTAAGACACGGAAAGATCGGTTTTTGCGAGAAACTGAACAGTATTTATACCATTTTTTACCTTTGATACACAGCCACGTCCATCTGTCCTGAGCACACACCAAACACCATCGTTTCCTCCTTATATAAATCTGGTGTTTAACAGCAGCTATTACGTAAGAGTCGCAATCATTAATAGTTACGATGGCGAATGATTTACAGATCCTGAGCATCACTAACAAGCATCTAAACTTGTAACATGCGTGGTAAGTACTGCCACTGTAGTATAACATTACACAGGGCTCAGTAAACGCAAATCAAGTTCAAGTAAAATGATTGTGCATTCAAAATGGCAGTTTCAATGACCCGCATATTAATAGCAGCTCAAGCTCCGTGATTAAATATATATTTTCCTCCATGTTTGAGCTACTGAATGAGCCGCTTTGTGAGACACCAACTCAGAGCAGAGCTCATCATTATTATTTATGAACCTTCCAAATAAGGCAATAACATACCATTTCATACTAGGGACAAATCCTAGAGTTGTAAATGGACCTGTAATACCGTTTCTGGAGAATTGTTGCATTTTCCTATGCCATATACCTTCTATGTAGATATCAGAGAACAATTTAAAATATTGTATCAAAGTATTCTATGGCACCTTTAAAATGTCAGCTTTAAAATCATTATGATGGTACACTGACTTCTAGTCATTGAAATGAATACAAATCTTTAAAAATTAATCAAAATCATGACAATTAATCAGATCTTGAAAGGATAGTTCACCCAAAAATGAAAATTCTGTCATTAATTTCTCACCCTCATGTCTGTAAAACCTTTGTTTATCTTTGGTACACAAATTATGATATTTATGATGAAATCTGAGAGCTTTCTGACCCTGCATAGACAGCAATGCAACTACCACGTTCAAGGCCCAGAAAAGTAGTAAGGACGTTGTTAACATTGGTGTTAACCTTAGTGACATCAGTGGTTCAACCTTGATTTTATGAAACTACTAGAACACTTTTTGCGCACAAAGAAAACAAAAATAACTTAATTCAACGATTTCTTCTCTTCCGTGTCAGTCTGTGACGCGCATTCCTTTGAGTATCATGATGCATGCATGTGGTGCTGCTGATGAAGGAACTGGTTTTCTGATTTAAAACGTCCATCTCTCTTATTTCATCATCTTTATATTCTGCTTCAAATAAGTAAGTCTTGGCAAAAAATGAGTCATTCTCTCTCTTAAAATCTTTAGACATTTTATTTCTTGAACGTGCATCAAAGACTGACTTGAAATAGAAGGAATTGTTTAATTAGGTTGTTATTTTTGTTTTCTTCTCGCACAAAATACATTCTAATAGCTTCATAAAATTAAGGTCGAACCACTGATGTCACATGGGCTACGTTCACACTGTGACAGTTGCATTGCAGTCTATGCCAGGTCAGAAAACTCTCGGATTTCATCAAAAATATCTTAATTTGTGTTCTGAAGATGAATGTAGGTCTTACGGGATTGGAATGACATGAACGTGAGTAAGTAATTAATGAAAGTTGTTTTTTTTTTGGTGAACTATCCCTATAAAGTCATTGGAAAGTATGTAATAAACTTGAAATTGCTCTTTGTTAGTACAACACCATCTTTATTTTGTCAGATTATTAAAATATGTATGCCGTGAGTATGAATGTTTGGATAAGACCTGGAAAAATCCATCGAAATTCATTGGTCAGAAAGTGTGGAAATGGTTTTGTGCTTTGTAAACGTAGTCCAAATCTACTCCAGAGGAACTTTGAGTAATAAATAGCAGGATATGCCTGGATGCTGCCAAAGCTTACTTGAAAATTTCAGTTTTTTTGAATCATATCTACCCTTTGATGACTATCTTCCTTCTCTACTACTTCAACAGTCTACGCTTGGATTTTTACGGACAGGCGTTAATCACGCAGACTGCTTTCATTGATAACTTCGCCAAGTCCACTTTACAGCTAGATGGAAAGTCGTGTCCTAATCCCCACCCTTTCGAATAGCGAGCGGCCCACTAACTGATTGCCTCCATTTTTCAGTGTCACCCTCATGAAAGCAAAGGCTGTGTACCCCTGTGAGGCTGAACACGATTCCGAACTCTCTTTCCAGGTTGGCGCAATCTTCCATGACGGTAAGTGTTAACGTTATCACTGCCACAGGCACTCACCCGAATCCACAGACATATTGGATTTGGCGGGTCCTACAAGCACTAAAAAAAAGAAAAAAAAAATCTGATCTTATATCAGCATAGGTGCAGGGAGGGAAGAGGGGCAGGGGTTCAACATCCCCTAAAATCCATTCACAAAGACAAGACAGAAATAGAATAACACAAGGAAATGAGGGCCATAACCACTACCAGAGCTCTTGTTTTCTGAACCCATTATCTCATCATCTTCAAACGAAGCCTTTTAGAGCTGAATTTGACTTGCAATAAAAATGATTTTGAGCCAATCAATTGAACCTAAAAGGAAAATTTGAGTTTATTGGAATCACAAATAAGTTATTCTCTAATTTCAATTCTGTGAAATGCTAAAATGAAAAAAAAAAAGTTCATTTACAATCAATCAATCAATAAATAAATAAAAATTGATGGAAAGACAATTTTAAAAGTACAGTTGAGGTCAAAAAGTTTATGTCCCCCTTTCAGTATCTGCAAAATGTTAATTATTTGACCAAAATAAGAGGGATTGTACAAAATACATATTATTGTTTATTTAGGCCTGGCCTGAATAAGATATTTAACATAAAATATGTTTCCATAGTCCACAAGAAAAAAATAGGTAACACTTTAGAATAGGTAACACCTATTAACTATTAACTACGACTTATTAGCATGCATATTACTAGAATATTGGCCATTTATTAGTACTAATTAAGCACATATTAATGCCTTATTCTACATGACCTTATTCTACATCCCTAATCCTACCCAATACCTAAACCTAACAACTACTTTACTAACTATTAATAAGCAGCAAATTAGGAATTTATTGAGGGAAAAGTCGTAGTTAATAGTTAATAGGTGTTACCTATTCTAAAGTGTTACCAAAAAATAATTGTTGAATTTATAAAAATGACCCCATTCACAAGTTTACACACCCTTGATTCTTAATACTGTGTTGTTACCTGAATGATCCACAGCTGTTTTTTTTTTTTTTTTTAATAGTGAAAGTTGAACCCTTTCCAACAATGACTGTATAATTTTGAGGTCCATGTTTTCACACTGAGAACAACTAAAGGACTCATATTCAACTATTACAGAAGGTTAAACGCTCACTGATTCTCCAGAAGGAAAAACGATGCATTAAGAGCCAGGGGTGTAAACCTTTGATCAGAATGAAGTGTCATTTTTTCTTATTTTGCCTAAATATTATATTTTCTTTATTAAGTACTGCCCTTCAAAAGCTATAAGATGCTTACATGTTTCCCAGAAGACAAAATAAGTAAAATTGACCCTAATCTTCAAATTCAAAAAGTGTTTACCCCCTTCATGCATGTTTTTTCCTTCTGGAGCATCAGTAAGTGTTTGAACCTTTTGTAATAATTGTATATGAGTCCCTCAGTTGTCCTCAGTGTGAAAAGATGGATCTCAAAATCATACAGTCAGTGTTGGAAAGAGTTTAAATACACAACAATGCTGGAAAACCAAAGAATTTGTGGGGCCTGAAATACTTTTCTGAAGAACAGCAGGCAGTTTAATTGCTCATGAAAAACAAGGGACTATCACTAAATAAAAAAAACACAGTATTAAGAATCAAGGGGGTATAAACTTTTGAACAATGTCATTTGTATAAATTCAACTATTAAAAAAGATTTTTTTTTTTATGTGAAATCTTGCTAGGCATGTATTATGTGCATGTTTGCTGCAATGTGAAATTTAAATGTTTTAGATGCTGTACATTTTTCTGCCTCTATACAGTTTGCATAATTTATTATTGTAAATGTGATTTCATAAGTGAATTTCTTGGTCTGCATGTCTCTTAGTTCATAATTTTTTATGTTTTTTCACCATTTCTTCTGTCTTCCACCTGGACGTCATTCACCTTTCATCATTCATCAGGGTGTTCTAATGCATTACATTTATTGAAATGACAGCTTGTCCTGTATTATTCGACCAAATCATAATAACTACCTGTACAGACATCCCACTGCTAGCTCATGCAGGCCTGTACACGTTACCAATTGATGCTTCAGTATTTCTCTGCCTGCCGTTCCTGGCTCATGTCTAAAACAATGTTCAGCATCCTCAGTATGCAGTGATAATTAACATTCACAGTTCTTAGTAACCTCAGTATAGACATAAACCCTTTTTTGAACTGCTGCTTTTTCATTAAATCATTGCTGCTCTCAACTTAAAAAAATTACTTTTCACCCGTTATTCACAAATCTCCCACCTCTTGTGTTTGCTTATTAAACACTTTGACTAATTGAATAATTCTTTCTGCTTTATTTAACACATTCTGAACCCGTTTTACATACTTTCCTCTTAAAATGAACAGCGAAAATGCTGAAAAACTCAGACTTTATCAAGGATTGCCTGTAGTTCTTAACTTTCTTAACGCATACTCATTGTGTTGTAATTTACATTCATCAGCCATGCTTAACTATCCACATAAAAAAAAAAAAAATGTCTTCCATACAATGAGGAGTTCTTGCTTGTCTGACATGCAGTGTGACAGAAGAGCTGCAGTAAGACTTTTACCTGTATGTCCGTGGTTTTGCTCTGCAGTGACACTCTCCAGGGAGCCCGGATGGCTGGAGGGTGTGCTGGAGGGAAAGCGAGGACTCATCCCTGAGAACTATGTGGAGATACTGTAACTCCGAAAAAGAACTGTCCTCACATTTCTCTTTATATACATGGTATCCATGGTCTCGGCGGCTTTTCACAATGGCACTGCTTGTCGTTCCTCCATCCTTTTCCACACTAAAGACAACGAGAGACAATATATATACTGTATCCAAAAACACAGATGTTGCTAGCACAAGAATTAATTTCAAGTATAAGCTAAAAAGTGCTGTAAACATACAAAGAGAATGCACTTTTAGAGTGGAAATGTAAATATAAATTGGTGTGGGAAAATATACATCCGTCATTGTGACTATTGTTCCTTTTTTTAATTGCATGTTTTCGAATTTTACCCAAGTAGTTGAGTTGTTTAGTGTTTGTATACACAATACTCAAAGATGCCTTGAGTATCTTTGTATTTAATGTTATCAAGCTCAATTGCGCATGTGAATTATATAATAGTAAACATGAGATATAGATATAGCGCTTATTAGACAAATTTTGTACTTGTTGGTTATTGATATTAAAATTGGTATGCGATTATTAAATCTTTCGCATGGATTACAACTGATGCTGTGCCTTAAATCTATTATGCATGGCATGCGAGACAGACAAACAGAGCAGGTTTTTCTTTTCTTTTGTTTTTTTGCTATTCTGTATATAGGTTTTAATGTTATGTTTAAGAAGAGACAGATAAATATAAAAGTGACCCAAATATTGCCAAGTCTTACATCTTTGTTGTACACGTAGAACTATTTTCAAGCAAAAAAATTAAAAACCAAGCACTTTCCACTTTCAAGTGGTTAGAAGTTTTAAAGTTTACCACATACTTTTTGCAGAAGCCTAAAAAACAGGACTTGACGGATGTTTAATGAGACCATTTTCATTTTTCTAAAAGCTCTTGTTGTGTGGGTTCATATCTTTGCGGTGAGCATATCTGCGGTGATTTCAGACAGTGATTTATGACCTCTGTAAAGGTCTTGGCTTTGATATAATTTTTTTGATGTTGAATCTCTTGTTGATCAATGTTAAATAAATAAAGTGTTTTATTCTTATATCTTGCTTTTCAGTTTTATTTATATGACAAACTAAGTGTCTATAAATAATGGAAGCCATATGCTGCAGGGGCTGTGTGTATCCCCTAATGTGCTTACTGGGAAATAAACTAAAATGTTTGTGATATGACTGTTCACTGTAAAAAGTTTTCACAAGTTTCAACTTAAAAACTTAAGTTTAGCAGCTGCCTTAAAATTTTAAGTTAAATTAACTTATGTCATCTCAACTCACAAGTTAAATCAACTCATTTTTATTGTAATAAGTTAAAATGACTTGTAGTTTTAAGCTGATTTAACTTAAAATTTTAAGGCACCTGCTGAACTTAGGTTTTTAAGTTGAATCTGGTGAAAACTTTTTTACAGTGTTGTTTAATGAAAAAGTAAAATAACGTTGTGTGTAATTTTCTTAATGTCAGTTAACTTAATTGTGTGGATGTGCTCCCATCAAGGTCAAAATGATACTGCATAAGGCTTCTGCTGAAGAACTTGAGCTTGTCTAAAAATGTAAAACTTACCTGATTAGTATAACCCATAAATCCCATAATTGTTAGCATTTGTTTAATAGGAAACTTGGCCATGCATGTGGGTAATAAACAATAGCCACTTTCACACATGAAATCCGTTAAATTATAGTAAAATTGCTGGATATCTTTTCTGGTAAATGTACCACATCTGTTGTTCAAACATACGGTGGCCATTAAAAACTCAAAATCCATTCAGTGAAAGAGCTCTTTCTTTTCAGTTAAGGTTTGTTATGCTTTGTTACTACATTTATTTTAGTTTCTTTCCCATTTAATGACATTTCTTTCTACAACATAAACAATGATTTTTGACTCCTGGTGTGTTGAATTTGATTCTTTAGAGCTGTGTGATTGGCTCAAACGTTTAAAGGTCACCTATTATGCAAAATCCACGTTTACATGGTGTTTGGACATAAATGTGTGTTGGCATTGTGTGAACACAACCACTCTACAATGATATAAATCCACTCACTAATTATTTTTATTCCCCATTAAACCAAATTAGTCTCATTAGACATGCGGTTTTGATTCTCAATGCAATGTGATGTCACATTGTTCAGGCCCCGCCCATGGCTCATGGCCGCTGATTGACAGTCCTGCCATATTTCCACCTTCAGCGAGTTGCGTTTGGTTGTATGCTGTCCTCCTTTTCTCTGCGTTCGAGCAGCTGTAACATCAATGTCTTTGAAGCGATCCCGGTGATCTGTGTTTGGATATAAGTACTGAACGTTCATTTTCACCCGTCTGAGCGACTAGGGACTAGCCACTAGGGACGCAGTGTATTACTTTTATTTTGGAAGGTAATGCACCTCAAAATTACGATACCATTTTAGTGCCATGTTAAAAAAATCAATAAATAAAATTTATAGTAATTTCGACTTTATTCTCGAAATATTCTGGCTTTGTCTCATAATCTTAGATGACTTTATTCCCAAAATATTCTGACTTTAATTTCATAATCTTAGATTACAAGTTTAAAGTTGGAATATTTAGAGAATAAAGTCAAAATATTTTGGGAATAAAGCTGAAATTACTAGAATAAAGTTGTAATATTATGACCCTGGACCCAGTCTTAAGTAGCACAAATATATTTGTAGCAATAGCCAAAAATAGATTGTATGTGTCAAAATTATTTTTCTTTTATGCCAAAAATTTTGAGGATATTCAACAAAGATCACATTCTATTAAGATATATTACCGTAAATATATTAAAACTTAATTTTTGATTAGTAATATGCATTGCTAATAACTTCATTTGGACAACTTTAAAGGCGATTTACTCAGTATTTCGATTTTTTTGCACCTTCAGATTCCAGATTTTCAAAGGGTTGTATCTCTACCAAATATTGTCCTATCCTAACAAACCATTAATCAATGGAAATATTATTTATTCAGCTTTCAGATGATGTATAAAACTCAGTTTAGAAAAATTTACATTTACAACTGGTTTTGTGGTCTAGGGTCACATATTATTTCCATACTCGCATACTGTCCCTGCGAGTATAACACTTTTATGATTTCTGCTAATAATCCCACATATATTCAAATAAATTCAGGTGGCCTGGTAGCTTCTACTTGCTACGATTTAATTCTGGTAATTGTGACTTTATTCTCAAAACATTTTCACTTTAATATCATAGTTTTTTATTTTATTTATTGTTTTTAACATGGCACTAAAATGTTTTCATACAAAATCTACCTAAATATGTTTATGTCTGAGCAAATCATTTCACTCCAGACTGCTTTGTAAATTAAATTTCGCTATAGTGCTTAGCTAATGTTTTAACTGTTTTAAATGATCTGTGGGGTATTTTGAGCTGAAACTTCATAGACACATTTTGGGGACACTCAGGACCAATATTACCAATCTTGCAAAAAGGGGCATAATTGGTGCCCTTTAAAGCGGACATCGGATAATTGGTATGATTCTTTACGGTTCTTTATCCATTCACAGCAACTCGTTTCGGTGCATGCTTCTTAAAATGTTAATGAGCTCTTCTCACCCCGCCCCCTCTTCGTTTTTTTGTGTATTTGGTGGAACATTACCATCGAAAACAAAATAAATGCATCCTCAGTGGTTCTGATGTCTGGAGAAAATGAACAATCTTATGCCTGTTTCACAACAGTTCACAATTGGCTGAGGGTGGAAATATGCTAAAACGGGACAGTCCGTCTGCATTTGTGGGCGGGGCTTGAGCAATATGACATCATACTGCTCAGAAAATCAGAACGACTTGATAATTGAAACTGTTTTGGTTTTATGGGAAATTAAAAAAAAAGTGAATGGATTTTTATCATTGTATGGTAGTACACATTTATATGCAAACCCCATTTGAAAATGAATTTTGCATCCAGTGTCCCCTTTGGCCAACCTTTTTTTTTTTAATTGTAATTTTATTGTCCAGATTCTTATTTTGTCACTGCCACCTGTTATCAAATGTGAGAATTTCAACATATGTTCACCCTGAATTTCTGTTGTATGTAAATGAACTGTTGTCAATTGCATACATTGCATTTAGAGCAAACTGGCTTATTCTCTCCCACACACTTCTAGCCCTGGAGCTGCTCTGGAGCTTTTACATTGAACCTCTCCCCCTTTAAGTGGATTAAATCCTCATTTCCTAGCAGATTTGGACTGCCTCCTTGTATACTGGGCTTGAACTGGAGCACACAGCAGACTAGGTCCTTGCCATACACTGGAAGGAGTGCTTGAAAACAAACTATTTGCATCAAAAAAGACTATTTGTTGGAGCCCCAATGCAGTGGTTAGGACTCACACTGTGTTTGGAGCAACTGGGTCGGGTTTAGTTTATTTCCTGTTTTCTGTTCCAATTTCCTTTCATGACCCCACACATGAAATGTGCATGTTCCTACAGCATGACTACAGTTTGTTCAACTGTGCTTAAAGGGATTTTTGTGGTTCCTGATCCTTTCAACATAAAACATCATTCGCAAGCTATTTTACTTTAATAATGTGATATATTTCTCTGTAAAATTGGGTGTTTATTCAACCAGAAATAAAAACTGTCACCATTTACTCATCCTCGTTTTGTTCCAAATCTGTATGAATTTTAAATTTCTTTCTTCTGTAGAGCAGAGAAGATAATTTCAAGAAAAACAGAGCATCATTTTTCAAAAGATCTTATTTGGTGTTTCCCATAAGAAAGTCTAATTTATGTAGGTTCATTCATGTAGGTTTGGAACTACATGAGGGTGAGTAAGTGGTGACAGAATTTTAATTTTTGGGGTAAACTACAAAGTCATTTGACTTGGTGCCAATTTATTACAAAAACCTTAAACAACTATTTCAGCATGCGAGACCAGCACCTATCTATTTGGAACGAACCCTAAATCTGATTCACATATTCATTTATGTGTGCATATCTAAAAAGCAAGCTGAGATTTGTGTCAGAAAACCTGTTCAGCAAATATTCAAGTGTAAATATACAGACCACAGTATTATGCATGTGTGCAATTTTTTTTATTCTGTTTAAAACAATAGTTAAATTCAACCTTTTACAAATGTCATTCTGACTGAGCCCAGATAAATTGGATAGATTGATGTGTTTATATGAAGGATTTTCAGTCCAATTAAGCCAACAATCTTAATATAAACTGATTATTTAGATGTGTGTAAATGTAGCTATTGAGAAATATGTCACATTACCTAAGTAAAATGAGTTGTGCATAATTTGCTCTTAAGAAAATGACTTAAGAAACTGATTGAATTCTGAATAAAACCTGGTCTCTTTGTGCCAAGTATTTATAAAGGTATGGCAAGCTGTTTTAGCCTAAATATACTATGCGTTACTCATCATAATTGCATTTTTACTAGTAATAATTTAATTAGAGAGCTCTATAATTCAATTCCTACTAGTAACAATGCCAATTAGAAAGCTCTCTAAATCAGTTTTTACTAGTTACAATTCCAATTAGAGATCTCTACAAATTAATTTTTACTAGTCACATGTCTCCATTGACTTCCATTCATTTTTAATTACAGATCTCTACAACAGAATTTTTACTAGTAACAATTCCAATTAGAGAGCTCTACAGTTGAATTCTTACTAGTAACAATTACAATTAGAGAGCTCTCTAAATAAATTTTTACTAGTAATAATTCCAATTAAAGAGCTCTCTAATTCAGTTTTTACTAGTAACAATTCCAAATAGAGAGCTCTCTAATTCAATTGTTACTAGTAAGAACTGAATTAGAGAGTTCTTTAATTTAATTATAGAGCTTTGCAATTAAACATATCTTTAATGTGTTTTTTTACTAGTAAAAACTGAATTAGAGAGCTCTCTAATCGAAATTGTTACTGGTAAAAACTGAATTTGAGAGCTCTTTAATTGGTATTATTACTAGTAAAAATTGATTTAGAGAGATCTCTAATTGTAATTCTTACTAGTAATAATTCAATTGTAGAGCTCTGTAATTAAAATGAATGCAAGTCAATGGAGACATATGTATGGCTAACCATTTTAGCCTAAAATACACTAAGCGTTAGTCATCGTAAATGCATTTTTACAACTAACAATTCAGTTAGAAAGCTTTATAATTCAGTTCTTACTAGTTACAATTCCAATTACGGAGCTCTCTATTTCAATTCACTAGTAACAATTCCAATTAGAGAGTTCTACAAATGAATTTTTACTAGTAAGAATTCCAATTAGAGAGCGCTCTAATTCAGTTTTTTACTAGTAATAATTCAGATTAGAGAGCTCTTTAATTTAGTTATTACTAGTAAAAATGCAATTACAGAGCTCTACAATTAAATTTTTACTAGTAAAAAAAACTAATTACAGATTTGTTTAATTGCAGAGCTCTGTAATCCAATTAAGGATCTCTCTAATTTAGTTCTTACTAGTAACAATTGAATTAGAGAGCTCTCTAAACTAATTTTTACTAGTAAAAAATTATTTAGAGAGCTCTCTAATTGGAATTATTAATAGTAACAATTGATTTTGAGAGCTCTCTAATTGGAATTGTTACTAGTAATAATTCAATTGTAGAGCTCTGTAATTAAAAATGAATGCAAGTCAATGGAGACATGTATGGCAAACCATTTTAGCCTAAAATACACTAAGCGTTAGTCATCGTAAATGCATTTTTACAAGTAGCAATTCAGTTAGAAAGCTTTATAATTCAGTTCTTACTAGTTACAATTCCAATTACGGAGCTCTCTATTTCAATTCACTAGTAACAATTCCAATTAGAGAGTTCTACAAATGAATTTTTACTAGTAAGAATTCCAATTAGAGAGCGCTCTAATTCAGTTTTTACTAGTAATAATTCAGATTAGAGAGCTCTTTAATTTAATTATTACTAGTAAAAATGCAATTACAGAGCTCTACAATTCAATTTTTACTAGTAAAAAAACTAATTACAGATATGTTTAATTGCAGAGCTCTGTAATCCAATTAAGGATCTCTCTAATTTAGTTCTTACTAGTAACAATTGAATTAGAGAGCTCTCTAAACTATTTTTTACTAGTAAAAATGATTTAGAGAGCTCTCTAATTGGAAATTATTAATAGTAACAATTGATTTTGAGAGCTCTCTAATTGGAATTGTTACTAGCAAGAATTGAATTGTAGAGCTCTGTAATTAAAAATGAATGGAAGTCAATGGAGACATATAACTAGTAAAAATTAATTTGTTAGAGCTCTCTAATTGTAATTGTAACTCGTAAAAATTGATTTAGAGAGCTCTCTAATTGTCATTATTACTAGTAGGAATTAAATTATAGAGCTCTCTAACTGAATTGTTACTAGTAAAAATGCACGATGAGTAAAGCATAGTATATTTTAGGCTAAAATGGCTTGCCATATAATGGAGGGTTTTGATATAGTTCTAAATAGTTCTTGTTTGCATTACCCAGAAAGGTAAGTTATTATACAGAGGTGGTTGGTGTAAGTTATATTTTCATAAAAGGTTACCAGCTGAATTTATCTCCTCACATAATGTGCACTGAATCGCTCAAAGTAAAACCAGGAATGCATAAATAGCAAACAGTGTAATTTCTTGAATTTTGATTTCTGGAGAACTGAAGTAAGTCACAGCCTCTGTGTGATTAGCTTACAAAGCACCTCCGGACTTGTGTGAGTGCGTGTTATCACACTTCAGTGCACTGTACACATCATTAGCGTGCAAATGTCTTCCAGACTGCTGTGAGATGTGTGTTCCCGAATGCGTGTGTTTGAGTGCCACGTATTACATAATTATCATGACATGGCGGAGCCACAGACATCCAATAACTAATAGAGCGGATGATAGGACGAGACATGGGAGCGGGCTAAAAATAGGCAACGTGTCGAAGAGCTGGGTGCTTACATAATCAAATGAGCCCGAGCTAATGAGATGGGCAAACTCACCCTCCCGCCATCCCTGTCCGCTTCATCTCACTTTCTCACCCTCTGGCTTTCTTTGTCTCTCCCCCTCTGTGTCTCCCTTTCCCTTCTGTTTCCTTGGATGCAGTTTAACCACAAACTTCCCATCTGTCTCTTTTTCTTCTTTACATGGTCACAAGTTAAGACCAAATCACTATTTGCACCATGTCGCCCATTTCTCTGTCTCTCTGCCTGACAGAGTGAGACGGTGCAATGCAGCACTGCATCCGATCTCAGATGAAGATACTGTTGTGTACTTTGGTTTTATCCACCAAACTGTTTTTATTTTGTTTCCTCAGGCACTCGGTTTGCGGTCAGCATGTCCCCCCCTCCTTGTTTTGTACAGTACAGTGGACTTACTACACTTTCTTTGTGCTGTAAGGCAAGACACCACAGGCAAAAACATTTTTTTTTTTTTTCATGCACAGGTCAATTTTGAGAGAACCTGTTGTTTTAGACTGGTTGAAACATTTTATTTCTAAAAATATGGTGATTTTTTTTTTTCTGCCTACAGAATTTTCTGATTTAGAGTGATGAAATGCTATATCCTATGACAGTGTTTTGTGCCACATAGATTACGGGATTAAAGTCATAATATTTAGAGAATAAAATTGAAATTACAAGAATAAAGTCAAATACTACAAGAATAAAGTCAAAATACTACGAGAAAAAAGTTGAAATATTTCGAGAATAAAGTTGAGATATTTAGAAAATTTTAACTTTATTCTCGTAATTTTGACTTTATTCTCAAAATATTTCGTCTTTATTCTCAAAATATTTCCACTTTATTCTCGTAATTTCAACTTTATACTCAAAATATTTCAACTTCATTCTCTAAAAATTTCAACTATTCATGTAATTTTGACTTTATTCTCAAAATATTTCAACTTTATTCTCATAATTTCAACTTTATACTCAAAATATTTCAACTTCATTCTCTAAAAATTTCAACTATTCATGTAATTTTGACTTTATTCTTAAAATATTTCCACTTTATTCTCGTAATTTCAACTTTATTCTCATAATATTTCGACTTTGTTTTCATAGTATTTCAACTTTATTTCCGTAATATTTCAACGTCATTCTCATAGTATTTTAACTTTATTCTCGTAACATTTCAACTTTATTCTCATAACATTTCGACTTTATTCTCGTAACATTTCGACTTTATTCTCGTAATTTCAACTTTATTCTCATAATATTTCGACTTTATTTTCATAGTATTTCAACTTTATTTCCGTAATATTTCAACGTCATTCTCATAGTATTTTAACTTTATTCTCGTAACATTTCAACTTTATTCTCATAACATTTCGACTTTATTCTCGTAACATTTCGACTTTATTCTCGTAATTTCAACTTTATTCTCATAATATTTCGACTTTATTTTCATAGTATTTCAACTTTATTTCCGTAATATTTCAACGTCATTCTCATAGTATTTTAACTTTATTCTAATAACATTTCGACTTTATTCTCGTAACATTTCGACTTTATTCTCGTAATTTCAACTTCATTCTCGTAGTATTTTGACTTTATTCTCATAATATTTCGACTTTGTTTTCATAGTATTTCAACTTTATTTCCGTAATATTTCAACGTCATTCTCATAGTATTTTAACTTTATTCTCATAACATTTCAACTTTATTCTCATAACATTTCGACTTTATTCTCGTAACATTTCGACTTTATTCTCGTAATTTCAACTTCATTCTCGTAGTATTTTGACTTTATTCTCATAATATTTCTATTTCATTTTCGTAGTATTTCGACTCTATTCTCGTAATATTTCAACTTTATTCTCTTAGTATTTTGACTTTATTCTCATAATATTTCGACTTTATTCTCAAAATATTTCAACTTTATTCTCATAATTTCAACTTTATACTCAAAATATTTCAACTTCATTCTCTAAAAATTTCAACTATTCATGTAATTATGACTTTATTCTCAAAATATTTCCACTTTATTCTCATAATTTCAACTTTATAATCAAAATATTTCAACTTCATTCTGTAAAAATTTCAACTATTCATGTAATTATGACTTTATTCTCAAAATATTTCCACTTTATTCTCATAATTTCAACTTTATACTCAAAATATTTCAACTTCATTCTCTAAAAATTTCAACTATTCATGTAATTATGACTTTATTCTTTAAAATATTTCCACTTTATTCTCATAATTTCAACTTTATACTCAAAATATTTCAACTTCATTCTCTAAAAATTTCAACTATTCATGTAATTATGACTTTATTCTCAAAATATTTCCACTTTATTCTCATAATTTCAACTTTATACTCAAAATATTTCAACTTCATTCTCTAAAAATTTCAACTATTCATGTAATTATGACTTTATTCTCAAAATATTTCCACTTTATTCTCATAATTTCAACTTTATACTCAAAATATTTCAACTTCATTCTGTAAAAATTTCAACTATTCATGTAATTATGACTTTATTCTCAAAATATTTCCACTTTATTCTCATAATTTCAACTTTATACTCAAAATATTTCAACTTCATTCTCTAAAAATTTCAACTATTCATGTAATTATGACTTTATTCTCAAAATATTTCCACTTTATTCTCATAATTTCAACTTTATACTCAAAATATTTCAACTTCATTCTCTAAAAATTTCAACTATTCATGTAATTATGACTTTATTCTTTAAAATATTTCCACTTTATTCTCATAATTTCAACTTTATACTCAAAATATTTCAACTTCATTCTCTAAAAATTTCAACTATTCATGTAATTATGACTTTATTCTCAAAATATTTCCACTTTATTCTCATAGTTTCAACTTTATACTCAAAATATTTCAACTTCATTCTCTAAAAATTTCAACTATTCATGTAATTATGACTTTATTCTTTAAAATATTTCCACTTTATTCTCATAATTTCAACTTTATACTCAAAATATTTCAACTTCATTCTCTAAAAATTTCAACTATTCATGCAATTATGACTTTATTCTCAAAATATTTCCACTTTATTCTCATAATTTCAACTTTATACTCAAAATATTTCAACTTCATTCTCTAAAAATTTCAACTATTCATGCAATTATGACTTTATTCTCAAAATATTTCCACTTTATTCTCATAATTTCAACTTTATACTCAAAATATTTCAACTTCATTCTCTAAAAATTTCAACTATTCATGTAATTTTGACTTTATTCTCAAAATATTTCCACTTTATTCTCGTAATTTCAACTTTATTCTCATAATATTTCGACTTTATTTTCATAGTATTTCAACTTTATTTCCGTAATATTTCAACGTCATTCTCATAGTATTTTAACTTTATTCTAATAACATTTCGACTTTATTCTCGTAACATTTCGACTTTATTCTCGTAATTTCAACTTCATTCTCGTAGTATTTTGACTTTATTCTCATAATATTTCTATTTCATTTTCGTAGTATTTCGACTCTATTCTCGTAATATTTCAACTTTATTCTCTTAGTATTTTGACTTTATTCTCATATTTCGACTTTATTCTCAAAATATTTCAACTTTATTCTCATAATTTCAACTTTATACTCAAAATATTTCAACTTCATTCTCTAAAAATTTCAACTATTCATGTAATTATGACTTTATTCTCAAAATATTTCCACTTTATTCTCATAATTTCAACTTTATACTCAAAATATTTCAACTTCATTCTCTAAAAATTTCAACTATTCATGTAATTATGACTTTATTCTTTAAAATATTTCCACTTTATTCTCATAATTTCAACTTAATACTCAAAATATTTCAACTTCATTCTCTAAAAATTTCAACTATTCATGTAATTATGACTTTATTCTTTAAAATATTTCCACTTTATTCTCATAATTTCAACTTTATACTCAAAATATTTCAACTTCATTCTCTAAAAATTTCAACTATTCATGCAATTATGACTTTATTCTCAAAATATTTCCACTTTATTCTCATAATTTCAACTTTATACTCAAAATATTTCAACTTCATTCTCTAAAAATTTAAACTATTCATGCAATTATGACTTTATTCTCAAAATATTTCCACTTTATTCTCATAATTTCAACTTTATACTCAAAATATTTCAACTTCATTCTCTAAAAATTTCAACTATTCATGTAATTTTGACTTTATTCTCAAAATATTTCCACTTTATTCTCGTAATTTCAACTTTATTCTCATAATATTTCGACTTTATTTTCATAGTATTTCAACTTTATTTCCGTAATATTTCAACGTCATTCTCATAGTATTTTAACTTTATTCTAATAACATTTCGACTTTATTCTCGTAACATTTCGACTTTATTCTCGTAATTTCAACTTCATTCTCGTAGTATTTTGACTTTATTCTCATAATATTTCTATTTCATTTTCGTAGTATTTCGACTCTATTCTCGTAATATTTCAACTTTATTCTCTTAGTATTTTGACTTTATTCTCATATTTCGACTTTATTCTCAAAATATTTCAACTTTATTCTCATAATTTCAACTTTATACTCAAAATATTTCAACTTCATTCTCTAAAAATTTCAACTATTCATGTAATTATGACTTTATTCTTTAAAATATTTCCACTTTATTCTCATAATTTCAACTTTATACTCAAAATATTTCAACTTCATTCTCTAAAAATTTCAACTATTCATGTAATTATGACTTTATTCTTTAAAATATTTCCACTTTATTCTCATAATTTCAACTTTATACTCAAAATATTTCAACTTCATTCTCTAAAAATTACAACTATTCATGTAATTATGACTTTATTCTCAAAATATTTCCACTTTATTCTCATAGTTTCAACTTTATACTCAAAATATTTCAACTTCATTCTCTAAAAATTTCAACTATTCATGTAATTATGACTTTATTCTCAAAATATTTCCACTTTATTCTCATAATTTCAACTTTATACTCAAAATATTTCAACTTCATTCTCTAAAAATTTCAACTATTCATGTAATTATGACTTTATTCTCAAAATATTTCCACTTTATTCTCATAATTTCAACTTTATACTCAAAATATTTCAACTTCATTCTCTAAAAATTTCAACTATTCATGTAATTATGACTTTATTCTTTAAAATATTTCCACTTTATTCTCATAATTTCAACTTTATACTCAAAATATTTCAACTTCATTCTCTAAAAATTTCAACTATTCATGTAATTATGACTTTATTCTTTAAAATATTTCCACTTTATTCTCATAATTTCAACTTTATACTCAAAATATTTCAACTTCATTCTCTAAAAATTACAACTATTCATGTAATTATGACTTTATTCTCAAAATATTTCCACTTTATTCTCATAGTTTCAACTTTATACTCAAAATATTTCAACTTCATTCTCTAAAAATTTCAACTATTCATGTAATTATGACTTTATTCTCAAAATATTTCCACTTTATTCTCATAATTTCAACTTTATACTCAAAATATTTCAACTTCATTCTCTAAAAATTTCAACTATTCATGTAATTATGACTTTATTCTCAAAATATTTCCACTTTATTCTCATAATTTCAACTTTATACTCAAAATATTTCAACTTCATTCTCTAAAAATTTCAACTATTCATGTAATTATGACTTTATTCTTTAAAATATTTCCACTTTATTCTCATAATTTCAACTTTATACTCAAAATATTTCAACTTCATTCTCTAAAAATTTCAACTATTCATGTAATTATGACTTTATTCTTTAAAATATTTCCACTTTATTCTCATAATTTCAACTTTATACTCAAAATATTTCAACTTCATTCTCTAAAAATTACAACTATTCATGTAATTATGACTTTATTCTCAAAATATTTCCACTTTATTCTCATAGTTTCAACTTTATACTCAAAATATTTCAACTTCATTCTCTAAAAATTTCAACTATTCATGTAATTATGACTTTATTCTTTAAAATATTTCCACTTTATTCTCATAATTTCAACTTTATACTCAAAATATTTCAACTTCATTCTCTAAAAATTTCAACTATTCATGCAATTATGACTTTATTCTCAAAATATTTCCACTTTATTCTCATAATTTCAACTTTATACTCAAAATATTTCAACTTCATTCTCTAAAAATTTCAACTATTCATGTAATTTTGACTTTATTCTTAAAATATTTCCACTTTATTCTCGTAATTTCAACTTTATTCTCATAATATTTCGACTTTGTTTTCATAGTATTTCAACTTTATTTCCGTAATATTTCAACGTCATTCTCATAGTATTTTAACTTTATTCTCGTAACATTTCAACTTTATTCTCATAACATTTCGACTTTATTCTCGTAACATTTCGACTTTATTCTCGTAATTTCAACTTCATTCTCGTAGTATTTTGACTTTATTCTCATAATATTTCTATTTCATTTTCGTAGTATTTCGACTCTATTCTCGTAATATTTCAACTTTATTCTCTTAGTATTTTGACTTTATTCTCATAATATTTCTACTTCATTTTCGTAGTATTTCAACTTTATTCTTATAACACTTCGACTTTATTCTCATAATATTTTGACTTTTTTCTCGTAATTTCAACTTCATTCTCACAATATTTTGACTCTATTGATGTAGAATTTTGACTTTATTCTCGTAATTTCAACTTCATTTCCGTAGTATTTCAACTTTATTCTCGTAATATTTTGACTTTATTCTGTTAGTATTTCTACTTTATTTTTGTAATATTTCGACTTCATTCTCATAATATTTTGACTTTATTCTCGTAATTTTTACATTGTTCTTGTAATATTTCGACTTTATTCGCGTAGTATTTTGACTTTATTTTTGTAATATTTAGACTTTATTCTATTTATTCTTATAGTAGTTCGACTTTATTCTCAAAATATTACAAGTTTAATCTTATAATCTTAGAATTTTTTTTAACCTAGCGCCAAAACGCCATTGTAATATCCAGAATTTCTTCTGTAAAAACAAAAAAAAAAAAACTTCTCATTAGTGTTAGTCTTTGACGCATGCGTGTTGCACACAAATAGTGTTCTCTTAGTTTCATAAAATTAGGGTTGATCCAGTGATGTCACACTATTTTTAATGATGTCCTTGCTACCTTTCTGGGCCTTGAACGTGTCAGTTATGTTGCTGTCTATGCAGGGTCAGAAAGCTCTCGAATTTCATCAAAAATATCTTATTTTGCGTTCGTACAAATTTTAAATGACAGTGAGTAGTTAATGACAGAATTTTCATTTTTAGCTGAACTGTCCCTTTAAGTTTTCTGCGCTGGATGCAGTTATGTATGAAATATAATTAAACTGTTATGTATTATATCTCGGATGAATGAGACGGGGAAGGTGGGACAGTGAAAAACAAAACAGAAAAGGATTGAGTGTCTGCAAGCAGAGAATCTGGGGCACAGAAGCCGCCATGTGTGAAGCCACAGCCCTGAAATCTGCCTGATCCAATAGATTCTGTTTTTCTGGCAGGACTACACAGCTTGCGCTATTGGCAATCTGGGAGAGATTTGGAGTGGGCTGCGGATTTGCGCAAAAGAGCAAAAGTAATACTGTCTACTCTCACAGTCTGGCAAACAAGCACACTTTTTTAGATCAGGCTTCTAACGAGGTTAATGGCGAATTTTCTCTCTGGGGACGTGGAGGTGTTACATTGTTAATGCTTATGTTCTTTGTCAGAAGATCTCGTGAAATTTTCCGAGGATTTTTTCCATCACTGCTAGACCAGCAAACGCAGGCATGCTTGTGCTGTTTTCTTCACATTTTACCATAATCATTTACTTACTTCCTCATTCATGCTCATTTTCCCCTGGAGAAATATAATTATCTAAAACTTAAATCTGCCAGAGGTTTAAATTATGACTTTGTCAATCAAACCTACTCTCCTCGTTTCTTTTATGGTGCCTTCTTCTCTCTCTTTCTTTCTGTTTTCCATTAGGCTTTGCCACATACTGCATCCAGGTATTTTTTTCCCCCTCATCCATTCCTTTTCTTCCCACTGCTGCTGTTTCTTTCCACTCACTCAGCGCCCACTCAGATGTCTGCAGCATCCTATGATCCAATTCACTGTCTTCCTACTGTTATCCACTACGGTTGACCCCTAAATCTCTAAAACAACTACAGTATGAGCAGTAACACTTTAAAATAAGGTTCAGTTTTTCATATACACTACCAGTCAAAAGTTTTTGAACAGTAAGATTTTTAATGTTTTCTAAAGAAGTCTCTTCTGCTCACCAAGCCTGCATGTATTTGATCCAAAGTGCAGCAAAAACTATTTTTGTTTTACTATTTAAAAATAACAAATCAAATGTGATGATGAAGACATTTATAATGTTACAAAATATTTATATTTCAGATAAATTCTGTTCTTCTGAACTATCTATTCATCAAAGAAACTCAAAAAACATTCTTTTTTTGAGCAGCAAATCAAAATATTAGAATTATTTCTGAAGGATCGTGTAGCTGGAGTAATGATGCTAAAAAATCAGCTTTGAAATCACAGAAATGGATTTCATTTTAAAATATATTCAATTAGAAAATGGCTATTTTACATATTTCAAAATTGCACTGTTTTGCTGTACTTTGGATCAATTAAATGCAGGCTTGGTGAGCAGAAGAGACTTGTAATATTCAGACTTTCTTTTCTAAAAAAAAAAAAAAAACAGTCGCAGCAATATTCAAAAAAACTCCAGTCGCCTGGCAACTTCTCCCGGTGCTCTCAATCCAGGCCTTTGCATGCGCAATATAGGCTATACTCTCAAAATATTATTACTTTAATTTCTACTGTTTAAATTCTCTAAAAATTTTAACTTTATTCTCAAAACATTTTGACTTTATTCTCATTATTTTGACTTCATTCTCAAAGTAGTTCGACTTTATTCACATAGTATTTTGAATTCTCATAATATTTAGACTTTATTATCTTAGTATTTTCAAAATGTTACTGTTTTGCTGTACTTTGGATCAATTAAACGCAGAAGAAATTTTACAACCATTACAAATTTTACTGTTCAAAAACTTTTGACTGGTAGTGTACTAGTAGTGTTCTAGTGAAATATTTGATGTTCTCCAGCCAAAAACCAAATAAATGTGTTTTATGCATTGTTTTACAACAGAAGTAACATCAATTCGTCATCTTTATTTTTTTTTAACGAATTGTCTTTAATGAAAAAAGAAAGAGTGCACAATAATTAATTGTTAACAGGTTTATTGGAATCCCTTGATGTTTCTGCAAACACAGTTATGGCAAGATCTGCAACAAGATATACAGTTTAGAGGAACTAGTTGCATCTGTCTTTTGCTTATGTTGAATATTTCTGTACTGAGGAGATTTGCTAACAAGTATTGTACAAAGCACTGATTAAAAAAAAAAGGGAAAAAATCAAAATATGAACAGGAAATGCTCTTTTGTCACAAAAGAGATATGGCTTTGTCACTTTAAACAATGTATAGCACACAGGTTCAGATTTATCCCCCCTCCAAAAAAAAAAAAAAAAGAAAAATCAATGTCCATTAACGCATGAGTGTTAATGTGAAAACACAACATGTGATCTGTGGGTTTTCTCTAGTAAGCTGTATTTTATTCTGATTCAACATACTGGTTACCTTGACCATGCTTTGCCCTTATTTTGCACAAAGTTTGTGCTGCTTGGTGGTAATGTGATTTGTACAAATGCATAGTTTTACATGTTATTAGACTCCCCAAAACACATCTAAAAAGTCAGACTGTCAAAGCTGAAGTAACTAGCAACTCAAAAGTGTGGATTCACACCAACTTTCAATATGTCAAGCTTCATCATTTGGTGATGGAGAAACGCAAATTGCAAACATGCTGGAACAAGCATGGAAATCCGTATTCTCTTAAGTTGCTGATGGACGTCTGAATACATGCTGTTCATCCTAGATCTGTCTTTAGGTTTTACTTACATAAAGGTTCAATTTGTTTTATACTATTTTAAAAATTCCATATTTTTATATATATATACTATGGAAATAATAATAAAGAGCATTGTTGGTTCACAAAAAATAAACAAAAAAAGTGCAAAACTACGAAATTCAGTGTTGGTGTTTTTTGCTTGGTTTGATTAAAAAGTCTGGGATAAAAATATTTGGCAACCACAAGTACTTTTCCTTTCAGCATTATATAGCTAACGTCTTATGTGAGCACTGCACTGTGTTTGTTTTTAGATTTGTAGGCGAAGCGAAGAGGAAAAAACACCAAAAAACAACAATTAGTTCACATTACTACAGAGCAAAATGACAAGTTTCAAGTTAGTGACATTCTGGGAGTAAACAAGTCTTTCTTGCTGTGAAAATAAATAGAAATTAAAAGTATATCCATCACACTTTCTGGCTCTTGCTCTGGATTGTGATTGATGGGCAGTCAGTAACGGTTAAGAGGGAAATGTGTGAACTTCATCCCAACGTCTGACAAATATTTAATATAGAAATGTTCCATACAACATAATAATTCACTGATTTATTTACAATAGATACTGTAAAATGGTAACTTTTGTGAGAAAAAAGGCACAAGTTTCCCTTCTTAAATACACTGTAAACATCTTTTCAAAAAGCATGCATAAACATTTCACTTTACAAAAGATCTCATATACTCTTTTTAGACAAATTACTAATATATTGTGTCCAGCAAAATAGAATCTTTCAAAAATACTTCACATACATCCTATGAACCTTTGAACATTTATTCTCATTTATAGATCTGTGTGTATTTAAAAAAGGGAAAGGTTGGAAAAAAGAGACTACTGTAAATACCTTTGCAACATCTAGGTTTAGGTCCATCGAAAACTTTCAACGTACAGTGTATTGACAGGTCGGTGAAATGGGTTTTGTTTGGGTACCGCAGATTGATTTGATTGTAAGGATGATTTTTGTCCTCCAACAGTCTTTTACCACCAACCAGCTACATCAAAAAGGCAAACATCAAAAGTTTTTGGACCTTTCCAGTTCACAAGCGTCCCACCCCAACCCCCAAAGCACATTACATAACCAACACAACAGCAGAACATCTAATATCCCAATTATCACATTGTCGTGTCTGTGCAAATCAAAATCAGCCAATAGGATTGTTCCAATCCTATCAGCGAAAACCAACAATGCCCTCTCAAAAAAAAAAAAAGTCAGCTTTTCTGCACCATTTAAGGATTGGTTCACTTCCAGAATAAACATTTCCTGACAATTTACTCACCCCTATATCATCCAAGATGTTCACATCTTTTCTTTTTTCAGTCGAAAAGAAATTAAGGATTTTTCTCCATACAATGAACTCTTTTTTTTAGCAAAAGTTTATATACTTTTTAACCACAAATGCTTCTCTTGCACTAGCTTTGTGATGCACTTCCGCATCTTTACGTATTACAAAATCATGTTGGAAAAGTCACGTATAGTTGTGCAAAACTAAGGAATTCAGTGTCAATGTTTTGCTTGGTTTGATTAAAAAATCTGTTTGTTTTTAGATTTGTAATCAAAGCAAAAAAGGACAAAAACACAATTAGTTCACACACACTCTTAAAAATATAGGTGCTTCAAAAGGTTCTTCAAGCGATGCCATAAAAGAGCCATTTTTGGTTCCTCAAAGAACCATTCGGTCAAAGGTTCTTTAAAGAACCATTTCTTGCTTACCTTTTTTATAATCTGAAGAATCTCATTTGAAACCAAAAAAACCCTTTTGTGAAACAGAAAAGTTCTTCAGATGTTAAAGGTTCTTTATGGAACCATTTATGCAAAAATGCTCTTCTATGGCATTGTGAAGCACCTTTATTTTTAAGAGTGTGACTACAGAGCAAAATGACAAGTTTTAAGTTAGTGATATTCAGGAAACAAACAAGTCTCTTTTGCTGTGAAAAGAAATGGAAATTAAATATATAGCTGCGCGATGCATGTCCACATCTTCAAGCATTACGTGATCACGCTGGAAAAGTCACATGCAGTTAGTTGTTCATCTGTGTACTTGGCCTCAAAAAGGCAGGATAGGGCGAAAAAAAAATCTCCTCCAACTTCAAAATCCTCAGACATCGCTGTTTTACTTTATTTTGTAAATGGTGTTTGGCTTTCTTTGAGTTCACGTTGTGAGTGAGCGATTACGTAATGTGTGAGGTTGAGCTAGTGCAAGATGAGCATTTGTGTTTGAAAAGTATAAAAAATTGTTAGATAAGACCCTTATTCCTCGGCTGGGATCGTGTAGAGCCCTTTGAAGCTGTAGTGAAACTGCAATTTGGATCTTCAACCTATTTGCTTCCATTGAAGTCCACTATGTGGAGAAAAATTCTGCTGTGTTTTCCTCAAAAACCTCAATTTCTTTTCAACCTAAGATGACATACGGGTGAGTAAATTCTCAGGACATTTTTATTCTGGAAGTGAACTATTCCTTTAAAAAAATTGAGAGAAAAACAGAAAAACACACACACAGACGCACAAAACACACACAAACCTTCATTGTCCTCAGACTCACAGCATTTCAGAGCTAGCGGTACCTCTTTTGATTCCATCAGTAGCACAGTGGGGTTATGAAACACAAAACAGTGGTCCGAATTCCTTTTTAAGATACAATTCAATCAAGTACTCTCAAGTCGACTGGTATTTCCCCAAATAGCCAAGTTTTAATTGCAAGGTGGTTTGAAACAAAAAAGGTCCTATGTACAATGTTTGAAAAAGATTGCTACAAGCAACAATTATAATCATACGATACACATATATTGTGTGTTTATGAGCAGGTTACTGTTGTTATTAGTCCGCGTAACCCTGTCTGTTTCTACTACGTGGACTATGACTGTTATTGTTGTTGACTAATGTGAAAGCTGTATGTTTCAGAAAAGCTGATTTTTCCCCATACTGTATCTAACTGTACATGTGCTGCTACTGAAAATCATCTACTATTTACGTTAAGAAAACAGAAGCACCTTGTTAGAAAATGGCTTCTAGCTGGATTGGTTCTTTGAAACACAAAAACTTCACAATCATAGAAAATGCTCTTCTTTTCTGGAACTTTAAACTAGTAGTGTTTTTTCCTTAACGTCAGAAGGGAGCTGGTTTAGTAACAGCTTAGGTACGATTTACTAAATTTGCTACAGTCCAAGCTCGTGAGCTCAATTTTTTTTACCAGACGAGCCATAATATTTGCTGTATTGCAAACGTTCAAGTTTCTCTGTATGATCCAATAGCATTTTTTTCCTTTTTGGAGCTGCCATTTTTCAGCTTATCAATCGTCAGGCCACCGCTGCACTGCATCAGCATAGTCAGTACTCACTATGTAAACACTTCAAGTCTTTAAAATACACATTTTTGCAGATAAATTTAGATTCTTTCACAATCACTTCCATGAACCAATTAGTCAGCTGTTATTAACATATTGTAGCCCTTGGAGTATATCGTGTTTCCTCTTTGCAGACACCCCAATCTAATTGACTTTTCATGAAAGCGATACAGGACATCTTTCTGTCTTAATCAGCAATAAAAGCAGTTTTATTACTGAATCTTGTTATTTTATGAGCGGCGGATTGTAGGGAGTTACATACAAACGCAACAGTATTTACTGGCAGACTGACAGGTCTGGGAGTCAAGGATATGTCTAGCAAGGGCCCATATTTCTGTGTGTGTGACGTGTTCACATGTGACTGTGCACTATAGCTTTACCAAAGAATATGGCTTCATATCCATATAGAACACCTCAGCATTGTCTTTGGGGAACAAAGTCACATGAAATATGAGTTCTTCTCTGTTGGCCGGGTACAGAGATCACTCACTGCCTTCCCTCGCTACGCAAGCCTTATATGGCTTTAAACCAAGCCTCTCGTTACGCCTGCTCGTGTTCGCTCTCTGAGGGCTGGGTGTCCTCTGCTTTTCCTCTCATTTGATCCTTCATTTTCCCCTCCTTTTGTGAGCTTTCAGTCATTTCTTGTGAAAGAAGAGGGTGTGTGTTAGGCCCGACTCCACCTTTGGTATCTGGTCGCTGATAATTTCCACCAGCATCTCAGGGAACTCGACCTTCAGAGCCTGGGATTCACGGAAAGTGTAGAAACAAAAGTCTAACAGGCTCCCCACAAGCTGTAAAGATAGAGAGAGAGGATACTTGTGTCAAGGGAACTGTTTAGATTTAATTCAAACTGACAGTGCTTATCATTAAAAAGATGTTCTAGTGAAACATAAGTCTGGGTAAACACATATTGATGAATTAGCAAAGAAAAGACTGAGCTCATTTATGGATGCACCGTCTCACTGACCAAAGCGGGAAAAGCTTTTAGGCGCAACTTGAACTTGTTTCTCTTCATCTTACAAATTAATAAATCAACACTGCTGTCAAGTGTTCTTCACCCCCAAGTGCAATTCAAAAACGTCTTTTCCAGTACTTTTGTGTGCTATTACAAAATGTTGAGCTGGCAGCAATGCAGAAAGTGATTAGCAATGAACAGCCCTCAGAAATGAGCTGAGGCTCTGAGCGCTCAGTGGCAACATGAAGGATGGCGGTTTTTCATTTGAATGCACACTTGATATTATAACTCTTTAATAATCTACAGCTGTAATTATTTTAACATCCACCGAGTTGAAATATTAATGGTTTTCAGCTTCTAACCACATGAGAAATGTGAGCTACTTCTAATGAATGAGTATTAAATATTTTATAAATATCAGCTTATTCTGATTTGTTTTTAGACAAATATTTGAGCTACTTGATTTTAACTAGAATGCATTTAGGTATACAGGTGTTTAATTTTTTTTTAGTCAGATGCTTTATAGATACTATAGAAATAAAGATTTCTCCTATTTGAAGTCTATCAACGTGTCTTTGTAATTTATATCAAATTAAGGTCCAGGGACCCAAAGACTGCTAACTAAGATGTTTAATATACTTTACACAAAAAAATTAATCTGGTCACAGTTTTTTATTTTCACTTCCACAACAAAAATGTACAGATATTTGACTCGACCCCTTGTCATCCAGGATGTTAATGTCTTTCTTTCTTCAGTTGTAAAGAAATTATGTTTTTTGAGGAAAACATTTCAGGAATTTTCTCCATATAGTGGACTTCTATGGTGCCCCCAAGCTTGAACTTCCAAAATGCAGTTTAAACATAGCTTCAAGGGCTCTAAACAATCCCAGCTGAGGAAGAAGGGTCGTATCTAGTGAAATGATTGGTTATTTTTTTTTTATTACAATTTATAAACCTTTTAACCTCAAATGCTTGTCTTGTCTAGCTCTGCGATGCGCATGCATACTCTGTGAACTCAGGTTCAATACAGTTAGGGTATGCTGAAAAACTCCCTTCTAATTTTCTCCAACTTAAATCACCCTACATCGCTGCAGAAGTACAGGCCGAGTGTTTAAGTACAAAGAAAGAAAAACGCTCTTTACAATAAAAGATAAAACAGCGATGTAGAATGATTTTGAAGTTGGAGGAGAAAATGAGATGGGAGTTTTTCGACATACCCTAAATGCCTTGAACTGGAATACACAGCTTATGTATCACAGAGCTAGACAAGATGAGCATTTGTGGTTAGAAAATAACTCATCGTTTTGCTAGATAAGACCCTTCTTCCTCGGCTGGGGTCGTTTAGAGCCCTTTGAAACTGCATTTAAACTGCATTTTGGAAGTTCAAACTCACGGCACCATAGAAGTCCACTATATAGAGAAAAATCCTGAAATGTTTTCCTTAAAAAAACATAAGAAAGAAAGACATTAACATGTTGGATGACAGGGGGGGTGAGTAAGTTACCTGTAAATTTTTGTTCTGAAAGTGAGCTAATCCTTTAAATTTACAGGTTCTCTGCTTTAAAGAATTAGTTCACTTCTAGAATAAAAACTAAATTCTGATCATTTGCTCACCCCATCCAAGATGTTCATGTCTTTCTTTCTTCAGTCTCAAAGAAATTAAGTTTTTGAAGAAAATATTGCAGAATTTTTCTCCATATAGCAGACTTCAATGGGGATAAATCTTCAAAGGGCTCTACATGATCCCAGCTGAGGAATAAGGGTCTCATCTAGCAAAACAATAGGTCATTTTCTAAAAATAAAATTACATTTCCAACCTGATCTCGAAACTAAAACGTACCTGTGGGAACTTTTTCGCAAGATGAGAAATACATACCGTCATTTAGTACATTTAGTGGCATATTCAATGTAAAATGTCCACTGAGTGACGCTAAAAGTGTTTGTTCTTTCCCCAAAACAGATGAATGTACATATGGTACGTTTTATTTGATGTTGGTTTTGTAAAAGTCACAGCAGTTCTACCTTAAAATTTCAGTTGAGTGGTGCTATAACTCACCTAAACCTACTCGATAATATGAACAAAAGCGAATGTGGCGTAAAAATGCGATCGCAAACATGCCATTTTAGCTTGTTTTTTCAATCTCTCATTTTCTGCTCTTTCACGTTTGTACCCAAGGATTCTGCATCCTAAATCCAATTCCGTGCCGGCTGAGTTACCGAGCAAGCTTGTTAAATCTATAAAGCAAAACATATGGAGCTGTAATCATAACTGTCTGAAAATGATTACAAGTGCTAGCTGTTTTACCTCCTCCAGTGCTCATTTCTGTTAAAAACTACAGTAATAATATATGTATTTATTGGTACATATTTCTTGTGAAAAAGTTCCATCAGGTACGTTTTTATCATGAGATCAGGTGAGAAAATGTCTATACTTTTCAACAAATACTCGTTATGCACTAGTTAGACTTCATGCATTACATAACCATGCATGATATAGGCAAAAGTGCAGGCCCAGTGGTTACAAAGCAAACATGCAAAGACAGTCAAACAACAATGTTGGACGATTTTGAAGTTGGAGGAGAAAATGAGATGGAGTACACAGATGAAGAACTAACCACAAGTGACCGTTCCAACATGATCGCGTGATTGCGCAAGATAAGAATTTGTTGTTAAAAAAGTATATACTGTACATTTTAGTTTTTTTTTTTTTTTGAGAAAAGATAAGACCCATATTCCTTGACTGGGATTGTGTAGAGCCCTTTAAAGCTGCACTGAAACTGCAATTTGGACCTTCAACCTCTATATGGAGAAAAATCTTTACCTCAGAAACCTTAATTTCTTTTCGACTGAAGAAAGAAAGACATTAATATCTTGGAAGACATGGGGGTGAAACAAGTGTGAAAGTAAACGAATCCTTTAAAAGAGAATAAAAACCATGTTTTAAATCATCTGTCTCATCTTCAACTTAAAGCCTAAAACTGATTTGCTTGAACATTACTTAAAATTAAGCTTACCATAATTATGACAGATCTTACTGAAATTAGATGAAGTGTTTCTTTCATGACAGGGATTAGTTTAGGGAGGTATAGTTAAGATATCTAGTTGTTTATGGTAGAAGATTTAATTATGTATCTGTCTTTGATCTGTTACCTGAGGACAATAACAGGGATTTCCACTTACTTCATGCATTGCGTCCAATAGCTTGGTGAGCTGGAAAAAGCGCTGCCACGTCTGCCCGGAATTGTTAGTTGCTTTCCCAACCGAGCGGCGGAGCTCCTTGATGTAATTCACCCGCATCTCCTCAAATGCCCCTTGATTCTTCAGACCATCTTTAGGCACTGTCAACAAAAAAGAAAAAAAATGATGTTACTTTGTAGCAGTGACCAGTACTTGCTATATAGTGCGTAAAACAACATAATTGTCTTTTAAGTATCTATCTATCTATCTATCTCTCTCTCTCTCTCTGTTTGCTTATCCTTCCATCTAATCTGTCTGCCTCGCAGTCTACTTTCTCAGGTAATTAACGTTCCCTTGTGTGAAGTTATTCAGGATTAACTCAATCAAAGTACTGAAAACTACTTTCACTTTTGGCAAATCAGAGATAAAATCTCATTCAGGTTGATGGGAGTAATTCTCTCCAATCCTGTAGGACAAGTGCACTCATGGCCCACAGCCAACCTTGTGACATTCAGTTTCTGGACAGCTAAATAAGATACAGCTCATTCTCACACTCATTCTATCTATTGCTCAACAACTTACAAAAAACATCTATTCTGGTGCAATTAATATTTTTGTTGCATCCCACTGACTGTCTAATTAAATTGTTTTCATTTCTGTTTGTCTCGATGTGATTTTGATGTTAATTTTTGCAAACGAACTAATACATGCTGAACAGCAATTACATAGCGGCACACCTTAAGATAGTACTGGTAATTATGGAAAGCTTTTAATTGAGAAAAAAAAGTTTTATTAAGATGCAAGAAGCAAGAACCAACATCATGTAATAATTCTGATTATAGCCTTCAGGCACAAACAAGTTTCAGCAAACTAATTCTAAGCACAAAACTGGTTGTGCCAAATTACCAAATTACAAGAACAAGTCCTTCAGGATGTTTAAAGCTCTCAACTATATGTGTTGAATAAAAAGCAGCTCTTCACCTCTGCTCATTGGCAGGTGTGTGTTAAAGCCGCGGTCACTTCCCCCTGTTTTCTTCTCTCCTACTGACCCACATCCAGCCTCATTAGCCACAGGCTGCCATTTAGAGCTCCAGTGAATAAAAAGTGGGGCGATTATGCCACGCTAATTGTGTCTTGTCAGATTTGTCAACGTATCTGACAGGAAGACTCCGCTAAAGAGCGTTTTAATAACCGACAGCATGTGGCACAATGTTGATTACCGCAAATATTCATTTCAACTCGTACCTTGTATATGAAAGAAAAGGCAAAAATACTTACAATGGATAATAATGGGGCAATTTTGGGAAGATTTAAAAGCAGAAGTTCTCAGAATTTTTCCAAGGTTACAGTGATGCCCTTAAAATGGAATTAAATGGAGTCATTTTTTGGAGATTTTAAAAACAGCAATCTGAAACTTATTATAAAAGCAATTATTAATTCTCCTGTTAAAACCTGTATATTGTTTGAGCTGTTACGTTTCTAACAGCATTTTATTCAAAAAAAAATATGTTAACACCCCCTTGTCATCCAAGATGTTTATGTCATAAAATTATGAAGAAATCATGTTTTTCTGCGGAAAACACTACAGGAATTTTCTCCATATAGTGGACTTCAATGGTGCTTATGAGTTTGAATTTCCAAAATGCAGGTTAAATGCAGCTTCAAAGGGCTCTAAATGATCCCAGCTGAGGAATAGGGGTCGTATCTAGTCTGGTCTTATTTACTGTCATTTTCCTAAATAAATTAATACTTCTGCACTTTTTAACCACAAATGCTCGTCTTGTCTAGCTCTGCGATGAGCATGTTGAAAAACTCCCATCTAATTTTCTCCTCCAACTTCAAAATCATCCTACATCGCTGACCAAGTGTTTACAAAGTAAAAGTGCAAGAAAGATCAAACGCCCTTTAAAAAGAAGTAAAACATCCATGTAGGATGATTTTAAAGTGGGAGATGGGAAATTTTCGACATACAGGTACCCTAACTGTATTGAACTGGAGTACGCATGTGCATCGCAGAGCTAGACAAGACGAGCATTTGTGGTTAAAAAGTATATAAATATTAATTTATTTTAAAAAAATGACCAATCGTTTTGCTAGATAGGATGCATTTAAACTGCATTTTGGAAGTTTCAACTCGTGGGCACCATTGAAGTCCACTATATGGAGAAAATTCCTGAAATGTTATCCTCAAAAAAACATCTTTTTTTACGACTGAAGAAAGAACGACATGAACATTTTGGTGCGAGTAAATTATCAGGACAGTTTTATTCTGGAAGTAAACTAATCCTTTAAAGTTACAGTATACTAACAAAACTACTGCTACTAATACTATTGAGTGTTTTAATGTTTATGGATTAGGCACAGTCTTTTCACATTCGAAATAACAATTAATGTAAATGTAAATGTTAATAATCAACATTTATGCCACAAGTGCTGTTGACTGAGCTTAATTTGTGCTGAACCTGATATATTCCACTTAAAATTAAGCCCCACTTCAAATTGTAACTTTGTCATTTAGAAGCCTAAAAATTTTGCCAGTCCTATCACTTTAAAATTAATAATGCTTAGTTTGATTTTTTGTTACATAATGAAAAGATGTTACGTAACAAAAGCAGGTGCCTAAATACTTTTATGAAAATAATTGTAAGACTCAACAAAACATATCCGTCTTCCAAAAGGTAATTAACACTAATGACAATCATAATATTGTATAGACATTCTTTTTGCACAATAGCAGTGTCTGGGAATATTTCTTTAGTAGTGTTAAAAAGGGTTAAATAATGGAATTTTGAAAAAAAAAAAAATGTCAAAAAACGAGAGGAGGTTTAGTTTAGTGACTCACTCTTTAGCAGGTCAACACTACCATTGCAAATAAGGTCATGTGAGAGCCTGCAGGGCTTCTGAAACCTTAGCCAAGGTCAAAAAGGAATAACAGCCTCTCTCTCTCTCTCGCTCTCTCTCTCTCTCTTCATGCTAAAACTACAGTGGCCCTGGAGTCCCACAGTAGAGGGCATGACACAATAGCTTTAGCAAAGCAGAAAAGGCTGATAACATATTAGAATTAACCAAAAAAGGATTTCTGCATTATAAAAATATCAAGCAGTAAGATAACATGCCAACACAACATCACAACATTAACGTCTTAACATTTCTGTAAAATTTGCCTAAACACAGGGCGGTACAGTGGAACACTAACAGTTTAATACATAGAAACACAACATTTGCATATAAAGTAGATCATAACAAAGCACTGTAGTAGGGCTGGGCGATTTGGCCAAAAATCAAAATCTCGATTAATTGAACATTTTAACCCGATTACGATTAATGAACGATTATTTTATTCATTAATAAAATTATATTTAATTATATTTAAATAATATTTATTTTTTTGCCCTCATAGTTCACTGACAAGTTTTGTACAGTAAATATGCTCACATACTGTATTACAAGTGAGAGCTATTTGAATGAAGGGTGCACACACTATCTACTATCTGCGATTATTTATTGAACATCAGTGTTGAACAACTGAAATTAAAGCACACATTGCTTAAAACAAAAAGTCACATTTTTCTTAAATTAGTGAAAATAAATAACTTGCACTTTTGGAAACAAAATAAATTATCTATAAAATAATAATAAATATTAAAAGTAGAAAATAAGCAGTATCTCTTCTAAATAAAATTACTCTTGTATATCTTGTAAATACTTTTTACTGTATAAATACTGCTTAAGCTCTCCATCGACATGTTGGCAGAATAACGTAACGTAACGGAGCGGGGTCACGTGACTCCACACGCAGTAGTGTTTTTAAAGGGAAAGTAATTGAAATAATTGACCTGGAAAAATTTGATCGATTATAGGTTCTGAATGTCGATTTCGATTACTTTTCGATTAATCGCCCAGCCCTACACTGTAGTCCACTATTATCTGTGTAATGGGTTGGTTTACCCGTGAAAAACAGAAACCGGTTTATTATTATAACAAAACAGTTCTTCCCAGTGTATCTTGTGTCTTGAAAAGCATAGCGAGAGCTGAATTAATTGCTTCTAAAACAGCAATGACATACATAAGCCCACATCACAGATGTAGTCAGCAAAAGATGTCAGATTTTTATTTATATGTTGATTTTGTATCAGGAAAACTTTTTTTTACTCTTTCTTTTGAGCTCAAAAATGTACCATCCCTGACTACGCGGCCCACACTTCTCCTGTTCTTTCTCCCTCCATGAAGATCTCTTTTTGGAGAGAAAAACACCAGCTCTTGGAGCTGTGCCCATCTCCTGACTGGATTTTATTAAGTACAGCAGGGTTCTCTGGAAAGGCTACAGAGGATCAGCAAGTGGTTGTGGATCCCAAACCTGTCCTGTATGTGAATTCAGAACTCAAACTTTACTCTCATATGCTGTAAACCCAGGGGTGCGTTGCCTGTGCCAGTCTGCCTGAACTGAGTCTATATATTGCTCTTGTATTATGGGAGCTAAACTGATCTAGCATCCAAAAGAAATATTATACATTACATTAAATCAAATTGCGTTATACCCTTCATCTATTACACTTTATTTTTTCTGATTAAATAATTAGCAATAATATCAGAAATAATGACAAAAGCAAAAAAACAGTAATTTTGCAAAATGTTATTACGATATAAAATAATAGTTTCTATTTTAATATACTTTACAATATAATTTATTCCTGTGATGCAATCCTGAATTTTACATCAGCCATTACAGTCTTAAGTGTTACATGATCCTTCAGAAACCATTCGAATATGCTGATTTATTACTTTTATTATCAATGTTGGAAAAACAGGGTTCATACAAGGTGCTTAAAGCACTTGAATTTTAATTTTTAAAAATGCAAGGCCTGGAAAACCTTTGAAAATAGCAATATTCCTGAAGAGGTACTTGAAAAGTGTTTTCATTATTAAAAGTTTAATAATTAAATGTAAAAAATGTTTCATTAGTCGATAAATGTATATTCATGCAAAGTTCATGCAATTCAAAAAACATCATACCTTTTTTGCTAATATTAGTTAATGTTAGAAAACAAACAAGCTAAGAAAGTAGTAGTACTGACAGTGCCGTGTAAACCTGGCTAAAGATTCGAAAAGAGAAATTTACGTTGGAACAACTCCAATTGATTCAAACTCAGGACTTTCAAGTGATTCACTTGCAAAAATGAGATTAAATTAAAAGAGCCATTCATTTTCGAATTTCAACACCGCTTGTAACAATTTAAAAAAGCATGTAGTGATGGGTAAAACAAAGCTCCGAATCAATTAAACCACTGGGTCGCAAAATGTTTTACTGTTTCGAAACGCTCCAATCGGATTGTGTAGTGCGAATCATTTGTTTCAGATCGGGACTTCAAATTGCATATTGCAAATCATTACATTGGAACTTTGCGTATCGTGAATCATGTGTTTCAGATCGAAGTCAAATGAGTCCTAATATGAAAGTATGGTTCCCAAAGCATTATTCAGATTGGGACTTTAGAGCATGGAACACGAATCATTTGATTTAGATCGGAACTTCGGAGCAAGTTTGGGAATCTTTTACTTTGGATCGGATCTTCTAGCGTGAATCGTAAATCATTTGATTTATATTGGAACTTTGTTTGTTTTATTGTGTGTGTGTGTGTGTGTGTGTGTGTGTGTGTTTTTTTCTTAAAGAGTAGAAAACATCAAACCATTAGAGCAGTACAGTTATAACAACAAAACAAATAAATAAAAAAGTATACACAAATACAAATCACTTTAAAATATTAACCATGGTTTTAAAATAGTAAAAGTGCAGTATACTTTGTAATACTTCAGTAGTAATACTTCGCGTGGCTTCACTTTTGGCAAAATTTTTGCCATTTTTATCAGTATATTTTTATGTATCTACTGTATTTCTCTTTTTTAGAATTTGAAATAGGAGACATAAGTGAGATCTCTAATTGAAGTCTGTGAAAATCAAAAAAAGTAGTGCTTGAAAAGTCCTTGAAATCCTGGAATTTCATTTTAATTCCAAGTTAGTTAAAAGTTAAAAAGAACAGTATTTATTCAAAATGTAAACATTTTCTAATAATATAAGTCTTTGCTATCAATTTAACACACGTCCTTGCTGAATAAAATGGTTAACTTCAAGAAAAGAAAAGAAAAATGTCTTGACCCAAAACTTTTGAACAATAAATAACAAAGAATATTGTTAGAGAAGATTTCTATACTTAAATGCTGTTCTTTTTAACTTATTATTCATGCTAGGTATCACAGGTTCCAAAGAAAACATTAAGCAGCACAACTGTTTCCAACATTAAAAAGTAAATGAGCATATTAGAATGATTTCTGAAGGATCATGTGACACTGAAGACTGGAAGAATGATGCTGAAAATTCAGCTTTTGTTCACAGTAATATGAAATATTATTTTACATCGTAATACTATTTCACAATGTACATTTTTTTTCTGTGTTTTTAATCAAATAAACACAGCCTTGATGAGCATAAGAAACTTTAAAACATTCTTGTCAACTGTAGTAAAATATATGTATGGGAAACTAGTATTAATTATAATGACTTTGAGTCAGTTGTCTCAATTAATGTGATCCATTTTTGCAAACAAAGCAATTTACTCTAAAAAGCAATTACTTATGACACATCTTAGGGTTGTGGTGCTAATTATGGAAAACTTTCAACTATGTTTTCATTAAATAAGATAAAATGATAGGCATCATTCAACACTGCCAAATGTAGCCTTCAGACTCGATTGCATTGTTTCAGTGCCTTATTAGACTAAGTGCACAAAGCTTGAAAACCTGCCCAAAAGAAATTTTGAGTTAGAATCTCACCCATAATATAAACCCTTCAATTAAATCGATTTTATGTTAATTCTCTTAATGAATTAAAAGGACCAGATGGGCCAGTAAATAAATAAACTGATGATCTGAAGATGTTTTCAATCTATTTGTTTAGCCATTTTCCCTTATTATTGCAAAGTTCAGCACAGACAGTAAAGTAGGGGTGTGACAAAGGGAAATGGATTATGACAGACTCTAACCTGGATCTCAGAGAGCCAACAACTCTTATATATCCCAAGCATGCGCACAACCTACAGCGCCACCTTAAAACTCATTGACCTCAGTTGCATAAGGCTCTAGGCACAGGAACCTGAATTACCAGTTTATGCCCCTAACTCACAAGTTTCTATTATAAGAATGTAACCTTTTAAACATGTCGAAATCCCTTCCCACTAGGTCAAACCACAGGTGTCATTATTTAAATACTATCAAAGCTCATGGAAATTTTTCTGATCTTGCACACCCACATACTCCCATTCATATATGCATTTGCTTATTTTCCTCTGATTCTTTGTCTATAGTGGCTCTGTTTGAATTACATGTAGAAGATGTTTTATGAATACAATCTTACCTGTGCTGAGCAGCAACAGGACCTTCATGGCGAGGTACTCCTCGTAAGTTAGCTGTAGACGGACAAACTCCTGGCTCACCTGCCGCATGCCCACACACAGATCGTACATGGCTGATTGCCGCATTCGCTCCCTGTTGGAGAAATCGAGAGGATCTGTAGTAAACAGTTTCATTGTTAATGGTACACTTTTGTTGAATCAAAAATTGCTGTGGAAATACAGTTAAAAGAAGGTTGAAACAATTAAAAGGTACTTGAGGCACCATTTGGGGTTTATTAGATTACCACATTGGCAGAGCCGTGTGGAGAACCTCTACAGTCCGGAATTAACCCGCATCTACTGCCAAATTCAAGTAAAAATAGGCTTGAGGAAGTAAAAGAAAAAAAAAAAAACAAGTAAAACTTGCCAGTAACTTCATTGGCAACTGTAAAAATAATTGTAACTGTAACATAAGCATTTTAAGCATTTCTTTCAGTCACCTTCAGTGTCCCATGATCCTTCAGAAGTTTTTGCTGCTTAATGTTTTTGTGGAAATCATGATATTCTGACATTCGAAAAGTATCCTGAATGAATATTGGTTATCGGTATCCACAAAAATATAAAGCAGCACAACTGTTTTAAACAATTCATTTAAATTCAAGTAATGGCTGATGAAAATCTATGGTAAAATATTATTAGAACATTTTATTTTATACTTCCAGTCAAAAGTTTTTGAACAGTAAGATTTTTAATGTCACCAAGCCTGCATTTATTTGATCCAAAGTACAGCAAACCATATTTACTATACTATAACTTTTCTATTTTAATATATTTTCAAATGTAATTTATTCCTGTGATTAAAGCTGAATTTTTAGCATCATTACTCCAGTCACATGATCATTCAGAAATCATTCTAATATTCTGATTTGCTGCTCAACATGTATTGTTATTTTTATGTAAAAAAAAAAAACAGCTCAGTAGAATTTCTTTCTGGTTTCTTTTATGAATATAAATTTCAGAAGAACAGCATTTCATTTGTGTGAAACAGAACTCTTTATCATCACGTTTGATCAATTTAAAACGTCCTTGCTAAATAAAGTATTAATTTCTTTACCAAAAAAAGAATTAAAAATAAAAATAATACTGACTCCAAGCTTTTGAAAGGTATAATGTTACAAAAGTTTTTTTTTATTTCAGATAAATGCTGATCTTTGGATCTTTCTATATACATCAACGAATCCTAAAAAAGGAACTCAACTGTTTTAAATATTAATAATAATAAATATTTATTGAACAGCAAATCAGCATATTAGAATGATTTCTGAAATGTAGCTTTGATCACAGGAATAAATTACATTTTAAAATATATTCAAATAGAAAGCAGTTATTTTGAATAGTAAAAATATTTCCCAATATTACTGCTTTTGCTGTATTTTGGATCAAATAAATGCTTGTCTTGGTGAGCAGAAGAGAATTCTTTAAAAACTTTACAAATCTTAAAGGAACACTCCACTTTTTTTGGAAATAGGCTCATTCTCCAACTCCCCCCGAGGTAATAAGTTGATTTTTACCGTTTTGAAATCCATTCAGCCGTTCTCCTGTTCTGGCGATATCACTTTTAGCATAGCTAACAATTTACCAGCTGCAACTCTGACAGCTGCAACAACCGGAATTACACAAACTTAGCACCGGTCACATTGGAAGTTACCTAGCTGGGATCTAATTTCAGGCGCTTTGTGATATTAATGCGCCTGCTTCGGTCATATTACGGCAGCAAACTTCCTTGACTATTACGCCGGAATGGGAGTGTAGTTCCTAATCTTATCGACCTAGAAAACCGCAGCTTTACATTTCCGCTGGTCTTAGTACACGATATAACTGCAGAAGAGTCAAGTTTTAAATAGGACAAATATCGAAACTCGTTGGTCATTTTTGAACGCGATGCTACTGGTCTAATAGGATTCAATGATTTATGCTAAGCTATGCTAAATGTGATGTCGCCAGAACAGGAGAACGGCTGAATGGATTTCAAAACGGTAAAAATCAACTTATTAACTCGGGGGGAGTTGAAGAATGAGCCTATTTCCAAAAAAAGTGGAGTGTTCCTTTAAGGTTCAAAAACTTTTGACTGGTAGTGTATAGAGAAATGTCTTTTTTGTTTTTGCAATTTCAATCATATATTATGTATTACTAATAAAGTTTCAAAGACAAACAATCCTGCAACAAGAAGCTTTCCTAAAGAGCATGGTGCTAACAACACCAAGGTCATGGGTTCGATTCCCAGGAAATGCATAAAGTGTACATCATTTATGCAATGTAAGTGTCTTCCAAATGCATACATGTGTATGTTGAGTTTGTTGACTTTGAGCTTTGTTCTAGCTTCAATGTTCACAAATGTTATGATCTATCATATTTTATAATCTCTCTTATTCACCACTTTTGGTTTCATCTTGGCTGGTTATTAATTTACTATGTAACTTTGCTGATCTGCCAGTTTGTTTGGCTCTAGGTGTGTGTGTCAGCATACCTGACTAAGTGAATACACGCATATCTATCTGTCTTCCAAAGCTGTCTGACCTGCTGTCATTCTGTGCTCAAGTTTGTCGTCCTTTTGTCTGCCAGAACTGATTCTATCTTTCCCATTCTTCCAGTCTGACAGATCTTTATTTAATATCCCAAACTTCAATCTGTTTTCAGATGGAATGAGAAAAGAGCTCAGTTCATCATCTCAGATATCTGTTACAATCTCTGTGTCCTTACAGTAGCTTTTTAAATTATTCTTTTTATATATATCATTTACATTCTGACATAAACAATAGATTCTGCTGAAAAGGACAGAATGAGATGGCATTTATTTTCCTTTTTCAACTGTTATGGATAGGCGCTTCTGTATGTGATTTTAATGAACTGTATGAGTGGTGTGGACATACAGCCATCTGTCAAAGATCACCCTCACCTATCCATGCACATGTGAACTTATATTTCAGACTCTTTTTGACATACTTTTAGAGGACACAGAAAAGTGTCAGACTGGAAATCTGGAAACTTGCGTTTCGTTCCTCTTCAAGGAGACATACAATGTTTTCAATCAATATATTTTAAGGGCAGTGCTACACTAGTCCTGCAGTGCTTCTCAACTGCTTCAAGACCTAGATTTTACATTGACATTTGGTGACCAAAATACCCTTAAAACCAAACATTACAAATGTAATAATATAACAATGAACTGCACTCTAACTGAAGAATATGTAGAATTATTAATGCTGAATGTGAAATTGGTGATCATATTAGTGACCTTGGACCACAAAACCAGTCGTAAGGGGACATTTTTGGAAACAGATTTATACATCATCTGAAAGCTAATAAATAAGCTTTCCATTGATGTACGGTTTGTTAGGATAGGACCATATTTGGCTGAGATACAACTATTTGAAAATACGAAATCTGAGGGTGCAAAAACATCTAAATATTGAGAAAATCGCCTTTAGAGTTGTCCAAATTAATCAAAAATTAAGTTGAATATATTTACAGTAAGAATTGTACAAAATATCTTCATTAAACATGATCTTTACTTAAAATATATCCGTTTGACCCATACAATGTATTGTTGGCTATTGTACAGTACAAATCATTATTTCATGTAGTTTGGATTTACCAAGAATGTTTTTTTATTTCAAGAATGTTTTTAAGAATATTATTTATCTGTGTAATTTGGCGTCTTCTAATAAGAAGAATTTGCGGTATTACAAAGTTTGATTGTATGCACATCCCTTGATATCACCCTAAATAAATAAAAAAATTCAAATTAAAAATGGGGCTATCTTGTCCTTTTTAAAGCATGTTTATTATGCCATCTTAACTATAAACGATGAGCACGATACAGTACACACTACTCTAAGCAAACACTATTTTCAGTGGAAACATGTTGACCTATTCACTTTGAGACAGTATATATATGCTATTTTACATGTACTGTGTTAATGTTATGTAATCGGTTTATCTTACAAATATTGTGGTATTGTGGATGACAAAACTCTGCTGTCTGCATGTGTACTGTATCCCATAGTTTAAATTACCTGGAGGCAACCCCTGGATTGTTGTCACAGTCTCATATAAACAGAGTTGACATGCAAGTCTTTGTGACTGTGCTGTAGGACTGCTAATTGTTTAGGCAATCATGAAACAAAGCTTGTTCGGAAATGTGTGCCAGAAACCTGATCCTCAGCAGTTTACCATCAGGATCTGTGGAAGTTGTGTATAAGGTGTTGAGAATATATCAATATGTAAAAACACCAGTTAATTCTGTACTTCTCTTTAAGATCTTTCCAAGTTATTTGGCAAATAGGATGAAGTGCTCCAGTTCTCCTGCAGGGGTCACTGTGCTCTATTTTTACGCTTCTCCCACTACGCTCAATAAATGGACATTTAGCTTTAAAAAGCACACAATCACACTCTTTCCACTCAGCGCTTCTCGTCAATTGTGCTGCTTATGTGCCCCATTGACCTAACTCGGCGGTCTTGATCAACGTTATCAAGAAGCGTTTATAGGGAAAGTGTATTTCCTAGCGAAGCAATTGAAGGGACAGTTTTGAGGTCACAGTCGTACGCCTGCTGGGAACATGCTTATTGAGCTTATGATTTTGTATTATTATCTCAACTTGTGTAACTTGAAGAACCAAAATCTTTAGACAGGGTTAACCCAAGGCCAAGGATAGTCTGTTTGTTGTAGATTATGGAAAATATAAGGTTTATTTCATTCATTTAGATGGAAGAAATCAGCAAATGTCTATATGAGGTAACTATGCAGAGTTAGCTTACTCGTTGAAGACGAGGTCAGGGGCGAAGTAGAGCATTTGGGCGTTGGTGTGTTTGTAGGATCTCCAGCTGAGAGAGAAGGAGGAGAGACACATCCAGGAATACTGGATCAGCGTGATTTGGTCCTCAATGGGTAGACTGCGGAAACCTGGGGGGGAAAAAATAAAGGGCAAGTTAACACAGAGCAAAGAGACATATGGGATACTCGAGGCCATGACTTGCCCTGAAGCAGAGCTAATATTAAGCCAGAACTGTAGGCTCTAAAAAAAATAAAATAGGATCCTGCTATCCTGGGCTTTTGTTCAGCTAAAAATAAAAATACTATGTTTTTGACACTATGAAGATGTACTTGTTAAATGGCGAGAACTGCATTATGATAGGTCAAAAGTTTATATACAGCTTGCAGAATCTGCAAAATGTTAATATTTTTACCAAAATAAGAGAGATTGTATAAAATGCATGTTATTTTTTTATTGAGTACTAACCTGAATAAGATATTTCACATAAAAGATGTTTACATATAGTCCACAAGAGCAAATAATAGTTGAGTTTATAAAAATGGCCTTGTTCAAAAGTTTACATACTATGTTGTTACCTGAATGATCCTCAGCTGTGTTTCTTTAGTGACAGCTGTTCATGAGTCCTTCAGGTCCCACAAATTATTTGGTTTTTCAGCATTTTTGTGTATTTAAACCCCTTCCAGCAAAGACTGTATGATTTTGAAATCCATATTTTTACACTGAGGACAACTGAAAGACTCCTATGCAACTATTACAAAAGGTTCAAATGCTCACTGATGCTCCAGAAGGAAACACATTGCATTAAAGGTAGTATCAGCGATTTCAAGCCTGAAACATAAAGTGTCACTTTCAGCTGACCTTTCTTCACGATCCGCTCGCTGCCTGCCCCATAAATTGTCTGTAAAAAAAAAAACGCGTCTCTGTGGTCAGCCTAGGGTCCGAGATATGCCACAGCAAAACAAACAGTGTTCCAACCAATCACCGTCAGGGGGTTGGTGTTGTGGACTTTCGTACTGGTGCAGGGATGTGAGGGAGGCAGAGCGAAAGTCCATAACACCAACCCCCTGACGGTGATTGGTTGGAACACTGTTTGTTTTGCTGTGGCATATCTCAGACCCTAGGCTGACCACAGAGACGCATTTTTTTTTACAGACAATTTATGGGGCAGGCAGCGAGCGGATCGTGAAGAAAGGTCAGCTGAAAGTGACACTTTATGTTTCAGGCTTAGAATCGCTGATACAACTTTTGAATTGGAAGATCAGGGTAAATTAACTTATTTTGACTTCTGGGATACATGTAAGTATCTTCTGTAGCTTCTGAAGGGCAGTACTAAATGAAAAAAAAAAAAAGATATTTAGGCAAACAAAAAGAAAAATGTACTCATCCTCATTCTGTTCAAAAGTTTTCAACCCCCGGATCTCAAAATCATAACGTGATTGTTGGAATAGGTTCAAATACACAAAAATGCTGAAAAACTAAAGAATTTGTGGGATTTTTTTCTGAAGAACAGCGGTTACTTTAACTGTTCAGGACAAACAATCATTGTGAATCATTCAGGTAACAACACAGTGTTAAGAATCAAGTGTATGTAAACTTTTAAACAGGGTAATTTTTTATAAATTAAACTATTATTTTCTCTTGTGGACTATATGTAAACATCTTTTATGTGAAATATCTTATTCAGGTCAGTATTAAATAAGAAATAACATGCATTTTGTATGATCCCTCTTATTTTGCTAAAATAATTAACATTTAGCAATTTCTGCAAAGTGTATGCGCATTTTTGACCTCAACTGTATGACAAAGGTGGAAAAAAAACATGACATGATGGTATGAAATATGCATACAAGAAATAGATGCAGATAGTGACATTGTTTGAAAAAAGCAAGTAAAGTTTTAGTACTATTCACTGCATCTGGCCATTGTAAAACAGTTTGAGGTTGATTCCTAGAGTGGCACAGAATTGTTCACAAATACAATTAAAAGTCTTGCCGTGTAGTCTGCACAATCAGGTTTACATGAATCACTGAAGGTTTCCATTCATTGTCCTGTTGTCAGAGTGAGTTAGCAATAGAGCAGACTGGATTCTCGCCAAAACTCACATTGAGAGCTATAAAGTCACCCACAAGCTATAATATAAGCCACATGAGGACACACTATAAACTTATCGGTGAAGCAGAGGCTATTTTTGGCTTGTCTGCAATAGGCAAATGCAGTATTGACTATAATGTGTCACACTGACAAATTAAAATTTCTTTTGTACAGTAGCTTTATCATTTCCAGGCAATCTCTGAGCGTCCCTTGTGTTCTCTTTTGTTATAAATAATAATTTCCCCTCATTATTCCTTTAGAAACTGTCCACATGTTGGTGAAACTACTGAGATTATTGTCAGTGTGACTTGCACTAACTCTAAGAACTTAAAAAAGAAATTCCAAAACTTAAAGTGTAAAAAGTGTCAAATACATCCTATTTTTCCCCATCAAATACTGTTTTTGACATCAATCACATGAAAAACACAAAACAATGTGGACATACAGATTAAAATAACTTGTAATTGGACATCTGCAAGTCATCACTTGTAGATTGGCTGAGCGTGTGATGCATTGACTGCCCAAAGCCTGCCTGTAAAAGTCTTTGAAACTCGGTCAGCTAGTTTGCCCTGGTGTGTTTTCAGCCTTCTATTTTTATATCCGGATATAGCAAGGAGACACCCTGGTATCAAATAATTGCAATACAGCAAATGACCGTCTCATAGCAAGATACCTTGAAAACTTCATTTGGAATGACAAAAACAGATTTTTTTCAAAATGATAATTAAATCCTAAAAAATTGTATAGGATCTTTCAATGTATAACACAGTAACATATGCTAGCAATTCTCAATTAATCAATTACTGTTACAGAAGACACAACCAAACTACTTGTGCACAACTGTTTTCAACATTGACAATATTAAAGGGGCAGTTCACCCAAAAATGAAAATTCAGTCATTAATTACTCACCCTCATGTCGTTCCAAAAGTCTCAGACCTTCATTCATCTTCAGAACAACATATTTTTGATGAAATCCGAGAGCTTTTTCGAGCCTGCATGCTGTACACAGCAATGCAACTGACTTGTACTTGTAAAATCCTGAAGAATCAGGTGTGGGCTAAAGACAGAGATCTTCTAAACTTGAACACAATTGTGTTTTGAAGATGGTGTCTGTACTATACCAAAGCAACAGACCGGTCAAGGATTGTATCAATATGACCTTATAGTTTCTACATTTATTTTAGGAGAAAATTTCCCTGCCCTTTGAAAACGCAGAAGACCTTGGAATTATACCTGGAAGTACTTTGGCCCACTTGACCACGCGGATCATCTGTTTGCCGGCGAGATGGTTGAGGCTGGTGAGCAGGTGGTCGGTTGTGTCAGGCTGTGTGTTGTCATAGCCCGCAAACACCACTTCAGGCTCTATGAGCTCCAGGACGCTACACACGGACGGTGACAGAAACGGTGCTACCGGGACGTGGGGGACGAGAGCATTGGCCGAGCTCAACTCTTTCTCCGAAGTCAAAAACGGAGGCCCGTCCTTTGAGTTCTGTAGGGAAGAGTCCTCGCTAACACTCTTCATCTTTCCCAACTTCTTTGACTTCCGTGCTGAGAAATAACAAACATATATTATTTTAGCTGTTCGCTTAAGCAGCCCGTTTCATTTTATGAATAATTACAATTTATGTTAAACATTGAAGGTCTTATAATGATTTATAAGAGAGATAAATAATTTGAAATGAACAAGATATTAATGAAAAGACCCCCAGTGTAGTCTTGAAGCGGTGTTCCTACAGTTTTTCATATCTGAAATGAGCTAAAGCTGATAGAAGTAATTATTCAAATAGAGATGGATCTTATAGCAGGGATCACAGTTTAAATCCCCGCTGTATAGATGTGACCTCTTATGTGGTTCAGGAGGATGCTGTTAATTGGCTATGTGAGTGTTCCAATTTGATATTAATTGCAAGATTCCTGTGCCAGCAGATTTTATATCACATCAGTAAGTGAGACTGAAGGTGGCATATGTGTTAGTCCCAGTAAATGCTTAGATTTTATACTCTCGACAACTTTCAAATGCATGCTCATTTATCATTTTTTAATCAAGTACATATACTCTTTCTCTCCTGATGAAAAATTATTAAGTCTATTATCAGAACAAAAACTGTACAGTTCTCCATTTTCATTCATATGACTTTTAGCCTAAAAAACTACCTAAAAGACAGAGGTTTTGAACCTGATTCAAAGAGAAGTGGCAGAATAATAAGTATTATTAAACTCTAATGTTATATATCATCCTTGCTAATGTCCTGCAGTACTTTCATTTTTCATTCCACATTGGAACTTAATAAAAATGTAATTTAATATTAATAACGTAATGTATATTTTAATATTTGTTAGTATTGTCTTTAAGATGCATTTATAAGACGGAATGAACAAAAAAAGATACATACTGTATTACTTAGTGATAACAACTGGTTTGAGATTAACTATATATGTCACATACAGTCAAACCAGAACAATTTTAGTTTTTTACTAGTGGGTGAAGAACACTATAGTTCATTTATGTAAGTGAGGATAGAAAAATACAGTAAACTGTGACATATTATACCCAAAAGTTCTTTATTCAGTGGACTGCCAGTAAAACTAATACAAATTTGATCATGTTTTGCTTAAGTGTTTTTTTATTTAATTGCTAATGTGACCTTTATACACCACAGACTGAACAAAATTAAGCATTGCTTGGTAACTGATTAACAAAGTATTGATAGTTGTGTAAATATTGTCATACTAACAGTTGTCTAAATTTTTGGTTGATTGTAATCCATTAAATACCTAACAATCAAAGTTATCTGACATTATCAAGATGGATTTGCTCTGACACAGTTTAACTCTGAGTTCTTGTCATATTTTATTACCATTTTCTAAACTACATTAATGTGAGAAATGTTGAAGGTTTCTGAATAAATTTTGGTTTGACTATACATTTTTGAAAACTGTAGTTAGTCACTTGGGATAGTTCACTCAAAAATGAAAATTCAGTCATTAATTACTCACCCTCAGGTCATTCCAAACCCGTAAGACCTTCATTCAACTTTGGAACAAGAATTAAGATTTTTTTTTTTATTAAATCTTTCTGACCCTGCATAGACAGCAAGGCAACTGACACATTCAAGGCCCAAAAAGGTAGTAAGGACATTCTTAAAATAGTCCATGTGACATCAGTAGTTTAATTATAATTTTACGTCGCTACCTGAATGCATTTTGGCCACAAAGAAAACAAAATAACGACTCTTTTTAACAATTTCTTCTATTCCATGTCAGTCTTCGACGTGATTTCACTAGAGTACCACGATGTGTTCATGTGCATTCCTCTGTTTTGCAAACAAGGCACAGCACATCCAGGTTCTACGTCAGAACGCCGCTGTGGTATTGTCGTTAATATGGATCGAAGACTGACAGAGAGGAGAAGAAATGGTTGAATAAAGTCATTATTTTTGCTTTCTCTGTGCACAAAAAGTATTCTCATAGCTTCATAAAATTACAGTTGAACCACTGATTTCATTTAAGTCCTTACTACCTTTCAGGGCCTTGAACGTGTCAGTTGCATTGCTGTCTATGCAGGGTCAGAAAGCTCTTGGATTTCATCAAAAATATCGTAATTTGTGTTCTGAAGATGAACGGTCTTACAGGTTTGGATCGACATAAAGAATAATTAATGACAGAATTTTCATTTTCGGCATGAACTATTCCTTCAAAAATGTGAAATGACAAGTCATCTGTCAAAACTCATTTACTGTTTATTTATTTTCATTCCAAGGGACATTTTTAATGAAAATCGTGACTAGCAAACATCAGGGCAACACTAGTAAGACGCACACTCTCCTTTACCACAGAAATGGAATTTAGAAACCCAACCAAGTAGAGATAGAGCTTTGATCAGAGTTGGCCAAATAAATCATGTGTTGTAATTCTAGGCCCATTACAGATGAACATGATGAAATTTCACATTTTTTTCAGCTGGTATTTGCGTTTTAATGTGCTGTTTTTTAAAAGTTTGCATGGCTGTAGTGACGTACAGATAAACAATGTTTGTTATCATTATTTCTATATCTTCAATATAATAATAAGATGTCCCCAGTCAGTGTGGGTAGCATTTTTTCCAAAAACAACCATAAGACTTCATCTGTATTTCACTCGTTGTCTTTTTGAAATCAACCACCTTGGTCATTTTTTTTCCAGCTCACCGAGTACTGATCAAATTGTGTTGCAATTATATTGAAAGCCCAGATGTATAAGAAGCATATTTCAATATGTTATTTTAAGTCACTTACCTTTGATAAATAAAAGAAAAATAGAAAAGATTTCGTTGTAACATTGTAAAAAAGGCAATCTCTCATACTGTAACATTCACAATAACATTTGGTGTTTTTTTTTTATATATATATTCGGGATATGTTTCTTATATTTTAAGATTAATGATCTCAGGTGTGCCAATATAATTGTTTCATATTTCACAACAGTTTTTAGTCCCAAAGTAAGTAAATTCAGTTACCCCCAAGATTCATCCCAGCTTGTAGACATTTCCGTACTCTGCAGGCTGGACAATTTTTCCGCCGTATCTTGTCAATGATACAGTCATTCCTCCCAGCACAAAGGTAGTTGTGCTGACCTGCAGGAAAAGAAAGTGTTTAAGATCTCTGTAAAAAGTCATTTTTTTTTGTAGGAATTGTTACAGAAATTAGAAATCAGTTCTCCCATGGTTTGTTTATAGGACTGTTAATTAACCAATTAATTTAGTATAATCAATTATTAAAAATGACATAATATATGCATTTTCTGTGGGGGCTTTTCTAAGAAATTTTGATGTGTTTTGGTTAATCTGACAAATTAATTAGAATGCGATGTAATTAATTTAACAAAAAAAAAAAAGTGACCTTCACAAGGACACTGTGATGCATTCTGGTCCTCGTGCACAGTCATCCCTTTGTAAGTATACGACGCAAAGAAGACCTGTCTTACACTTTACTCCCCTGCACTATTATCGTAGAGGACAAATGAGCCATCCCAAATAGTGTTTCTGAGTGTGTCATGGGTTGGCTGATGTCTTGGCGCGGGACGCTTTGACAGAGACCGTAACTGCCTGAGAATCCCTCATGCGCTGCCTTCCTTGGCCAAGGCCACAACTCGTGGAACGATCTCTCGTTTCGGAGCACCATTCCGCTCCACTGACTCGCCACACACCCACGCGCTCCACAGGCCAGTGCACGGCGCCGCAGGGCCGCATCCAGGCACTGCGGCCATGTGCATCGCTTTCTCTTTCTTTTCCTTTCCCATATACCACCCCCTCTTCCACTCATGCATCATGAGAAGGACTTCTCAGCTAAACTGCACGGCACTGGTGCTACTTGCATTATGTGAGGGCGCTTTCCTTTAGTGCTTATGGACCATGTGGCTGCAGACAGGCACAATGAGTGTTTTCTGTGGAGGGGAAAATGTGCAGCGAGTCTGTCTAGAAGCTGCCAAAAAAGCCCGGGATCTGCAAACGGAGCAACAGCAGCTGTAGCCTTGCCACTATTTCTGGCTAAATCACATGACCCCTTACATAAGCCCATTTTTCTTGCTCTAAAAAACAGTAAACTGCGACACAGGAAACACAACGAAGCCCTCCTCCAACTCACCACCCAAACACAGATGCAAATCAGATCTGAAATCTGTTCGGCTGACTCTCGGGCCCCTTCTGACCACTGTACGCAGCTGCCCCACAAGTCCTGTTAATCATTGTCCCAGAAGCATGTACACATCGACTGTACCATACTGTGTTTGTGTATAAGCGCATATATGTGTATGTGTAGGTGTTTATGTACAAAAGCAGCAGAGAGACTGTTTGTGTACATAAGGATGGAAGGGTAACTTCAAGTATCGTAGCGTTTCAGCACACTGTAGTTCGTGGATCTATATCGGTGCTGTGTTTATGTGCATTGGCTTAAAAACTCTCAGCAAGTGCATATTATGGTCTATCACAGTTGTAGTATTTTATCTCCTAGTTTAGCTATTGTTTTCTCAAAGTTTAGTTTAGAATTTTATTGTGTTTCCAATGGGAATGTTTTTGCATGCCTCTAGGGTGTGTTTACACTTGTTATTCGGTTCTCTTGGTTCTTTTAGTTCAGGCTCAAAAAGGAAAATGATACATTTGGTTCGCTTGGTGTTCACAATGTCATTTTAACACTGAACCTAAACAAAAGACATAAGAACACAGACACAATCTGATTGGATGACCTATATGACTTATATTTTGTGAATAATATCCAAAACTGTTTTGCGCCAAATGTGCTTGTTGTATGTGTGTACATATGGTGGTATTTTACTGCTTTGTAACTCACAAAGAGCTTATAAAATCTGTAAAAGAATCAAAAGAATGACAGGAATTCCTACATTGCACACAGAGATCTACTGTAAGGAGATGCCAGTTCCACTGTACTGTAATGGCCAGCAACATAGGCTCATTGGAAATATGCGCCTCTATATACCTATATGTACGAATCACTGCAGTTTCCAGTTGAAATGAACACTAGAGGTGGTAAAACTCCAACAGATTTTATTCTTTATATATTACTTGCAGAATATTATGTTATGATTTTAGAAAACTGATACTTTTGAACGTTGTTGTCACACATACAGCTTCATATGCATGAGTTTTATAATTCAGTAGGTTTGCTAGGTAGCTCACATGATACGGCATTGTGCTTGAGTGATGAAGAGCTCCGGTACGAACCCTGTGAAACTACGGTTCGACAAAACAACTCAAATCCGCATGAGGAAATTAAAATAGCACTGCTGCATCAACAAATGCATTTTTATATCACTTTTGCATTTGTTAACACTACTGTATTGGGTAGGTTTAGAGTTGGGTTTGGTGTAGGGATATTTCCAACTCAATAGAGCAATAATCTTTAGCAACACTCCCTGGATATTTGTATACTGAACAAGTACCTCAAGCAGCATAATAAAAATGCAGCAATGCATGCCTGTACCGACGTAATAACGTAAACATGCTACGATCACATATTGAATGTGTGTTTTAGCACCACTCTCTGGAGATTTCACTTTGAAACTGTGCGAAACGTGCAGTAAGGTGCGTTATTACGGTGTTGCAGAAATTTATATAGAGGGACATATTTTGATGAGCTTGGGTTGACTATAGCTCTTATGATGAGAAGAACTAAGTATGCAAAACATACTGGTTTTTTTTTAGGGTTGCACATCCTGTTTTTGTTTCATTTCAATGCCTTTGGTCTATATTGCATTCATACATCAGTCAAACCACGCCAGAGTTTGTTTGGAAGTTGACCAAGATCCCCTGAAAAGCTGGTTCTTACTCTGCTTGTTTAGTACAGATCAAGATTCGGATGGCAGCGTTCACACTAATTTAAATTAATTGCACTAACAAAGCCATCGCACCAGAGTGTGTTTCAATTTAACCAAAGAATCCATTTTCATTTTCTTTGGTGAGACTTTAAGTCAGATAGAGATTAAAGGGATAGTTAATGCAATAATGTAACTTTAGTCATAATTTCCTCACTCTGATATCATTCCAAACCTATCTTTTTTTATATATATATGCAGAACACAAAAGGAAATCATTTAATGAATATATACAAGTTCTGTTATGAAACTCTAGATTACACAGACTAATGGGTCATTAACACAAACCGATGTTACTGACAGTGTTAAACTACTTGGCACAAGCTGATTGTTTCTTGTTGCATATGAATCCATTGAGCATGCTGTTTTACATTTAAAAGGCTGGTTAGCATTCACTAGAGCATTTCGCAGTTCCTCTCAAATCCTCTCCCTCCCCAGCTCCACCTGTATAGATATTCTACGGGTTATTATATATGCTATTTGTGCAGCAGCAGTATGTCTTAAATACTCACAACACCATATCGGTGTATGTATTGGCAAATACATTAACATAGTCATATTACCATGCTAAGACTTCAGATAGTTGTCATGATAGAACTGTTTGCTTGAGTTTAGGACAATGGCAGTACATTGCACTGCAAGATTGGTTTGATGCATTTAGGTGAAAAGAATAATATTAAAGCCATTTTAAATGTCAATTTTGTGTGCGTCATTCCACCCTTCACACTTCAGTCCAGTAGGTAGAGAAAATGTCACTTATCTGTGGGAACATTTTTGCAAGATGCAAAATACATACTGCCATGTACGTTTCATGACATATTTGATGTTAAATGTTTTTCTGGTGTTTCTATGCACCAACAAAAGTTTACCACAATTATTTGACTGTCAAAAGTGCTATAATATTGGGTTGTTTTTCACCAAAACCACTCAGAACAATTGTAAAATGTTCAGAGAGCCACATACTGTAGATTTTTCTTGAAATCCCTGAGTGCTTTATTAAGCGTTAAAGTGAGTCGCAATGTACAATATTTGTACTGAATTCACTGTGTGTGTTCTGCAGAAGAAAAAAAAGTCATACAGGTTTGGAATGACATGAGTTTGAGTAAATTATTTTTCATTTGGGGATTAAATCATTCTCTCCATTCATCGTATTTGTAAAAAAAACATTCTGTCAGTTTTACAGTTTTACTCCTGAATCTTTTAGCCCTATTTAGCCTGAAATTTTCTGGATCCTTTAATCCAACAAATTCATCTCCTCGTACACATTTTACCACATTCCATTAGTTCCCACAACCTCCCTCTTATGCATCAGTGTGCACAGAGTTTAATACTACAGCTGAATTTGTAATACTCATACTATTTCTGCCGTATCACATCAGCCTAAGCGTTTGCATGCGAAGAGCCAACATGGGGCTTCCTGTACGAGCTTCTGTCTACTTTTAGCCAGCTATGTCATTCATGATAGAAGGATGCACTGAAAACCTAGCCTGTCAGCTTAGTAATGAAGCAGACGTTTAAAAGGAAACTCCCTGTGAGATGCATGTAATACAATATTCACATCTTTCTTCATCTGTTTTCAACTGTCGTGTCATTTCTGGCTTTAGCTCGGACACGTGAGCATCTCTTTTAAAGCAGTTTTCCTTACGCCAACTCTTCAGATCTGTTTTCATGGCAATACAGTGTCATATATCTAACCCACATTTAGACTGAGAGGATTAAGCCCTTTTCACATTATCCGTTAGCTGCAACATGTAGCACAAACAACAACAGAAAAACACAGGCCGATGGCATATGAATCAGCATCCACCCAGTTTTTGCACCACATACTTCAAATCTATTCCACACACATGTGACTCACATCATGCTGCTATCAATTGTTATTGTGAATGCCATTTCTGCAACTGTAAACTTTATTTTTAAGCTATAATTTAGTAAATATTATTATTATTATTGCCAGGGGCAATATTTCCCCCTGGAATTGATTTCACTGATTCATTAGGGCAATTTATTTTTTACCCAATTACTTCAATCAATATTTTAAACTGTTGTCAATAACAATAGACTGTTTAAAATCTAAATTATAGCCTACATGTAAAAAAAAAAAAAAAAAAACAGGAGCTCATAGAGCTGCAATATTACGGCAAAAATCATTATTTGTCTTTATACTGCAATAATGATTATTACTATTGATACAGAAAACAATATAAAATGTTTTTGTTTTGTGTCTGCGTTTTGGGTATGTCACATTCTGGCTTCACAGACATGTTGGTCCATGGCATTAGTCAGCTATAGCGCAAATTATTTTAAAAACTCCAGTTATAATCACTGAAGCTACAAAATTAATCTTTTATTTACATCATATTTGCACTGTGTTATTTACATTTTATGAGGGAGTTCGCGAGCATGCACACTCATCACAGCTCTCTGATTGGCATGTTTTCAGTGCTGACTAACCTTAAGTGACCTTTGATTGGCCAATGCATTCCTAAATTGAACAGAAATGCATTTGATTAGGCATAAGGCTCAACGCTGCACTAACAGTGCTTAAAGAGGTCATCGGATGCCCATTTTCCACAAGTTCATATGATTCTTTAGGGTCTTCATGAAAAGTCTAATATACTTTGATTAAAAATTCTCAATAGTAGTGTAAAAAAACACCCTTTTACCTTGTCAAAATCAACTCTGCAAAATTTCAGCTCATTTTAAGACATGGCCCCTTTAAATGCCACGAGCTCTGCTCGCCCCGCCCCTCTCTGGGATTATGTTTACCTTAGCCGTATTTAGCCACGTTTAGCTGCATTTAGCCCCGTTTATCGGCGAAACTTGCTAACTAGCACATTATTAAGGGAGAAGTCCGGTGTGATATTGACCTAAAGTGTGTTGAATCATGATACCGAGTGTGAACTTACATTTCATAGCTCATCTCGGCTTGTCCCCTGCACTCCGAAATCTGGTGCTAGTTAGCCGATGCTAACAACAGGTTGTCGTTGAGGGTGCCTCAGTCATCGGACTAGCCATGTAAATAAATCACTGTTTTACACCATTTACGAGGCACAAAGTACCTCCACACTTCATTGGTAGACTTCCAAGGGCCCTGACATTTAAAACGAGACATTGAGAACTTTGAAAAAGCACTGATAGTTTATTTACAAGAAGATTTATACAGACAGTATCTTGAGGAAATTTACCGTTCGCCGCCATCTTGAATTTAGTCGAGTGACGAGCAGGAAGGAAACTAAACTACTACTTCATAAAACTCAGTAGCTTCATCGTCCGACATCCTTGCAATTGCCAACTGTCTGCACTAACTCCAGTCCAAAAGTAACGCGAGTACTCACGTGACTTATCAAGTTGTAGTTTCCTTCCTGCTCGTCACTCGACTTATCGTGACTAAATTCAAGATGGTGGCGAACGGTAAATTTCCTCAAGATACTGTCTGTATAAATCTTCTTGTAAATAAACTACCAGTGCTTTTTCAATGTTCTCAATGTCTCGTTTTAAATGTCAGGATCCTTGGAAGTCTACCAATGAAGTGTGGAGCTACTTTGTGCCTCGTAAATGGTGTAAAACAGTGATTTATTTACATGGCTAGTCCGATGACTGAGGCACCCTCAACAACAACCTGTTGTTAGCATCGGCTAACTAGCGCCAAATTTCGGAGTGCAGGGGACAAGCCGAGATGAGCTATGAAAGGTAAGTTCACACTCGGTATCATGATTCAACACACTTTAGGTCAATATCACACCGGACTTCTCCTTTAAGAAAGGCCATTTGCAAAGATGCATTAAAACCCCTTATACTCACTTCTGCTGTGGGTGAAGTTGCATCAGGAACAATTCGCACGAAGATAGATGCTTACGTAGATCGGGATTGGCACTTTCCATTTAAAAATGAAAGTAACGTTAATCCTCTGCGTCTTCAGCGGCTTAGATGTTGGTAGTAAATGACTACTGCTATGTTCATTATTACATCCAACAACAGAACACTTCAATCGCTCAATTAGAGTCTTCCTCTACACCCAAGTCGACACAGTGAGGATCGTATTCGGACTGGTTCAGCTCGGTGAGGGCGCGTCTAAGGTAAGGCGCTCATGTCAATCAAATGTATTTCGTCACAACAACAAGAAGCTAAGAATGAACTGATTTTAAAAAAGGGATATTACTTTTAAAGATTAAAAAAATACCACTGGGTGGATTTTTATCATTGTAGGGTGGTTGTGTACACAAACTACCAACACACATTAATGTTCAAACAACATATAAAAGTTAGTTTTGCACCCGATGACCCCTTTAAAAACTTGTAATTCTGCGAATTTACACTTTTCATTCATTTTCACAGTTCATTAATCATGGCAGTCATGATACATTGTTTAATTGTGCAGGGGCATTTTTTGACCCTTTCACACTTGTAGTTTTGTTCGTTTGGTTCATTTGGTCTGAAACAAAAAGGAAAATGATACATTTGGTCCTGGTCCAACAGTAAACCTAAAGATACCAAACCTAAAGGCATAGTGATATGTTCACAACCTGATTGGTTGGGTTGAATGACGGCCTATATTTCGTGACGGAAATAACCGAACACTCCAAACAAACACATCTAATGCCATCTGCTGGACTAAGCGCAGTCATTGTTGCATGTATACGATTTTATTTTCACCACAAAGAGCTCATAAAAGGCGCTTTACCTCCTCATTGCTCCACGTTTGCGCTCTGCTTATTTTGTCTTGGATATAGCACTTGTTCCTTTCTGGAAATCATGTTGCATAGCATCGCATCTTGTCATTACTTCCTGCATTTGCGTTTAGAAGAATTTGGTCCATTTTGCGTTCATATTTCATTTGAACCGCACCAGAGTTTGTTTGGAAGCGGACTGAGACCCATCTTTTTAGCGGTCTCCGTCTGCTTGTTTGGTGCGCACCAGGGTTCCGATGGCAGCGTTCACACTTACTCAAACAAACCACACTAACAGAGCAATCACACCGGAATTGGTTTTAATGGAACCAAACATGACAAGTGTGAACACACCCTTAATCTATGGAGCATTTTTGCCACAAGCTTTCTTAAATTTTTGACTTTGATTTAAGTCATATTCAAAGTCTCATGTTTAATTCAATGTGCTTGTCTTTTTTTTTTTGTGGAATTATATGTGAATTTTACGAGCACTTTCTTAGTAAAATTTGTTTCAAAGTACATCTTAAATCAAACTTTTCAGTGTATAAATGGGTGTTTACACTGAGGTGACAATACAATTTTCCAACCTGATGTCATGACGAAAACATACCTGTGGGAACTTTTTCACAAGACACAAAATACATACCGCCATGTACGTTTCTTGATATATTTGATGTGAAATGTCCACTGAGTGGTGCTAAAAGAGTGTTCATTAATTTCCCTGGAACAGACGTGAAATGTCCATTGAGTGGCGCTATAACTCTAATGCTCTGACGTTTTCAAATAACGAACCATCTGCACTACACCTAAACATACCCGATAAATGAACAAAGGGAATTTTACGTAAAAACCGCAATCACAAGCATGCTGTTTTACCTTGTTTTTCGATCTTGCAACTTTTAGCTTTTTCATTGTGCGTCATGATTTTCACGGGATTCGTACCCATTCCGTGCCGGCTGAGCTACCGAGCAAGCTTGTTATGTCCAGAAAGTGAAACATATGGAGCTGTAATCTTAACTGTGTACAAAAATGATTACAAGTGGCCACTGTTTTACCTCCTCTAGTGTTCATTTCAGTTGGAACTGCAGTGATATGTACTTCTTGCAGAAAAGTTCTAACAGGTACGCTTTTTGCATGAGACCAGGTAGCAACTTTCAGTGACTTCTGACACCATGAGTGATAACAACAGCTAGTGATGCGACAAAGTTGAGCTAAACTTGACAAGCAATGGAATTTCATATACAGCCAGCTCTGTAACCTCCAGAGATTTAATCCAAATGTAAACGCCCTTTGAGTCAATGACATTACCAATTCCGATTTCTGAAGTAAGACATTAGTTTATTTCTGCTAAATATGTTCTTAATTGGTGCAAACTGCAGGTCTTATTTTCCGTGTTCAGTCTTCAGAGGGATTATTGCATGAACTGACGCATGAGAGTTAAATTACAAACCAAAACGCAGCTGTAATCATTTATGAAAATACATTTTTTTCCAGTTTCCTCTCATCATTTGTTATTTCCACACATGCACTTCCTGCACTTTGCAGTCCTCTGCTTTCCTGATAAAAACTGTATCTGGTCCAAGGTTGAAAAGCTACTGCTTCATCTGTATACAACGTCAAACAGTGCTGTAATTTCCAGTGAAGAAAAAAAAGTGTTATGTATTTCTACTGTATATGGAAATTATTCATTTTCTCTCAGGTTTTGTTGTGCATTAGGCTTAGGGCTGCCTTCAAGGCAACATCCAGATAAATAAAGCCAGATTCAGAATTACTTAACGTGTTTAGGACGATAAATTGATACAGTAAGAAGCAGCTTTCACCAACTGACCAGAAAAAAAGCCTTTCATAACCTCAACCATATCAATAATACATGGTCACGACCCATGTCCCAAAATATATTGATGCTGGAAACACAGATGCCATAATCTGATAGCCGTCATCCGATTTGCTTAAACACAAAGGGTGTCTCATTTTGCATTGATGTCAAAGAACAAAGGTATCACCCAGAAGGCGGAAGAGATGGCAGATACTGAAAGCAGCGGAGCCGTAGGCAAACACAAGAAGGTTATTTGAGGTGAGGAAAAAGAGTCTTACATGTCCTGTTTAGTGGACTGTATAGTTGATTGGCCCTTTACTACTCCTGCATGTCACTGACCAATCAAAGCACTCTTGAGTTTTGGTATATTTCAGTATGTGTGCCTGTCAGTCACAAGCATGACAAAGTGGAGTTTGCGGAGTTTTACTTTTTGTCATTAAAAGCATATTTCAAATTCATCATTAGGGCTATAAATAAAAGTCATTTCTGTATCGAGAAAAAAAAACTTATAATGTGTGTGTGTGTGTATCTATAATGTGACTTTCTTATTTTCAAATTTATTTCACAATTGCCTTTTTACACTAAGATGGAAATAAAGTTTATTTTTCCCTCTCAAGGAAATCATTAAGTGTACTGGGAATTTGTACTTATGGACACAGGTGCTACACAGTCTTTTTAATGAATCTTTATTGTTTCTCCTCAAAAAAAGTTTCTCGCTCTTTAATACTGATGCATGTTTCTTTTCCAAATACACAATACAAAAATAATGGTCATTTAGACCAGTTAAAACTCTTCAGTATATCACTGAAATTTTCATTAGTACTATGTTACCCAAGTCACAGAAAAGTTTTAGCAACGCCTCTGAAAACTTAATTGTTTTATAACAGTTTAGCCAGTTCACTATGAGCCTGTAAATGATGAGTTGTGCAGGACTGACACTGAGTATCATTAAACATGATGACATGCCAAGACACTGATGGCTTTTGAATAATAAGCATCTGCTGAGCTGTCTGGAAAAAAATCTCTGCACAACCCATATGGAAATCACAGCCAAGATACAAACTGTGGTTAGGGAGTTTGAAAACGGACAAGTGATGGGTGAATGTGTTGATGATAGGAAAACTGTAGATGAACTGCATCAAACATCTCACATACTTTACTAGGCTCTTATAAATTTGCCAATTAAGTAAATCTCAAACTTTTAAAACCTCGACGGCATAGCGGTTTATGACAAGTTTACATATGTGCAAATAGTCTGTTTAGTGGCAATAATCAGAATAAGAAATTACTCGGATTAAGACATACTTTTCCACATCCCACAACACAAAATCTTAAACTGAAATGCAGTACAGAACTATTTGCTGCTGTTGTTTTTAGTTGCTTGTTTCAAATGCAAAAAGATTGCCTGTTCTAGAATATTGGGCCTTTCTAATTTTGTCGAAAGTGCTTCAAGGGATAATTCACCCAAAAATGATCAATTCTGTAATCATTTACTCACCCTCAAGTTGTTACAAACCTGTATGAGTTTCTGTCTTCTGTTGAACACAAAAGAATATGTTTTCAAGAATGCTGGTAACCAAAAAGATCTGATAGCAGCAACTGTTTGGCTACAAACATTCTTTATAAAAAGGAAATGATAACAGTAACACAGTTTTCATTTTTGGGTGAAATATCTATAAAAATGTCTCTATTCCAGTGTTTTTGAAAATCAATAATATGCATGACAGTCATATCCAGTAAAACTGTGAGCTTCAACTCTATTTCCTGAGCTCCCCAGTTTTTAAAGCTGTGCGTGAGCGTAACTTCAGTCAGTGAAGGAGAAAAAGAAATGGTGAAAGTCTATATATGCCTACATGCTGCGATTATGGTTACACTTATTATGAGTATAACACATTAACTGCCATGATCACATTATGAGTGTGACTATAAACACATCAAATGTCAAGATAAACTCTTTTGTGTTGAAAAAGTGCTGTGGTGGAGTTCAGCAGGGGCAATGTGCAAACAATATTTGGCCTGAAGGTGCAAACAAAATAAAAAAATATTGAGAAAATCGCCTTTAAAGTTGTCCAAATGAAGTTCTTAGCAATGTATATTACTAATCAAAAATTAAGTTTTGATATATTTATGGTAGGAAATGTACAAAATATCATGATCATGGATGGAACATGATCTTTACTTAATTTCCCAATGATTTTTGCCATAAAACAAAAACCTATCAATTTGACCCATACAATGTATTTGTTAGCTATTGCTATAAATATACCCGTGCTACTGATGACTGGTTCCAAATTGGCCACCAGCTCTGGCACCAGCACTGTCGAAAAGGAGTGAATACATGCCTTTATAAAGACATCTAATACAGGAACAGCTACAACGCGGTAAACGTTGAATGTGAATTCCTTTCATTTAGCTTTTTAGCTAAATTGAATTAGCTAAATGAATTCCTTTCATTTAGCATTTAGCTTTTGTCCCTCTTTAGCTTTTCTGGTCCCAAACCCTCCAGCTAAACCAACACAGTGAAACCGGTCTATCTCTAGTGCCAAATGTAATAACAGATTCTCATAATGAAGGAACAAATATTTTAGTCCTCAGACTGAACAGCTGTAGAGCTCCTAATAAAAGTCTGTTGAGTATTAGTTGGTACCATATGGCCACTTCACACTATTCCCACAGAAACAAGTGTTTGTGCTGCTATTAGTTATTATTCAAGCAGCACAGGAACTACACAACAGAGGTTGTTAAGCACTGAGTGTAATATTTTCCTTTCACTATTTTTTTAGCATCAATGCCTAAGTTTAGTAGTTTACTTTCATATCAGAAAGAGCATTTCAGACCTTTCTGAACTGTGAAGGTTGAAAAAAGTCCTCTTCTACTTCTTTAAATATTAGTCTTCTGGCTGTCTTTTGCTCTGTTCCAAAACCATCTGAATGCCTACGGAAGCTGCATTTTAAAGGGCTCATTGGATGCAAAATTCACTTTTACATGTTGTTTGAACATTAATGTGTGTTGGCAGTTTGTGTACACAACATTACTTTCTTTTTTGAAAGGAAAGCGCAGATCCCGATCTACATACGTGTCTATGTTCATGTGAATCATTCGTGAGGCAGCTTCACCCATAGCAGAAGTGAGTATAAGGATTTTTTATGCATCTTTGCAAATGGCCTTTCTTAATAATATGCTAGGCAGCAAGTTTTGCAGCTAAACGCGACTAAAGAAAACATTACGGCTCATCATCCCACGGCAGAGAGGGGCGGGGCGAGCAGAGCTCATTAGCATTTAAAGGAACATGCAACAGAATAGCTCACTCTAAAAAGGGTTGATTTTGACAAGGTAAAAGGAGTGTTTTTTACACTACCATTGAGAAATTTTAACCAAAGTATGTTCCAAAGTAGACTTCTCATTAAGACCCTAAAGAATCATATGAACTTGTGGAAAATGGACATCCGATGACCCCTTTAAGTCGTCATAAAATCGTGACTGACACAGAGACAAAGAAATTGTTGTGTAAAGTCATTAGGGCCCGAGCACCGATGGTGTGAGGACCCTATTGAATCTGCTCCGTTTATTATTATTAGGGCCCGAGCACCGATGGTGTGAGGACCCTATTGGATCTGCTCCGTTTATTATTATTATTATTATTATTATTATTATTATTATTATTATTCTTCTCCAAAATGAATCGCATTTTAGAGGACCTAAACATTCCCGAAAACTCACAAAACTTTGCACACACATCAAACCTGGCGAAAATTTACGTCTGATTTGGGTTTCAGAAGTGGGTGTGGCAAAATGGCTCGACAGCGCCACCTTTAGACGTTCAGCGGTGTGCGCTTTCAGCTGTGATTCACGTACATGCACGGAAATCGGTACACACATGTAACACACCAAAACCTACAAAAAAGCCTCTTGGAGCAAAATCCGGAACCGAACAGGAAGTCGGTTAATATTAATATTCTCAACAAAATTTGTGTCATTTTTGCCATTTTCAGGCGTCGTACTTGAACGAACTCCTCCTACAGATTTATTCGGATCAACGCCAAATTTGCAGAGTCTAGTCTAAAGCCCTTTGTGACGTTAAATTGTGAAGATCTAGAGTTTTCATCGGAGGGCGTGTCCGTGGCGGCCTCGCAAATTTCGATGTTTCGCCATGAAAAAGGAAGTTGCTATAACTTAGGCATAAAATGTCCGATCTGTCCCAAACTTCACATGTGTTATAACACTCCTGACCTGAAGACATCTACATGCCTATATTCAGTTATAGTCATAGCGCCACCTGCAGGCAACAGGAAGTGTCATGCTGTACTCTACAACCAACTCCTCCTAGAGATTTATGCAGATCAACACCAAAATCGGTCAGTCTAATATAAAGGCCTTAGTGATGTTAAATTGTGAAGATCTTGAGTTTTCGGTAAAGGGTGTGTCTGTGGCGGCCTGACAAATTTCGAGGTCTCGCCATGGATATAAAACTTGTTATAACTCAGCCATAAAATGTCCGATTTGCCTCAAACTTCACATATTCGATAAGAGTCCTGGCCTGAACACATCTGAAGGCCAATATTCTATTATAATAACAGCGCCACCTGTTGGCAACAGGAAATGACTTGTATCAAACTCCTCCTAGAGATTTAATGAAGTCAACATTATATTTGGCCATTCTTATCTAGAGGCCTTAGAGATGTTAAATTGTGAAGATCTTCAGTTTTCGTTAAAGGGCGTGTCTGTGGCGGCGTGAGAAAGTTTGATGTTTCGCCATAGACATATAAGTTGTTATAACTCAGCCATAAAATGTCCGATCTGCCTCAAACTTCACAGGTTTGGTAAGAGTCCTGGCCTGAAGACACCTAAAGGCCAATATTCAGATATTATCATAGTGCCACCTGTTGGCAGCAGGATATATCATATCTTTCACTAACTCAAACATACCAAGGTCAATCTGCACCAAACTTCATATGATTGATGAAAGTGGTGGCCTGAACACATCTACATGCCAATAATCAGTTATATGCATAGCGCCACCAGCTGGCAGCAGGTAATTTGGCACATTTAAGTGACTTTGATCTATTTTTCCTACATTTACTGTATTAAAAGCATACTGCCCACCGTTTGCTGTGTTCCTAAAGCCACCGGTCGGCGGTGAGCCCGTGTGCGAGGGCCCGTTCATCGCTGCTTGCAGCTTTAATTATTATTATTATTATTAGGGCCCGAGCACCGATGGTGTGAGGACCCTATTGGATCTGCTCCGTTTATTATTAGGGCCCGAGCACCGATGGTGTGAGGACCCTATTGGATCTGCTTCGTTTATTATTATTAGGGCCCGAGCACCGATGGTGTGAGGACCCTATTGAATCTGCTCCGTTTATTATTATTATTATTATTATTATTCTTCTTCTTCTCCAAAGTGAATCGCATTTTAGAGGACCTAAACATTCCCGAAAACTCACAAAACTTTGCACACACATCAAACCTGGCGAAAATTTACGTCTGATTTGGGTTTCAGAAGTGGGTGTGGCAAAATGGCTCGACAGCGCCACCTTTAGACGTTCAGCGGTGTGCGCTTTCAGCTGTGATTCACGTACGTGCACGGAAATCGGTACACACATGTAACACACCAAAACCTACAAAAAAGCCTCTTGGAGCAAAATCCGGAACCCAACAGGAAGTCGGTTAATATTAATATTCTCAGCAAAATTTGTGTCATTTTTGCCTTTTTCAGGTGTCGTACTTGAACGAACTCCTCCTACAGATTTATTCGGATCAACGCCAAATTTGCTGAGTCTAGTCTAAAGCCCTTTGTGACGTTAAATTGTGAAGATCTAGAGTTTTCATCGGAGGGCGTGTCCGTGGCGGCCTCGCAAATTTCGATGTTTCGCCATGAAAAAGGAAGTTGCTATAACTCAGGCATACAATGTCCTATCTGTCCCAAACTTCACATGTGTGATAACACTCCTGACCTGAAGACATCTACATGCCCATATTCAGTTATAGTCATAGCGCCACCTGCAGGCAACAGGAAGTGTCATGCTGTACTCTACAACCAACTCCTCCTAGAGATTTATTCAGATCAACACCAAAATCGGTCAGTCTAATATAAAGGCCTTAGCGATGTTAAATTGTGAAGATCTTGAGTTTTCGGTAAAGGGCGTGTCCGTGGCAGCCTGACAAATTTCGAGGTCTCGCCATGGATATAAAACTTGTTATAACTCAGCCATAAAATGTCCGATTTGCCTCAAACTTCACCTATTTGATAAGAGTCCTGGCCTGAACACATCTGAAGGCCAATATTCTATTATAATCACAGCGCCACCTGTTGGCAACAGGAAATGACTTGTATCAAACTCCTCCTAGAGATTTAATGATATCAACATTATATTTGGTCAGTCTGATCTAGAGACCTTAGAGATGTTAAATTGCGAAGATCTTGAGTTTTCGTTAAAGGGCGTGTCTGTGGCGGCGTGACAAAGTTTGATGTTTCGCCATGGACATAGAAGTTGTTATAACTCAGCCATAAAATGTCCGATCTGCCTCAAACTTCACAGGTTTGGTAAGAGTCCTGGCCTGAAGACACCTAAAGGCCAATATTCAGATATTATCATAGTGCCACCTGTTGGCAGCAAGATATATCATATCTTTCACTAACTCAAACATACCAAGGTCAATCTGCACCAAACTTCATATGTTTGATGAAAGTGGTGGCCTGAACACATCTACATGCCAATAATCAGTTATATGCATAGCGCCACCAGCTGGCAGCAGGAAATTTGGCACATTTAAGTGACTTTGACATATTTCTCCTATTTTTACTGTATTAAAAGCATACTACCCACCATTTGCTGTGTTCCTAAAGCCACCGGTCGGCGGTGAGCCCGTGTGCGAGGGCCCGTTCATCGCTGCTTGCAGCTTTAATTATTATTATTAGGGCCCGAGCCCAAAAGGGCGAAGGCCCTATTGTTCTTCTAAGGGTTATTATTTTTTTTTTTTTTTTTTTTTTTTTTTTTTTCTTTTTTTCAACCTTCCGGGCACTTTTGGGGGCCTTAACATACTCAAAAACTCTTGAAAATTTGCACACACGTCGGAATCTGCGGCCATCAGGACGCCAAAGAGGCTGGGACCCGGGCGTGGTTCAGGGCCTCTACAGCGCCCCCTGGAACACAGTTTGAAAACTTGATGTACTGCGCACACATACTTGCATGTATTGATATGAAACTCGGTACACATATAGATCTCACTGAGCCAAACAACTTTTGTACTCTATGTCATGGGCTCCACGCAACAGGAAGTGAGATATTTAGGGCTGTTTAAAAAGCGCATGCTCTGGAATTTAACGTACTCCTCCCAGGAATTCCATGGGATTGTCACCAAACTCGGTCAGCATGATCTCAAGACATTGGGGACGCTAAATTGCGAGGAGATTTTTGATATCTCGAACGGTTTGGCCGTGGCAAGGCGACAAAGTTATGGCGAGAAATGAGAAACAGGAAGTGTCTAATAACTGTTGCACACATTGCCTGATTCTGATGAAACTTCACCAGTTTGTTCGTTGTATGATGCCGATTCCATAAATGTGACTATTATGAGTCAAAGTTATAGCGCCACCAACTGGCAGCAGGAAGTGTGTCATTTTCAAAATGCTTTGATATCAGCCTCTTAATTTTACTCGATTTTCTTTAAACTTCATCAAAATCATGTCAAAACACGGCCGATAAGAATATGTAAAGGGGTCGATGATAAATCGAATGCTGTTGCCATGGCAACATGTCAAACTTTAAAATTAGATTCCTGTCTTTTCGAGGCAGTTAACATGCTTAGAATTTCATGAAACTCAACACACACATCAATATTAATGATAGTTAGACACTGGCAAAAGGTCATAAATGGGCGTGGAGCAGGCACTCTATAGCGCCATCTTTTGACAAAAGTTGGGGGGTTAGTTTTTCCTACAGTCACTAAACTCTGTACATATATTGTTCTCATCAATTTGGACAACTTTCTAAATCAAACTCATTAGCTGAGACCAACAGGAAGCCGGCTATTTTGATTTGAATGTGGATTTTTGGAAAAATCAGGCTGTAAACAAATGCACACTACTTCTAAGAACAACCAGCTGTTCACACCAAACTTTTTTAGCATGAAGAGAATATTCTGAAGATGTTAAATTGCGACCGGATTTTGGATATCTTGAACGGTGTGGACGTGGTGATTTTTTAAAGATATAGTAAAAAATATTTTTATATCTTTAAAGTGCAGCATCCAAACTCTTTAAAACTTTTTTCACACAGAGATCTAATCATTCTGAGCAAGTGCTGGAAATAAAAAATGTATACAAGCTTCTATGAATTAAAGAAAATTTAAAAAAGAACTCAGAAACCTGCTGTCACTCTGGTGAATGTCTCTACAGTATGTGTGTGCGTTCAGTCAGGCACAGAGAAGCTCATTATTGCAGGGGGGAGGGGTGAGAGGCAGAGAGGGTGACAGAGTAGAGAGCCATCCTACAGACCATCTTTGAACAAAATGCACATACTGTATGTAGTGTAATTACATAAATATGTCTGATCTTTGAGAGTCTGATATTTTGAGAAAATATAAAGGGTCACTAAGTCTTTCATTGTTCATTTTTTGCAGTTGTTGTTTTTTATTTATTTTTTACTTAACTGTACCATGAACTTGTCCTATTCAGTCACATAGCAAAAGATTTTAAAAAATACAACTTTTTAGCATGATCAATTTATCTTCATTGATAGACAATATTTACATAGTGTTATTTATTGAATATAAAATCATAATAATAAAAAATTAAGACAAACTTTGACAACAAAACAAACGTTACTGTTATCTCTTCAAAACATCTGAAAACCATAATTTTAAGATCAGTTATATATATGTATCACCCCGTTAAAATACTCAACTTGATTTTTAAAGATATTTTGAAAGAATGAAGCGTTTATAGAGCACTTTATTGTGTATTGCTGTACACCCACATGAACTGTGTTCATGTTCATGTTAATTCACAGTACATAAACTTTATATGAATACTTTTTTTAGCTTAATATTAATTAACATTAATAAATGCTATTTATTTATTGGTCATGTTAACTGATATAGTTAATTTTAACAAATGAAACTGGATGGCAACATTTTATATTTTGTGTGTATGTGTCTGTGTGTTGATTTTAAAGTGTAACCCTTTCAATTCTGTAAACTTAAAATCCAAACTAGCAGAGGGTTACTGTGAATGCATGTGCCAACTGGGCACCGTCTTCCTTATTGATTCTTAGTTATGACAACAATTGATTTTATACAAAAATATATTATACAAAAATTGTACAGATAGGTAACAATGACATTTAAGCAGAAGTGGTGGATATAAAGGAAGCAATAATAACATTTTGCTATCATCATGAATTACATGTTCTTATTTGTAGCATACTGGTTCACAGTTGGCATCTATCTGAAGTCCTTGCATTGATTGCATTTAATTAAATCAACATTATATTTGGTCAGTCTGATCTTGAGGCCTTAGAGATGTTAAATTGTGAAGATCTTGAGTTTTCATTAAAGGGCATGTCCGTGGTGGCCTGACAAAGTTTGATGTTTCTGCATAGACATAGAAGTGGTTATAACTTAGCCTGAAAATGTCTGATCTGCCACAAAATTCACAGGTTTGGTAAGAGTCCTGGCCTGAAGACACCTAAAGACCAATATTCAGATATTATCATAGCGCCACCTGTTGGCAGCAGGATATCTCATATATTTCACTAACTCAAACACACCAAGGTCAATCTGCACCAAACTTCATATGTTTGATAATAGTGCTGGCCTGAACACATCTACATGTCAATAATCAGTTATAGGCATAGCGCCACCATCTGGCAGCAGCAATTTTGGCACATTTAAATGACTTATGACATATTTTTTCTATATTTACTGTATTAAAAGCATACTGCCCACCGATTGCTGTTTTCCTGAAGCCACAGGTCGGCGGTGAGCCCGGGTGCGAGGGCCCGTTCATCGCTGCTCGCAGCTTTAATTATTTTTTTTTTTTTTTTTTTTTTTCTTTTTTTCAACCTTCCGGGCACTTTTGGGGGCCTTAACATACTCAAAAACTCTTGAAAATTTGCACACCCGTCGGAATCTGCGGCCATCAGGACGCCAAAGAGGCTGGGACCCGGGCGTGGTTCAGGGCCTCTACAGCGCCCCCTGGAACACAGTTTGAAAACTTGATGTACTGCGCACACATACTTGCATGTATTGATATGAAACTCGGTACACATATAGATCTCACTGAGCCAAACAACTTTTGTACTCTATGTCACGGGCTCCACGCAACAGGAAGTGAGATATTTAGGGCTGTTTAAAAAGCGCATGCTCTGGAATTTAACGTACTCCTCCCAGGAATTCCATGGGATTGTCACCAAACTCGGTCAGCATGATCTCAAGACATTGGGGACGCTAAATTGCGAGGAGATTTTTGATATCTCGAACGGTTTGGCCGTGGCAAGGCGACAAAGTTATGGCGAGAAATGAGAAACAGGAAGTGTCTAATAACTGTTGACCACATTGCCTGATTCTGATGAAACTTCACCAGTTTGTTCGTTGTATGATGCCGATTCCATAAATGTGACTATTATGAGTCAAAGTTATAGCGCCACCAACTGGCAGCAGGAAGTGTGTCATTTTCAAAATGCTTTGATATCAGCCTCTTAATTTTACTCGATTTTCTTTAAACTTCATCAAAATCATGTCAAAACACGGCCGATAAGAATATGTAAAGGGGTCGATGATAAATCAAATGCTGTTGCCATGGCAACATGTCAAACTTTAAAATTAGATTCCTGTCTTTTCGAGGCAGTTAACATGCTTAGAATTTCATGAAACTCAACACACACATCAATATTTATGATAGTTAGACACTGGCAAAAGGTCATAAATGGGCGTGGAGCAGGCACTCTATAGCGCCATCTTTTGACAAAAGTTGGGGGGTTAGTTTTTCCTACAGTCACTAAACTCTGTACATATATTAATCTCATCAATTTGGACAACTTTCTAAATCAAACTCATTAGCTGAGACCAACAGGAAGCCGGCTATTTTGATTTGAATGTGGATTTTTGGAAAAATCAGGCTGTAAACAAATGCACACTACTTCTAAGAACAACCAGCTGTTCACACCAAACTTTTTTAACATGAAGAGAATATTCTGAAGATGTTAAATTGCGAGCGGATTTTGGATATCTTGAACGGTGTGGACGTGGTGATTTTTTAAAGATATAGTAAAAAATATTTTTATATCTTTAAAGTGCAGCATCCAAACTCTTTAAAACTTTTTTCACACATAGATCTAATCATTCTGAGCAAGTGCTGGAAATAAAAAATGTATACAAGCTTCTATGAATTAAAGAAAATTTAAAAAAAGAACTCAGAAACCTGCTGTCACTCTGGTGAATGTCTCTACTGTATGTATGTGCGTTCAGTCAGGCACAGAGAAGCTCATTATTGCAGGGGGGAGGGGTGAGAGGCAGAGAGGGTGACAGAGTAGAGAGCCATCCTACAGACCATCTTTGAACAAAATGCACATACTGTATGTAGTGTAATTACATAAATATGTCTGATCTTTGAGAGTCTGATATTTTGAGAAAATATAAAGGGTCACTAAGTCTTTCATTGTTCATTTTTTGCAGTTGTTGTTTTTTATTTATTTTTTACTTAACTGTACCATGAACTTGTCCTATTCAGTCACATAGCAAAAGATTTTAAAAAATACAACTTTTTAGCATGATCAATTTATCTTCATTGATAGACAATATTTACATAGTGTTATTTATTGAATATAAAATCATAATAATAAAAAATTAAGACAAACTTTGACAACAAAACAAACGTTACTGTTATCTCTTCAAAACATCTGAAAACCATAATTTTAAGATCAGTTATATATATGTATCACCCCGTTAAAATACTCAACTTGATTTTTAAAGATATTTTGAAAGAATGAAGCGTTTATAGAGCACTTTATTGTGTATTGCTGTACACCCACATGAACTGTGTTCATGTTCATGTTAATTCACAGTACATAAACTTTATATGAATACTTTTTTTAGCTTAATATTAATTAACATTAATAAATGCTATTTATTTATTGGTCATGTTAACTGATATAGTTAATTTTAACAAATGAAACTGGATGGCAACATTTTATATTTTGTGTGTATGTGTCTGTGTGTTGATTTTAAAGTGTAACCCTTTCAATTCTGTAAACTTAAAATCCAAACTAGCAGAGGGTTACTGTGAATGCATGTGCCAACTGGGCACCGTCTTCCTTATTGATTCTTAGTTATGACAACAATTGATTTTATACAAAAATATATTATACAAAAATTGTACAGATAGGTAACAATGACATTTAAGCAGAAGTGGTGGATATAAAGGAAGCAATAATAACATTTTGCTATCATCATGAATTACATGTTCTTATTTGTAGCATACTGGTTCACAGTTGGCATCTATCTGAAGTCCTTGCATTGATTGCATTTAATTAAATCAACATTATATTTGGTCAGTCTGATCTTGAGGCCTTAGAGATGTTAAATTGTGAAGATCTTGAGTTTTCATTAAAGGGCATGTCCGTGGTGGCCTGACAAAGTTTGATGTTTCTGCATAGACATAGAAGTGGTTATAACTTAGCCTGAAAATGTCTGATCTGCCACAAAATTCACAGGTTTGGTAAGAGTCCTGGCCTGAAGACACCTAAAGACCAATATTCAGATATTATCATAGCGCCACCTGTTGGCAGCAGGATATCTCATATATTTCACTAACTCAAACACACCAAGGTCAATCTGCACCAAACTTCATATGTTTGATAATAGTGCTGGCCTGAACACATCTACATGTCAATAATCAGTTATAGGCATAGCGCCACCATCTGGCAGCAGCAATTTTGGCACATTTAAATGACTTATGACATATTTTTTCTATATTTACTGTATTAAAAGCATACTGCCCACCGATTGCTGTTTTCCTGAAGCCACAGGTCGGCGGTGAGCCCGGGTGCGAGGGCCCGTTCATCGCTGCTCGCAGCTTTAATTATTATTATTCTTCTCCAAAATGAATCGCATTTTTGAGGGCTTAGACATACCCGAAAACTCATGAAACTTCGCACACACATCAGACCTGGCGAAAATTTACGTCTGATATGGGTTGCAGAAGTGGGTGTGGCAAAATGGCTCGATAGCGCCACCTTTACACGTTCCGCGGTGTGCGCTTTCAGTTGTGATTCACGTACATGCACGAAAATCGGTACACACATCTAGCTCACCAATACCTACAAAAAAGCCTCTTGGAGCAAAATTTGACACCCAACAGGAAGTCGGTTATTTTTAATTTTCTTAGCAAAATTTGTGTAATTTTTGCCATTTTCAGGCGTCATACTTGAACGAACTCCTCCTAGAGATTTATTCGGATCAACGGCAAATTTGGTGAGTCTAATCTAAAGCCCTTTGTGACGTTAAATTGCGGAGATCTAGAGTTTTCATCGGAGGGCGTGTCCGTGGCGGCCTGGCAAATTTCGATGCTTCGCCATGAAAAAGGAAGTTGCTATAACTCAGGCATAAAATGCCCGATCTGCCCCAAACTTCACATGTGTGATAACACTCCTGACCTGATGACATCTACATGCCCATATTCAGTTTTACTCATAGCGCCACCTGCTGGCACCAGGAAGTGTCATGCTGTACTCTGCAACAAACTCCTCCTAGAGATTTATACAGATCAACACCAAAATCGGTCAGTCTAATCAAAAGGCTTTAGTGATGTTAAATTGCGAAGATCTTGAGTTTTCGTTGAAGGGCGTGTCCGTGGCGGCCTGACAAATTTCGAGGTCTCGCCATGGATATAAAACTTGTTATAACTCAGCCATATAATGTCCGATTTGCCTCAAACTTCACATGTTCGATAAGAGTCCTGGCCTGAACAAATCTGAAGGCCAATATTCTATTATAATCACAGCGCCACCTGTTGGCAACAGGAAATGACTTGTAGCAAACTCCTCCTAGAGATTTAATGATATCAACTTTATATTTGCTCAGTCTGATCTAGAGGCCTTAGAGATGTTAAATTGCGAAGATCTTGAGTTTTCGTTAAAGGGCGTGTCTGTGGCGGCGTGACAAAGTTTGATGTTTCGCCATGGACATAGAAGTTGTCATAACTCAGCCATAAAATGTCCGATCTGCCTCAAACTTCACAGGTTTGGTAAGAGTCCTGGCCTGAAGATACCTAAAGGCCAATATTCAGATATTATCATAGCGCCACCTGTTGGCAGCAGGATATATCATATCTTTCACTAACTCAAACAAACCAAGGTCAATCTGCACCAAACTTCATATGTTTGATGAAAGTGCCGGGCTGAACACATCTACATGCCAATAATCAGTTATAGGCATAGCGCCACCAGCTGGCAGCAGGAAATTTGGCACATTTAAGTGACTTTGACATATTTCTCCTATTTTTACTGTATTAAAAGCATACTACCCACCATTTTCTGTGTTCCTAAAGCCACCGGTCGGCGGTGAGCCCGTGTGCGAGGGCCCGTTCATCGCTGCTTGCAGCTTTAATTATTATTATTATTATTATTATTCTTCTCCAAAATGAATCGCATTTTAGAGGGCCTAAACATGCCCGAAAAGTCACGAAACTTTGCACACACATCAAACCTGGTGAAAATTTACGTCTGATATGGGGTTCAGAAGTGGGTGTGGCAAAATGGCTCGACAGCGCCACCTTTACACGTTCAGCGGTGTGCGCTTTCAGCTGTGATTCACGTACATGCACGAAAATAGGTACACACATGTAACACACCAATACCTATAAAAAAGCCTCTTGGAGGAAAATTTTACACCCAACAGGAAGTCGGTTATTTTTAATTTTCTCAGCAAAATTTGTGTCATTTTTGCCATTTTCAGGCTTCGTACTTGAACGAACTCCTCCTAGAGATTGATTCGGATCAATGCCGAATTTGGTGAGTCCAATCTAAAGCCCTTTGTGACGTTAAATTGCGAAGATCTAGAGTTTTCATCAGAGGGCGTGTCCGTGGCGGCCTGGCAAATTCCGATGCTTCGCCATGAAAAAGGAAGTTGCTATAACTCAGGCATAAAATGCCCGATCTGCCCCAAACTTCACATGTGTGATAACACTCCTGACCTGATGACATCTACATGTCCATATTCAGTTTTACTCATAGCGCCACCTGCTGGCACCAGGAAGTGTCATGCTGTACTCTGCAACAAACTCCTCCAAAAGATTTAATCAGATCAACACCAAAATCGGTCAGTCTAATATAAAGGCCTTAATGATGTTAAATTGCGAAGATCTTGAGTTTTCGTTGAAGGGTGTGTCCGTGGCGACCTGGCAAATTTCGTGGTCTCGCCATGGATATAAAACTTGTTATAACTCAGCCATAAAATGTCCGATTTGCCTCAAACTTCACATGTTCGATAAGAGTCCTGGCCTGAACCAATCTGAAGGCCTATATTCTATTACAATCACAGCGCCACCTGTTGGCAATAGGAAATGACTTGTACCAAACTCCTCCTAGAGATTTAATGATATCAACATTATATTTGGTCAGTCTGATCTCGAGGCCTTAGAGATGTTAAATTGTGAAGATCTTGAGTTTTCGTTAAAGGGCGTGTCCATGGCGGCCTGACAAAATTTGATGTTTCGCCATGGACATAAAAGTTGTTATAACTCAGCCATAAAATGTCCGATCTGCCTCAAACTTCACATGTTTGGTAAAAGTCCTGGCCTGAAGACATCTAAAGGCCAATATACAGATATTATTATAGCGCCACCTATTGGCAGCAGGATATATCATATCTTGCACTAACTCACACATACCAAGGTCAATCTGCACCATACTTCATATGTTTGATCAAAGTGCTGGCCTGAACACATCTACATGCCAATAATCAGTTATAGGCATAGCGCCACCAGCTGGCAGCAGGAAGTTTGGCACATTTAAGTGACTTTGATCTATTTTTCCTACATTTACTGTATTAAAAGCATACTGCCCACCGTTTGCTGTGTTCCTAAAGCCACCGGTCGGCGGTGAGCCCGTGTGCGAGGGCCCGTTCATCGCTGCTTGCAGCTTTAATTATTATTATTATTCTTCTCCAAAATGAATCGCATTTTTGAGGGCTTAGACATACCCGAAAACTCATGAAACTTTGCACACACATCAAACCTGGCGAAAATTTACGTCTGATATGGGTTTCAGAAGTGGGTGTGGCAAAATGGCTCAACAGCGCCACCTTTAGACGTTCAGCGGTGTGCGCTTTCAGCTGTGATTCACGTACATGCACGGAAATCGGTACACACATGTAACACACCAATACCTACAAAAAAGCCTCTTGGAGCAAAATCCGGAACCCAACAGGAAGTCGGTTAATATTAATATTCTCAACAAAATTTGTGTCATTTTTGCCATTTTCAGGCGTCGTACTTGAACGAACTCCTCCTAGAGATTTAATCGGATCAACGCCAAATTTGCAGAGTCTAGTTTAAAGCCCTTTGTGACGTTAAATTGTGAAGATCTAGAGTTTTCATCGGAGGGCGTGTCCGTGGCGGCCTCGCAAATTTCGATGTTTCGCCATGAAAAAGGAAGTTGCTATAACTCAGGCATACAATGTCCGATCTGTCCCAAACTTCTCATGTGTGATAACACTCCTGACCTGATGACATCTACATGCCCATATTCAGTTTTACTCATAGCGCCACCTGCTGGCAACAGGAAGTGTCATGCTGTACTCTGCAACAAACTCCTCCAAGAGATTTAATCAGATCAACACCAAAATCGGTCAGTCTAATAAAAAGGCTTTAGTGATGTTAAATTGCGAAGATCTTGAGTTTTTGTTGAAGGGCGTGTCCGTGGCGGCCTGACAAATTTCGAGGTCTCGCCATGGATATAAAACTTGTTATAACTCAGCCATAAACTGTCCGATTTGCCTCAAACTTCACATGTTCGATAAGAGTCCTGGCCTGAAAACATCTGAAGGCCAATATTCTATTATAATTGCAGCGCCACCTGTTGGCAACAGGAAATGACTTGTAGCAAACTCCTCCTAGAGATTTAATGATATCAACATTATATATGGTCAGTCTGATCTAGAGGCCTTAGAGATGTTAAATTGCGAAGATCTTGAGTTTTCGTTATAGGGCGTGTCTGTGGCGGCGTGACAAAGTTTGATGTTTCGCCATGGACATAGAAGTTGTTATAACTCAGCCATAAAATGTCTGATCTGCCTCAAACTTCACAGGTTTGGTAAGAGTCCTGGCCTGAAGACACCTAAAGGCCAATATTCAGATATTATCATAGCGCCACCTGTTGGCAGCAGGATATATCATATATTTCACTAACTCAAACATACCAAAGCCAATCTGCACCAAACTTCATATGTTTGATAAAAGTGCTGGCCTGAACACATCTACATGCCAATGATCAGTTATAGGCATAGCGCCACCAGCTGGCAGCAGGAAATTTGGCACTTTTAAGTGACTTTCATATATTTGTCCTATTTTTACTGTATTAAAAGCATACTGCCCACCATTAGCTGTGTTCCTAAAGCCACCGGTCGGCGGTGAGCCCGTGTGCGAGGGCCCGTTCATCGCTGCTTGCAGCTTTAATTATTTTTGTTTTCTTTGTGCACAAAAAGTATTCTCGTAGCTTCATAAAATTGCGGTTGAACTACTGATGGACTATTTTAACAATGTTCTTACTACCGTACCTTTCTGGGTCATGGATATGTTGGTTACACTGCTGTCTATGCAGCAGTGTTGTTTTTGACAGCCATCTTAGATTTAGTCTTAGTCTTTTGGACTAAAATGCTTATTAGTTTTAGTCAAATTTTAGTCACTTCTAAATGTGATAGTTTTAGTCCAATTTTAGTCGACGAAAAGTCAAAAAGGTTTTAGTCTAGTTTTAGTCAAAAAAAGGGGAAAAAGTCTTTTTACAAATTAAAGTAGGTCAGTAAGTATTTTGCTGTTTGGTAGTGTCACTTATAAGTTGTGAAAATAGCAGATCTATAGTTCAACACAATGTGAGCTTCCGGATCGACTATTTTCACCAATAATTACGGAATGGTTTTAGACATAAAAGACATATATTTGAAATACACCCATAGGTCCTCTCACCGTTTGCGACCACCCTGTGTGCAAACTGCCGCCATCATGGTTAATCGTCTGTCTGTCTGTCTGAGTGACAACAATGTGACGTGTTGAGCGTAACCAAACAAGGATAGAATGCTAAAATGGCTTGCCATACTAGTATGGCAAAGAGTATTTAATGCTAAAACGGCTTGCCATAGCGGCAGATACTTTTTCGTTTTTAATTGGCATGCACAATAAGCAGAAATGTCATGCATTTTAAACGTCTGATGGACCACCCACTGACATTTTCGTCTATTCTCGTCTCGTCAACGAAAACTCACACACGTCTCATCATGTTTTAGTCATCAACGAGCCATTTTTATCTCATCATCGTCTCATTATCGTCATGAAAAAAAGTGGCGATAACGAAATGATTTCGTCATCGTTGACGAAAACAACACTGCTATACAGGGTCAGAAAGCTCTCGGATTTCATCAAAAATATCTTCATTTGTGTTCCAAAGATGAACAAAGGTCTTACGGGTTTAGAACAACATAAGGTTGAGTAATTAATGACACTGAATTTTCACTTTTGGGTGAACTATCCCTTTAATGATAAATTTCACTGAAAACAATTGCCTGTCGAATCTCCCTTGTGCTGCCCCCTATCTGAGTTACTGCCTGCCTACGTAAAGCATTCCAAATAAGTCTCTTATGAGCTTCCAAACCAGTTAGGATGCTGCCTTTTAGAAAGCCGCTGTCTATGTAGGCAGCAGGCAGTGAGGCTAGGTTTTGAAACAGACATGTCTCTGTCTATTCCCTCAGTCTGACTATCATTTTATCCTTTTCCAATCTTACTGCTCACCCTCCCTCTTCCCCTAGCTCTCTCTTCACAATCTCTCTCTCTCTCTCTCTCTCTCTCTCTCTCTCTCTCTCTCTCTCTCTGTCTCCTCCCTCCTTTCCTCTCTCTCTTGCTCAGATGGTAACTAGGCTGAGGTCAGGTAAGGTAATGGAGCGCACACTCTTACACAGCACTACCTCTGCTGTGGTGTTGGAAAAGCGGCTGCACTTCTGAATGCCCTTGAGACGTGACCTCATTCAGGGCTCTAAGGAACAATCACAACCTGAGAGAATGCTTCATATAAACAGACACATTTTTCAAACATTTAATAACTTCATATATTACTATAAATTAGTTTAACAGTGAATGTTCCAGGATGATGTACAGTCAGCTTTTCATTATCTCAAAATAAACCCTCCTGTATCATGCTGAAAGGGTTTATTTTCTAATAATGACTGGCTGATTGTACATTATCTCACTGATTAACAAATAATAAATAAATGGACATGAAATGTGTGCTACGAGAAACATGAAACTAGGTCGTTATACAAAAATATTTGACCCATCAGAATCAAGAATTCCAGAGAGCCATGAGTTAAAGGGATAGTTCACACAAAAATGAGAATTCAGTCATCATATACTCACCCTCGTGTGGTTCCAAACCCATAAGACTTTAGTTCGTCTTTGAAACACAAATGAAGATATGTTAATGAAACCTGAGAGATTTCTGTCCCTCCACTGAAAGTCCAAAACACTTCAAAAATTTCATAAAGACATTGTAAAAGTAATTTGCATGAACTGAGTCGTTTAATCCAGGTCTTCCGAAGAGACACAGTCACTTTATATGATGAACAGATTTAATTTCAGGCTTTTATTCACGTATGAACCGTGCTCAACAGACATACATAAAGCACATCAAATATGGTAAATGGAAGCTCAACTGTACTTGCTTGACATGTGAGAACAAACCTCACTTGTTCTTGTGGAATTTAACTACTAGACTTTAAAAGGTTTTATTAAAATGATCTTTTTTTGTTTGTTTGTTTGTTTGTTTGTTTGTTTTGAAAATCCTGTTTCTGTCACTGAATAAAAATTAAAATGGTAATTGTGACTTCGCAAGATTCGCAAGAAAGATTCGCAAGAAAGTTAGAATTGTAGGATACAAACTCACAATTGTGAGAAATAAATTCAGAATTGAGGGATATAAACTTGCAATTGCGAGAAATAAAGTCAGAATTGCGAGATATGAAGTCAGAATTGTGGGATATAAACAGTTGTGAGAAATAAAGTCAGAATTGCAAGATATAAACTCACAATTTCGAGAAATAAAGTCAGAATTGCGGGCAATGAAGTCAGAATTGTGAGATATAAAGTCAGAATTGCGGGATTTAAACAATTGTGAGAAATGAAGTCAGAATTGTGGGATATAAAGTCAGAATTGCAATATATAAACTCGCAATTGCGAGAAATAAAGTCAGAATTGTGAGATATAAACTTGCAATTTCAAGACATAAAGTCAGAATTGCGGGATTTAAACAATTGTGAGAAATAAAGTCACAATTGCAAGATCTAAAGTCAAAATTGCGGGATATTAAGTCAAAATCGCAGGATATGAAGTCAGAATTGTGACATATAAAGTCAGAATTTGAGAAATAGTCAGAATTGCAATAAGTAAAGTTAGAATTGCAATAAATAAAGTAAGAGTCGTGAGAAATTAAGTCAGAATTGCAAGAAATAAAGTTAGAATTGCAATAAAGTAAGAGTTGTGAGAAATAAAGTCAGAATTGTGACATATAAAGTCAGAATTGCGAGAAATAAAGTCAGAATTGCGAGAAATAAAGTCAGAATTGTGGGTAATAAAGTAAGAGTTATGAGAAATTAAGTCAGAATTGTGAGTGATAAAGTCAGAACTGCAAGATAAACTCAAAAATGTAACTTTTTTTCAGAATAGCAGGTTTATATCTTGCAAATCTAATTTTATAACTCTCAATTGCAAGTTTTTATTACACAATTCTACAAAATAAACTCAAAATTGTGAGCTTGTGTCTTTTTTTCACAGAATTGTGAGTTGTAAAGTCAGAAATTGCAAGATGTGAACTCACAATTCTGAGAAAAAGTTGCAATTACCGAATTTATTTTGTCTCGTTTTTATTCAGTGGCAGAAATGGGCTTCCATAGGTAACTGAGTAATTGATGACAGAATTTCTGGATAGACCATTTAAGCCCAAACTAAACTCTAGATACAGTTTCCTAGTATAGCATACTAGTTGAATATATGAGAAACAAGTGCTTAGACTAAGAATATCCAGGATCATTTTCAACTTCACCTCAGATGCTTTCCTTCAATTTCAACTTCATATCTAAATCTCTAAATCTTTATAATTAAAACAAAAGTTTTCTTCAGGGTACAACAACAGCAACGATGCCTAGAATACAAACAGGTGTTTCCTTGAATAGACTCTGATGATCACTTCTTTTCCACTTTGTTTCCCCCCCTTTGGCTGTCATAAACTACAAGCTCTGTGGAGTTTGGATGTGTCTGTTGGCTTAATCAGCAATTTGCACCTTTCTAAAGAGGCTGTGATAGCGATGTGTCTGCGTCAGAGCTAATACAAATGCCCCACTGAAAGTTCAACTTCCCTAAAAGCATTAACAACATTTCACTCCCCTTATCCAATGAGAATTATCCCATAGGACATGTCTGTCTAAATTTAGAGAGTTAAAATCCAGGCCTGAGGCTACTTGGCCAAATATAAGACATTTTTGCACTATGAAGTACTGCGTGGTATATGGCAAATATTAGTTTACTACATCTCTGTATGGGATTTAGCTGTTTCATTGAACTATTGAAGAGTTATATAATCCACATGTATAATCTATAATTGAATTAATCTCTTATTTTGAACCACTTCTCTCGCCATTCAGAACCATTGCCGTCTCTTGAGCTCCATGAAACATTATGCATAAACCAGGCAGGAATCTATGCTGCTTTAAGCTGCCCTTTTCAGCATGCCGTTAATAAGACATAAAGACATTTCTCGACCGAACACGCTTGTAAGTGAGAAAACAGATGAGAGTCTTACCTTCTACTGCTCTTTTGAAGAAAACTTTGCAGCTCCCACATGTAACAACCCCATAGTGACATCCTGACGCCTCGTCTCCACACACCAGACAGACTTTGGCTGTTGAAGACGTGTGTCTCAAAGACGCACTGAAATGAGAGCAAATAAAATTGTACCTGTAAACTGTACTTGAGACTTCAGGTGCAGGTGGCAAACAACTACTACATGACAAAACTCAACATGGGCAGAAATAGTTCTGTGTTGCAGTGGCAGGTCATGGGTAACTACCAATTAAACAGCTCATCTGATGTTTGAAAATTGCTGGAAAAATAGAACCAAGGTAAATGGAAGTAAAGTAATAGTCTTTTAATCAACAAAATGCTTATTTTATTTAAGACATCGCTCAAAAAAACATGTGCCAAGTCCTTAAAATAAATAAATAAATAAATAAATAAGTAAGTAAAAAGGTAAAGTTTAAGAATGAATAATTAATAGTTAATTATTACAAAAATAATTTAAAACATATTTTTTGACCTGTCTACTATTTAAAAATAATGATAATAATAATAATAATAATATAAAGTACAGTTTAAGATTTATTAACTCTAAAAATGTAATCTGATAAATATTTGGACATTAAATACATGTGAGTGTACACAATCATTATTTTCGATCATGTTGATTATTATTATTGTAAATTACTATTAAATAATTATAATTAATATATTGTCATTAATAAATTCTGAAAAATAATTTAAACCCATTTTATTGACCTGTTTACTATTAAAAAAGGTAAAGTTTAAGATTTAATAACTCTAAAAAATATATGATAAATATCATATATTTATCACATGACCTTTTTAGAGTTAAATATTTGGACATTATCATTGTTTTTAATAATTTTTCAAAATATATATATTTTGCTTGTTGATTTACTATTAGTATTATTAGTATTATTTAACAAATGATTATAAATCAATTATTACATAATTATAATGAATAAAATGTCATTAATAAATCCTGAAAATTATTTTAAATAATTAAAAAAAAAAAAAAAACATTTTACTGACCTGTCTAATATAAAAATAAAAAAAAATCATGTGATAAATATCTAAATATTTGGACATTACATAAATGTAATTATTTTTAATCATATGTCTTTTTTTCTGATTTATTATTACTATTATTATTGTTGTGAATTATTTAAAAATTATAAATAATATATTGCCGTTAATAAATCCAGAAAATAATGTAAATCCATTTTATTGACCTGTCTACTATTAAAAACAGTAAAGATTTAATAACACTAAAAAGGTCATGTGATAAATATCTTTTATTAAAAATACTTAAAAACATTTTATTGACCTGTCTAATATTTAGAAATCATTTAATAATATCTGATTAATATTTTGACATTACATACAGTACATATAATTGTTTTTTTCTGAATTGTTTTTATTATTATTATTATTATTGTACAAATTATAATTAATTAATTATTATAGAATAATATTCAATAATTTGTCATTAATAAATTAATAAATCAAGAAAAATGACCATTTAATAATCTAGCCTTAACACATGTAACAAGTCCTTAAGAATTTAACATTGTATGTGTATTGTGTTGTTCTAAAATAAAATAAAATAAAATAAAATAAAAATGTTTAAGATTTAATAACACTAAAAAGGTCATGTGATAAACATCTGATACATATTTGGACATTTAATACATGTGACTGGGCACAATCATCATTTTTGAAAATATTGTAAAGTATTTTTTACATGTTGCATGTTGATTTATTATTATTATTAAACAAATGATCACAAGTCAATTATTAAATAAATATAATTAATAAATTCTCATTAATAATTTTATAAATCCAGAAAAAAATATTTACATGAATTAAATTTATAATTAATATTATTTTACTGACCTGTCTACTACTAATATCTGATTTAAAAAAATAAAAATAATAACAAATGATCATAAATCAATTATTGCATAATTATAATGTGTGAAGTTTAAGATTTAACATCTGAAAAAAGGTCATGTGATAAATATCTGATAAACATTTGGACATTGAATACAAGTGAGTGCACACAATCATTATTTGCAATCATATTTCAAAGTAGTAGTAGTATTATTTAACAAATTTTCATGAATCAATTATTACATAATTACAAGTTAAGTTTTTCGATTTGACAACTCTAAAAAGGTCATGTGATAAATATCTGATAAATACTTGGACATTGAATGCAAGTGCATCTACACATCGTTATTTGCGATCATATTTCAAATTATTTTTTCTTTGTGTTGATTTACTAATATTATTATTTAACAAATTATCATAATTTTTTTTTTTTACATAACTATAATTAATAAGCTGCCATTAAAAAAGCTGCCAGAAAAAAAAAATTAAAACCATTTAATTGACCAGAAAAAAAGCACAAAATAACAAAATGGCCATGAATAACACTCCAGGTCTGATCTAAGTTTGTCCTGCTCTGCAGGTGCGTTTGAGCCCAATGATTTTAGCGCTGCAGAAACCACGTAATTCCCACATTGTTACTGGGCACCCAAAGGGCACAGCATATGTCACTGACTCATAACGTATGCCTCACCATTTTGCTCCAGATCATAAGAATGGTCTTTTCAGAAAACCGACTATACAACATCTACACAAATACGCCCATACATAACACGCCGCTTTCAAAGCAGTCGATTCATACCTAATCTACCGCAGACTAAAAAAAGCCGAGTGTGCACAGAAATAAATACTGAGCAACATTAAGTGGCAGAAAATGAGAGTATGTTGGGAACTGAAATAGAGAGGTTTTTATATATCCGTGCCCTCCAAAATGAAATTGAAACATTGAAAATGAAGCACATACTCCAAATAGTCTGGCTGACTTGGCAGAAATCTGATTAAATTGCCCAGTGAAACCTGACAGAGCCTGAGTGGGCAGAGCCTCTTAGAAGGATGCCCTGCGGACCGGGTGAAAGTCACCCTTTGAAAGACGCCTAAAACGACACATAGCGCAGCTCATTTAAACCCAACAGTAAGACTCGAACAATACTTTAACGGCGAGATAGGCTTAGCACGTACCTCCCCCGCCCCGACTTTGATAATGAGCGTGCTCTCGTTTTAATCAGTAGTGCACGGTAATTGTCTGGTTAGCATTCTGACAACATCCTTGAGTCTTAACAAGCCTCTGGGTCTCAGAGGCACGTTCCCTCTCAAGGCCTGGTGCGGGTAGTAACTTCACCGCATCTTTCTGACACAGTCGAGAGGGCTGATCTAATTCTCCCTCGTCCGTCTAAACACACATTCAATTTGTTAGCCGGTTAGCAGGGGTCTCTTGCGAGGGAGTCGATTGGCAGGCCCCGGTGAGCTAATCGCCCTGGCGGCACCGCGACGCTCGCTGTGCATGATGTGGAGAGGTCTGGCTGTATTAAAGTGTTCAGCGAGCCCCTCCGTTTCTCTTGTTCTGCACTGAGCGTTCCTTGCCGCCGTGTAAAAAAAGGAAAAAAAGGCGAAACAAAGGGCTCACAAGGTGACTGCTATTGCAGGAAGTAGGTCAGTGTTGGTTGTTATGAAACAGATCGCCCCTATGACCGGCATACTGCGAGAACGCTGCTGTTGTGTTTTGTGCATGAGAGAAAAACACTAATTAATGGCTACAACTTTAGCTGGTGGATATTCCTTATGTTTTTTGGGATGAATAATGAAGTGAACGGGTAACCTGCTTCACCTCTGCTCTTTTAGAGAAAGTTATAATTTAGAAGTTAGAATCCAAATTTCACTTCCGGTTTTGGAGTTTGCTCACTGTGTTATTGAAGTAACCCACACTTCTGTGGTCAGTGTGTTTACATGTACAGTACAACAAATGCTGAGCTATCAAAAAACAGCTCATTATAAAAAGCTTACAGTGCAATAAAACCATGTTTACGTTTGATGTCTGACGTTTACTCATCAAAACACAAGTCAAACAAGGTGAACAGGGTAAACAACAAAAACAAAAAAAAGTAGATACTATCCTACTTTCCTATTTTTTTATTACAAGAATTGCACATTTGTTTTTTTTTGTATTAAAAGGTTTCTGCAATTCTACAAATGAGGCATTATCTAATCAAATATCCACTAAATTGCATACATTTTCCGAAACGGAAATCACTGGTTCAAAATTCTTGTTTCATTTTGTCAACATTAGAGTCAAAGGTTTTTGCGGGGGGGATTTTGAGTATCTCTTTTTTATCAGTAAATAAATAGGAAATGCTGTCAACAGACAAAATATCGCCATGTTTTTAGGAATAAAATGTGATACTTAAGTAGAAATTCCTAAATAATAATAATAATCAAAAAAACCTTCATAGTAAATGTACTTTGAGAAATAGCCTTTTAGAAGAATTTTAGGTTTTTTAGGTTAACAAAAAGGTTATTGTAACTTTTATCTTATCTCACAATTCTGACTTTTTTCTGAGATTTCTGAGAGCATATGAGATTTTTTCCCACTCAGAATTGGACTTTATGACTTGCAGTTGTGAGAAATATAGTCAGAATTGCAATATACAAACTCGCATTTGCAAGAAAAAAGTCAGAATTGCAGAAAGTCAAAATTGTGATATAAAAACTCACAATTTTTCTTACAAATGCGAGTTTGTATATTGCAATTCTGACTATTTCTCTCACAACTGCAAGTTTATATCTCGCAATTCTGACTTTTTTCTCAGAATTGTGAGATAAAATCGCAATTGCGAGTTATAAAGTCCAATTCTGAGGGAGAAAAAAAGACTGATAGGTTCTCAGAATTGTGAGTTTATATCTCACAATTCTGATTTAACAACTTGTAATAACTTGCAATTCTAAGAAAAAAGTCAGAATTGTGAATTTATATCTCACAATTCTAAGAAAAAAGTCAGAATTGTGAGTTTGTTTCTCAGGAATTATGAGTTTATTTTTCATAATTGCGAATTTGTCTTGCAATTCTCACATTTTAACTCGCAATTGCAAGTTTATATCACAATTCTGATTTCTAAACTCGCAATTATGAGTTTATATCACAATTCTGATTTCTAAACTCGCAATTGTGAGTTTATATCTCACAATTCTAAGTAAAAAGTCAGAATTGTGAGTTTGTTTCTGAGAAATTATGAGTTTATTTTTCATAATTGCGAATTTGTCTCACAATTCTCACTTTATAACTCGCAATTGCAAGTTTATATCACACAATTCTGAGAAAAAAGTCAGTATTGCGAGTTTATATCGCAATTTTGATTTCTAAACTCGGAATTGTGAGTTAATATCCGACAATTCTAAGAAAAAAGTCCGATTGTGAGTTTGTTTTTCAGAATTATGAGTTTATTTTTTTATAATTGTGACTTTATAACTCGCAATTGCAAGTTTATATCACAATTGTGAGGGGGGAAAAAAGTCAGAATTGCGAGTTTATATCACAATTCTGATTTCTGAACTCGCAATTGTGAGTTTATATCTCACAATTCTAAGTAAAAAGTCAGAATTGTGAGTTTGTTTATCAGAATTATGAGTTTATATTTTATAATTGCGATTTTGTCTCGCAATTCTGACTTTATAACTTGCAATTGCAAGTTTATATCACACAATTCTAAGAACAAAAAGTCAAAATTACGAGTTTGTATCACGCAGTTCTGAGGAAAAAAAGTCAGAAAAGTCAGAATTCTGAGTTTTTTTGAGAATTATGAGTTTATTTTTTATAATTGTGACTTTGTCTCGCAATTCTAACTTTATAACTCACAATTGCAAGTTTAGATCACATAATTCTGAGAAAAAAGTAGTTTATATTACAATTCCGATTTCTTAACTCAGAATTGTGAGTTTGTATCACGCAATTCTGAGCAGAAATGTCAGAAATGTGAGTTTGTATCATGCAATTCTGAGAAGAAAAGTCAGAATTGTGAGATGTAAACTTGTCAGGTCTGTGACAATAAATGTCAAAAAATGTCAAAAAATGTGTGAGATAAAAAGTCACAATTACCTTTTTTTATTTTTTATTCAGTGGCAGAAAATGGGCTTCTATACTTTTAAGATATGCAATGTAATTCAAATTTGTGCAAAGTGCAAACACATAAAGCACAATAAAATAAAAACCTTTTTTTTTTCTTTTCACTGAAACAACATGTTTTGAAATGCCAAACAGCCAAAATCTTAAAACTGACCAGTTCATGAAATTTTCTTTTTTGTGGCCTTTCCTTGATAAAAGAACACAACATCTTGTATCTTGTATTAGATGCATGTAAACACGCTTGGCAATGCTTAAAATTATTCTCTGGGAACAGACAGGTCATAAAAAAAGTGTGGGGTGATATCAGGACACTTGTAACTATCTACAGGTGTTTGTGTTTCTCGTTTATTTTACATACAACTGCAGTCTAATTAGAATGGACTCTGCATGCATTCAGATTAAATGACATTTTTTTAAAGCTTTGGGTTTGACTTTTCTTGTCTTTTCTTTCTTTCTTTTTTCCAAAGCTGTAGATTTGCTTTTTCATCTTCAGATTTAATTTAAAAAAAACTGTAAGCAAGAGGTTTAGTCGAAATACTCAAGAATGCCCTCTTTGATCATTTTTTTATGACAATTCTGTCATTCCTGTTATGCAAATGCCTTTTGAGTTCTGTAACTGAAATATAATTTTAAAAAATCATATAAGAAAGATTTTCTATTAGACTTTGGTCAAGATCAGGCACTATAGTAAATACACAAATTTGCACAAATTGAAAATAAATAGGGGTTGAGATCTGGCTTACAAGAAGATGTGAATTTAAAGTTAATTTAATATTTTGAAATGTTGATGATATAATTTTATCATAAAGTTTTATTTCAGTCGACAAGCTGGAAAGCCTTTAAAGTGAGACAAAACAAATAATACCACAAAACATTACAGAATATTACGAGACCAACAGGATGATATATTAAGGACAAAGGATAATCTAAAAATTAAATACCAAATAAAACTATATATATATATATATATATATATATATATATATATATATATATATATATATATATATTTCTAGTCATTTTTATTCAAGTTTATGCAAAGACTGCAGGGAAATACCAAAATAGCAACATTCCCTCAACCAAAGTGTTGCAATTATGTTCATTTAATTATGATATTACAATAAAAGAAACTCATCTAATATGATTTCCTTCTTTTAAATTAGTAGTAGGAATGACTCAATTCAGCAGAATCTCTAGTTTATGTCGGTGCGAGAGACATAATACAGCATGTTTCATGACCAAGGTTCATGAACATAAACAGGAAGCAATTTTTTACGATACAATGTAAACTCTTTCAAAGGAAGCAATTGTGAACTAAAACGGTAGTGATCACTTACCGGTCATGGATGAGAATAAGCATATAATACAGCATGTTCAAGCTTAACTTGGAAGCTGCAGAAAGGGAAATGGAATGCAGAGTTTGGGCATTGGCTATATTATTTGGATTCTGAATATTTATTGCTGCTGCATCAGCTGAGATCTGCAGAAAGATACTGGCAGGGTTGAGAAAGAAGACTGACAGATGGATCAGGAATGCAAAAATAACACACCATATAACTGCTCGAATGCGCTGCGCCGGAGCTGTCACGTATCAATCTCAACAGAGCGCTAAAGCGGCAGTCTTTCTCCTGCCTCTGTGCAGAGCAATGGGCAGAAATAGAACATGCAGCGATAGTTACGCTGAATTTAAACCATTAGAGCTGTTCTCTATCAGTTAAGGTGGGTGTAAAGTTATCAGACTTCACAGTACACAGATGCTAAGCAAAGCCAAAAAGGCTAGAGAAAATGAGTCCTGCTCAGTTTCAAGAGGATCACCATTCATTGTGCAAACAGCGGCCGCTCTTACCGACAGCCACCTCCTCTCCGGTCTAGAGTATTTATGTAACACAACTTGGAATGCGGCAAAAGCTAAAGGTAGATTAGGTAAAACAAACAGGGGAGAGGACAAATGGCTTACATAACCGAAGTGAGACAGTCTAAACATTATCACTGCACCCACTCCACACACCACGCAGAGCAGCCCGCAGCGGGAAATTACGGTCAGCCCGCCGAGAATTATGGGTCCCCAGAGGGCTATTAAGACCTGGATCTTGCAAAGGGTCAACTGCGACGTCAGTGAGTGCGTGTAAAATGCATTTACATCCTCTTAATATACCAGAACCTGAATTAATATCCGCTGGGGGTGATCTGGAGTGAGCGGCCCAATATGGCTGCCTCCCTAATGCTCTTTAAATGTAAATGATGGAGCTGTGAATTATGAGGAAGGAAAGAGAATCTGTGAAACAAGTCATGAAACAGATTTCACAGCTGATTTCTTTTAGAATTTTAAATGCAGATGATTAAAATTCTGAAAATAATAAATTATATATACTGTGTACTTTACACAATGTCTGACAGTTTCACTAAAAAAAATTATGCAAATCATGTTAATTACAGCAAACTAATAGCATAGATATTTATAAATCAGGAGCCAGATTAAAAAAAAAAAAAGTTAAAGAATTATAAATAATGTATTAAAGTTAAGAATATTTTATATTCCTTATGAATGGTTCTATTTTTTTATTTTTCTTAAAAGATTGCTTTACTGTGAATACAAAACATACAAGAATTTGTATTCTTGAAAAGAATGCTCTTAAAAATCTAAAATGAAAATAGCCTCTTAAAAGTTAGGATTTCTTCCAACTTGTTTTAAAGAGATAGTTTACCCGAAAATGAAATTCTGCCATTAATTACTAACCCTCATGTCGTTCCAAACTCATACAACCTTTGTTCATCTTCGGAAGACACAAATTAAGATAAGATTTTGATTAAATCCAAGAGCTTTCTGACCCTGCATAGACAGCAATGCAACTGACACTTTCAAGGCCCAGAAAGGTAGTAAAGACATTGTTAAAATAGTCCATGGGACAAAAGTGGTTCAATCGTAATTTTATGAAGCTACAAGAATACTTTTTGGGTGCAAAGAAAACAACATAACGACTTTTTTCAACAATTTCTTCTCTTCTATGTCAGTCTTCGATGCACACTTACTAGAGTACCACAAAGCATCAAAAACTTACAAGAACTGAACTGAACTGAACCATTGGTATCATATGGACTATTTTAACTATGTCCTACTACCTTTCTGGGCCTTGAACGTGTCAGTTGCGTTGCTGTCTATGCAGGGTCAGAAAACTCTCGGAATTAATCAAAAATATCTTAATTTGTGTTCTAAAGATGTGCGAAGGTCTTACGGGTTTAGAATGACATGAGGGTGAGTAATTAATGACAGAATTTTCAATTTCGGGTGAACTATCCCATTAAGGTAAGATGTTTAAGTATTAAATATTAAGCATTAACTACATATTACAAATATTACTATTGCAAAAGAACTGACTCAGTAATGTAATAATGATCAATATATGATAAAATGTAAACGTGACTGTTTGCTAAATTTAGTAACTCTACAAAAGAGTCAAATAGGAGCTTGTTTTTAATTTTATGAGTTTTCAGCAGCATTCAGCAAATATAAAAGTATCGTCACTTAAGCAGCATGCACTCACACACACACACACACAGAGATACAGGATGCATTCTTTCTAAAGGAAGCACAAATGAATGCAAAAAACACTTAGTTTTAAGACAGGCTCTTTGAAAATAACCATTTAAAATGCATTTAAAACACAACCACTTGAACTCCTGTCAAGCCAGTTGCAATGGAAATAGTGTGCACACTTATAATGATTATTACAGTAATCTTCCAGCACAAAAATATGCCCCTGATCATCAAGTCTTCGACTAGAACCACCATACAATCAGCTAACACCAGTGTGTTTTTCACTCTTAGAAAAAAAGGTACAAAAAGCTGTCACAAAAGTGGTATCTTTTCAAAAGGTAGTCTTTTGTACCATTTTTACGCCTTACAGATACATATGTGACCCTGGACCACAAAACCAGTCATAAATCAATTTTTTTTGAAACTGAGATTTTATACATCTGTGCAAAGCTGAAAAAAAGCTTTTCATTGATGTGTGGTTTGTTAGGATATGACATTGAGATCTGAAAATATGAAATTGAAAATCTGCAAATATGAGGGTGCAAAAAATCTAAATATTAAGAAAAAAGTCCAAATAAAGTTCCTTGCAATGCATATTACAAATTACAAACTAAGTTGAAATATATTTACAGCATGAAATTTACAAAATATCTCAATGGAACATGATCTTTACTTAATATCCTAATGATTTTTGGCATAAAAAAAATCTATAATTTTGACCCATCTAATGTATTTTTGGCTACTGCTACAAATTTACCCATAGTCCAGGGTCACATATAAAGGTACATATTACCTTTCACCTTAAAGGTACTTTTTAATAACTAACGAGTGCATATTCGTACCTAAATGGTACATATTAGAAGCTTTCAAAAGGTACTGTACCTTTTGTACCTTTTTTATTAAGAAAATAAAAAATAAGACATTTTTGAGATACTTTCAAGAATTGTATTTAGGAACATTCTCACCAACTTCTTAGAATTTCTCTCAAGTTCTACAATGAGCCTCATTAGAACAGAAAAGTGCATAGAATCTGGTACTGCAGCTTTAGCACCTTCACACGCACGCAAAGTTTTCTTTGAATCCATCTGATATAAAATGTTTGGAAAGACTGGATTAATATATTACTGCATAGTGCGAGTGATTCTGAGGAGAGTATATATTTTCTGCATAGTGCAGTTTGTAAGAAAATCAGCGCTGGATCTGACTTTAAGCAGAAAAACATTTGGAATCATGCTGATTTCTTGTTGTGTTACAGTGTTGAGCATGTAAACAGTGAGGGAGGACAGATACTTCAGTCCATCAACATGAGCCCTGCAGGTATGGCAAGAGTGAAAAACAAGTAAACTCTGAATTTGACAGCCTTAATTTAATGGCTTCCACTTATTCAAGCACTCATATACTTGCATGTGATACAATTGACAGGTTATATCTTCCCATGGGCAGACAGCATGAGAAAACACAGGTTTATAACTTTTGCTGATATTCTTTTGAATCCCATCAGGCGCTATAGTGACATGGAATAGTTTTGCATTCTTAACTGAGTGTTCTGTATGATTAAACACAAATTATAGGTTTATGAATAACAAAAAGTGATCTCTTTGCCGGTTGTTAATACCCTCTATAGCAAGAAAGCTTTAAGACGTCCTAATAAATGGCTTAGGGCAAGCTCATTGTGTGTTACTCACCTAACGCACCTCACCTATCAACTGATGTTCATCAGCATGAATATTATTTCCCTGGGTGTGTCGAAGCCTGGCAGAGAATGAACAGCCATCTATTAGCAGAGCCACAGAGACAGAATCTCACATAATACCCCAGTGGTCAACACCAGATGTGACAGTCTGAAAACATCAACAATGATGCAATGATGTTTCCTGCTGCCAGCCTTGCCTGTTATTATCTCTATTATGACTATGAGCAAAGTTTGTATCAGTATGTTATGTAAGACCACCATACAGATCTTAATCTTATATGCAAATAAGAAGAATAAGATTCAAGATTTAGTTTTGAGGCTTTTAGGTTATCTACTGTCCATGGTCTTTGACCCCAAGGCCTGCGTTATCCTCAACAACAATCAAAGGCCCCATGACTTTGCCAGTTGTTTGTAATTTACTTGATAAAGATTAAGGACATACTGAAGCTTGGCGTCAGTATGTATATAAGTAAGTAAATAAATAAATAAATCCCAATGGATCTTTAACATTTTATTAATGTATATGATTTTTCCAGGTTAACATGCTACTTGTATCCAGGTTTTTCAAATATGTGGGAATGCTGCTTCTTCAAAGAACGAAAGTTAGAATAAAAGTTTATTAAAAAGTTAATAATATAAGTTTATTAAACTTTTTTTAATGCTTGTTTTCTTATATTTAATCTTAAGTCATCTTGAGACCCCTCTGAAAGTCTGCCAGGGCCCCCTGGTTGAGAAATAAATGTATTAATTTATTAAATAAAATTATTTTAAAAAATGTCTTTGTTGACAAAATTATTGTTTAGCAGATTAAAACGATTAAAATTATTAAAATTATTAAAATTATTAGATACTCATATCTTCCTGCTTTTTTTTCTTGTGCTATGCAGATCCAATCACATTTTTATCCAATCAGACCAAGGGGCAACCTTCCGGTCTCCCTCGTGAAACCAACACGGAAGTGACTGAAACTGCAATTCATCGACTGGCCGCTTGAGGCTGGCTGCAAAAGGGAGTCAATCCCATTGACACTCCATGTTAAAATGCCCAACTTTACAGCAGAAAAAAGTATGTTTACAGCCTGGTTCAAAAAATGGTTTTGGTCTATATAGCTAGTTTTGCCCTTCATGTCAACTGTGAGGGGGGTGAATTTTTTTATAACTCATCGGTTTAAGTTATATTAAGCCTTAAAGTTCAGCATAATTAAGGGAGTGGCCACTTGAGTGACAGGGGGATTGCCGCTGCTGTCACCACTGTCGCTCTAGGCGGGCGTGGTTTCAGCAACCAGCTCCACCCACATCCCGCCTTTTTGCCCATTTTTGATTATCCGGGAGTGACGCGCGATGACGCGATTCCAAGATGGCGCGGCCGAATCCCGCCCACTATGAGCTTCAAATTAGCGCTTCAGAATACTACGGGTGACGTCACGGATACTACGTCCATATTTTTTACAGTCTATGAATCAGACTCAACCTAGAATGACAATGCCCCGCCCACTAATACCACCTCCAGCCAATAGCAAGCAGTAAATCTCATTCATGGCTATGATGCATGAACACCTATTAGTATTTTTTAAAGGGACTTATTTTTTAGTATATATTTTCCAAACTTCCTTTCAAAAAATAAATAAATAAATAAAATAAAATAAAATAAATCCTGGGATCTACAAATGTGGAAGCCCATTTCTGCCAAAATAATAATAATAGTAATAATAATAATAATAATAATAATGCCTTGCCATAAAAAGGGGGCTAGCATTTTTAGTATGTATTTTCCAAACTTCCTTTTACAATAAAATAAAATAAAATAAATTTTGGGATCTATAACTGTGGAAGCCCATTTCTGCCAAAATAATAAAAATAATGCATTGTCATAAAAAGTCATAATTATGACATAGACTGTCATAATAATGAAATGAAAAGGTGAAATAATTACAAAAAAGTCAAAGACAAAAAACATTTTGACTTGTGTCATAATTATGACTTTTTATCTTAATATCAATGTGTCACAATTATGTGTTTTTTTCCAATTGCAGCCTTTTATTTAATTACTTTGACTTTTTGTTATGATTTATGTCATAATTTGGATTATTTATGTCATAATTATGTCTATTTATGTCATATTTATGATTTAACCTTTTTTTGGCAGAAATGGGCTTCCATATTTCACCCAAGAAAAGAAAAATTAAATAAAACAAAAGCAAGACAAGCTTATTTATACAACGCATGTAAAAACAATAAAATAATCAGATTTATGTGATCCAGATATAGATTTACACAAATTTGTGAGTCTACCTCGAACATAAGAAACTAATATTATGGGTTTTCCTCAGCAAATACCAGCCGTCGCACCTAACGCAAGCATTAAACCCCATACAAAGTCCTGTTTTCAGCACCTTAGGAATGATATGCCACAGAATTCACACTAATCTGTCTTATGGCAAGCCTGGAGATATAAACAGGCCTTCCTGAAAGCCTGTACACAGACAACTTTGTGAAAATAACACAAATCCTTTGTTGGTGACACGAGTGACCTTGTGAACTCACACTGACCTGCTCCCACTGAATCCAGTGTGACCACCTTCTTTGCCCTTGGTGCCCTCATTCAGGCACAGACATGGCCCTGATTCACTCATGACCTCCAGCAGGGCTGGACTGGTAATCTGGCAATCTGGCATACCGGGCAAATGCCCGGTGGGCTGACGCACTTGGGGGCTGGTCGATTTAATAGGATATATATATTTTTTTTAATCGGCCAACGACCGGCCCATAAAGCAGGGACAGCGGCCCATTGGTTCATTTTCCATACTGACACTGGGCTGGCCTAATCACAGTGTTTCCCCTACCATTAGTTTAGGGCCCGCCCCCCCTTGACCAACAAGTTCATTTTATTTTCGATATAGCGCCAGATCACAATAAAAGTCATTTAAGGTTATCTTTCCTATAGAACAGGTCTATACATTGTTCTTTTATTAAACAAACTAAATTGCCTTATGTTATTTATCTTATTTACACGAAGGCATGTCATTTCTGTCTCTACATGGTCGCGCGTTTACAGTGTCTCCTCCGCGAAAACACGGACGGGATCGCGGACTCCATTCATAAAAACGGAATTTACTATAGTGCGGAATGCCACGGAATTTGTCGATTTTTGTATTAATAAATCAAAAGTTTGTCTGTCACTTAATTCAAATCGCGATATGGACTAGTGTCTGTGAAAACTGAAATGCAAAAAGACCGTTTTAATATGAATCCTGCATGTTCCGTTTGCCTCTGTATGTATAAATGGCGGATGAATGGCGTTTTTTTTTTTTTACATAAAACAATATATATGATAAAAAATAAATATTACAACAAGATTAACCACTTAATTGTAGAAAAAAAATACTACAATTATTATTTAAATGTTTTAAACTGAATATAATTTTTATTCCATGTATTGATTTTAACAGTAAACCTCTGTTTGTTTGCCAAAAATGATAAGGGTTTATTTTTGATTTGATTTAATTAACAGAAAAATGAAAACACACAAGAATTTCTATTAAAAAAAAAAAAGCAAAAGATTGTTAAGAGTTTTGGACTTATTATTTATTTGGACTTATTTGGACTTCACTGAAACAAATGTTTTCGTTATTACACAAAGTAGGCTAAAGTACCGGGAAATACGTACTCTCTACGTTGTTATATATTAAAGATACTTGTATTGTGATCATTTTACTCATTCAGTTATCATTCTTGTCCCTCTCTCTCCCTCTCTCTCTCTCTCTCAGGATGCCCTCAATTTGTGTAGGCCCTACTCCTCTGCCAACTTTGATCACCACCAGGGAGTAAAGAGAGAGTGAGTACACTGGCCCATGGCACTTAGTTCTCAGCTTTGTAGGGCTTTTTGGGAATGGAACAGTAGATATGCATATCTACAGGGACCGCAAGGATGGTGTACTTGTTGGTTGTGTCCGATCGATTGTGGTGGGCCGGTCTGAGCAAAAATGCCAGGGCCCTTTTTTTGTCCCAGTCCAGCCCTGACCTCCAGACTGGGTTTATGTTGACTAGGATAAACAAGACACTAAATCCCTCAAGTGTGTGAGCTTACCTGTAGGAGACATGCTGAGTCAAACCTCTCCTCTCTATCCAGTCAGTTATAACTGACAATAAAAAGCATCTCTATTATTTTAAATCCAGTCAGATACTAAAATTATTCCTGTTGTCCTATCAGCTGCCATTACTTCATTCTTCAGTGTTTAATAAGGTAATATTTTGCTGAAACTGCTACATTTTTATTTCAGGATTCTTTTGAAGACCAGAAATGTTGACAATTCCCCTTTGAAATTGAAATTACCATACAAACATAGTGCCAAAAAGTCAGTCACCTCAACGTCCAGACCGGCGCGCTACCCCACCCTCTTTGAAGACTGCATTCTGGCTGCGTGTTTACGTTATGAGACAATAAACAATGGAGTTCAGGCGGGGCCGTGCCTCTGCTGGAGTCGTCTGACAGCCGGCCGGCAATTCAGAGCTACACTTGGACGGCGTGGCGTGCGACATTCTGTGCGTGCTCACTGTAAACCGTCCGGCCCGAGGCCAATGTCACACAGCTGTAATGACACACTCATTGAACAGGGCTTGCTCAAGGGCAGCGAGTGGACATTTTGACTGAGTTATGAGGTTGAGTTTGCGATCCCGCTAGAAGAAGAATCAAAATATCATACCAGCCCTTATCAGAAACAGATGTGCATTAGAATGCTTGAGTTATAAGTCACCTGACATGCTGTATATTTCTATGCAGACCTGACAGGTCAAGTTGTTCAATGAGATACTAATTAACACCTGCTTTTGGTGTTCACTCCTCACAGAGTTTCATTCCGTCTATAGACGTTCTGCTAGTTGTCGTTTGTATTTCCACAGAGTGAAAGTAAGGTCGTGCAAATCTATGAATGAACCTCTTATTTTAAATTCTTCCTGGTCTATTGACGTTTGTTATGATGATCTGCTTTACCAGGTAATTACTCTTCAACAGCAATGCTGTTGAGCTTCTGGAAAAAAGAGGTTCAAAGACAAAATTCTAAAGATGGCTGCACCTTTGTCTCTCTGGCACATAAGCTTTATACAAAAGAATAAACAGTCACCTTCTATTGCCATATTTACTCCAAAAAAATCTAGGTTAATTACAATTTAAAAGAATAATTCAACCAAAATGAAAATTAGCTACAAATGAATTCACCCTTAGGCCATCCAAGATGTAGATGAGTTTGTTTCTTTATCAGAACAGATTTGAAGAAATTTAGCATATTTTAAAGGGACTAGCCTTTTTTAGTTTGTATTTTCCAAACTTCCTTTCACAATAAAATAAAATAAAATAAAATAAAAAGTCAAGTTTTAGCATTTTTTAAAGGGACTAGCCTTTTTGGTATGTAATTTTAAACTTCCTTTCACAATAAAAAACAAAATAAAATAAATAATAAAATAATAAAATAAAATAAATCTTGAGATCTTTAACTGTGAAAGCCCATTTCTGCCAAAATAATAATAATAATAATAATAATAATAATAATAATAATAATGCCTTGCCATAAAAAGTCACCTATTAGCATTTTTTAAAGGGACTAGCCTGTTTAGTATGTATTTTCCAAACTTCTTTTCACAATAAAATAAAATAAAATTAAATAAATCCTGGGATTTACAACTGTGGAAGCCCCTTTCTGCCAAAATAATAATAATTATAATTATAATAATAATAATAATGCCTTGCCATAAAATGTCATAGAATGTCATAATAATGAGATGAAAAGGTGAAATTATTAGTCAAAGACAAAAAGACATTTTGACTTACGTCATAATTATGACTTTTTATCTCAATTTTAACGTGTCACAATTATGTGTTTTTTTTTTCTCAATTGCAGGCTTTTATTTAATTACTTTGACTTTGACTATTTATGTCATGATTATGTCTACTTATGTCATATTTATGATTTAACCTTTTTTTTGGCAGAAATGCGCTTCCATATTTCACCCAAGAAAAGAAAAATGAAAATTCAAAAGAATAAACAGTCACCTGCTATTGCCTTATTAACTCCAAAAAAAAAAAAAAAATCGAATCTGTTAATTACAATTTAAAGGAATAATTCACCCAAAATGAAAATTAGCTACAAATTAACTCACCCTTAGGCCATCTTTATTAGAACACATTTGAAGAAATTTAGCATTACATCACTTGAAGTGAATGGGTGCCAACAGAATCCAAACCAATGCAAAAAAAGGCTTATCTTACTTCGTATCTTGTCTTGTTTCTAGTCAAAATGTTTAAAAATTCTTCAATTAAGATGCATTTACAAGATAAGCAAAATGACATAATACATTTAGTCTTGTTTTAAGCAAAATGCAAATATGCAATTCTCAAATCAAGAGTATTTTATTTACTCCACTGGCAGATAATTGTATTTATTTTAAGCAAACTGCTCTTAATTTGCTTTTGTTTTGTTTTTTTTCCTGAAAACAAGACTAAATATCTTATGTAATTTGCTTATCTAGTAAATGCATCTTAATTTAAAAAAAAAAATAGATAGTTTGACTAGAAACAAGACAAAAACTGAACTGAAACTAAAGTAAAAACTGCATGTTTATAAGAAACAAATTCATCATCAAGATGTTTCTTTTAAATTTAACTTAACGAGTTCTTTATCCATAATATTGCTTTCTTAAGTGAAATTAGGAGAGAAATATGCATAGATCAAGCACAATAAAAAAAAAACATTTCAAAACAGTTCTAATCGAATATGTCCGTTTTGATGTTTTGGTGTGAGAGGATAACAAAGAATGGACTTCGCCACTGGAAAAAGTGTTATTATGGATTATTGACTAGTATTCAACAGTTTGAAGTTGAAAACATCTTAATGATGAATTTGTTTCTTACAAACATGCAGCTTTTCACTTCACAAGACGCTGATTGATGGACTAGAGTCGTGCGAATTACTGAAATATTTCAGCTATTTGGACACTCTGTTTTTATTGATTTATTTATGTAATTTATCAGCTGTTTGGACTTTTATTCTAATGGCGCTCTTTTATTCTATTAAGCGAAACCGAGCTCTTTCTATATCTCGCCCCTCTGTCAAACGTGTTTACGGCATGCATAGTCAGTGACCGGTGGCTTGTGAAGAGTTACTGCATATGCAACCATGACCACAAGAAACCTTCCCCTGCCCCCACACAAACATAGCCGTGAGAAGGAGCACCACTGGACTTAAGCCATCTAATTCACAGCATGTGAGCCAGCTGCCTGTGTACGGTCTCAAGTTCAACTGTACTTGACTTGGGAATAGAGCCACTGGGTTTCACAACCAGAAATAAAAATGTACCTGATAATCAGATTTATTATTAAAATTGGAAATAGGATTTGGACTCACACTTTAATAAAGGCATGAGTGGATATCAATCTTACAGAGATGAATATCAGCTCTACACATGTAAAACTACATTTTCCTCTTTGTGTGTATTAGTCTCAAGAGTTATGATTTTTCTTATTGTGTCTACATTTAACACGATTTTAGTCTGTAGCAAATAGAATCCTCATAAGGTATTGTTTGAATTGTAGCACAAAGGGGTCTGAGATTACGGTACAAAACGTAAAAGAACATTATCAGAACATCACACACACATGTCGCTTTGGACCACCAGTGTCCTTTTTTCATGACCTTTTTCAAATGTAGTATGTACATGATGGAGGATTACGGCACCATATGGCAGTTTAAAGAACAATGCTACACCTGTCCAAGATGTCTCACGAAGCATGTACGTGCAGATCACTAGAAAACCTCAAAATAGCTCTCGTTGCTTACTAACAACAATAAATCTGTCTTTATTTAATGAAACATTATTCATTGTTAATCATCCAATCGTTATTGAAATGATTGGGGACAACATCATGTCTGCAGATGTTAAGGAAATCTTGCAGGATGACAAATCAACCATCTCATTGGATCCAAAAAGACTTCTAGCACGAAACCGTCGATCATCTAAGACTGGTGTTGTCAAACTAGGGACTGGGGTTGAAGAAATATTTACAGCAAAAATTTTTAGGGCTGCCATACACTCTTAAAAAAAATAAAGGTGCTTTGTGATGCCATAGAAGAACCTTTTTTGTCTAAATGGTTCCATAAAGAACCTTTAACATCTGAAGAACCTTTCTGTTTCACGAAAGGTTCTTTGTGGTGAAAGAAGGTTCTTCAGATTATAAAAAGGTAAGAAAGAGATGATTCTTTAAAGAACCTTTGACTGAATGGTTCTTTGTGGAACCAAAAGTGGTTCTTCTATGGCATCGCTGTGAAGAACCTTTTAAAGCACCTTTATTTTTAAGAGTGTAGTTAAAGGATTAGTTCACTCCAGAATTAAAATTTCCTGATTTGTGACCCTGGACCACAAAACCAGTCATAAGTCGCTGGGGTATATTTGTAGCAATAGCCAAAAATACATTGTATGGGTCAAAATTATTGATTTTTCTTTTATGCCAAAAATCATTAGGAAATTAAGTAAAGATCATGTTCCATGAAGATTTTTTGTAAAATTCCTACTATAAATATATCAAAAAGTAATTTTTGATTAGTAATATGCATTGTTAAGAACTTAATTTGGAGATCTTTAAAGGTGATTTTCTCAGTATTTAGATTTTTTTGCACCCTCAGATTCCAGATTTTCAAATAGATGTATCTCGGCCAAATATTGTCCTATCCTTCCATATATCATATCATATATCAATGGAAAGCTTATTTATTGAGCTTTCATATGATGTATACATCTCAGTTTTGTAAAATTTAACCTTGTTTTGTGGTCCAGGGTCACATTTACTCACCCCCCATCCAAGATGTTCATGTCTTTCTTTTTTCAGTCCAAAAGAAATTAAGGTTTTTGAGGAAAACATTTCAGGATTTTTCTCCATGTAATGGACTTCAATGGGAGTCAACGGGTTGAAGGTCCAAATTGCAGTTTCAATGCAGTCTACGACTTAACGCATTACGTAATCACGTTGTAAAGGTCACATGTGACGTAGGCAGAAGTAACAACCCAGTGCAAAAAAAGTCAAACGCCCTTTACAAAAATGTCAGACAATTTTGAAGATGGAGGAGAGTTTTTTGCCCTACCCTACCTTCAGAGCTAGTGCAAGATGAGCATTTGTGGTTAAAAACTATATAAATGTTTATTTTTTTTAGAAATAGATAAGATAAGGCCCTTATTCCTTGGCTGGAATTGTGTAAGACCATAAACCCACTGATCCCCATTAAAGTCCACTATATGGAGAAAAATCTCGGAATGTTTTCCGCAAAAACCTTAATTTCTTTTTAACTGAAGAAAGAAAGACATGAACATCTTGGATGACATGGGAGTAAGTAAATTATCAGAAAATTTAGTCCCATTTTACATTAGGTGGCCTTAACTACTATGTACTTAGATTTAAATTAATCATTTGGTACAATGTACTTATAGTGTACATTCATGTTTTTACATTATACTTATCTTTTTTAAAAAAAAAAAAAAAAACCTATATGTAATTACATTTGTAATTCATTTCTGTAACTACCACTGTTGACCCATCCCTAACCCACCCTTAAACCTACCCATACCACCAAACCTATCCCTAACCTTACCCATATCCCACCTTAATAGACGTAAAAGTGTTAATGCAATATGACCACATTAAGTACATTGTACTTATTTTTTGATGTAAGTACATAATAGTTAAGGCCACCTAAAAAAAACATAATAAACTTATTAAAAAGTAAGTATTTTCCAGATTTTATGTTTACTTTACTACAGTGGCATTATAAAAGCAGACTATTTGTTTAGTTGTCTTTACAATATCACATCAAATATTTTACACACAATAGTCTATATCAGATTTATATATGAAAATAGGGTAACACTTTACAATAAGGTTCATTAGTTAACATGAGCTGAGAATGAACAATACTTCTACCTCATTTATTAATCTTAGTTAATGTAAATTGCAGCATTTACTAATGCATTATTAAAATCACAAGCTGTGTTTGTTACCATTAGTTAATGCACTGTGAACTAACATGAACTAACAATAAACAACTATATTTTTCTTGACTAACATTAACAAAGATTAAATAGTATAATAAATGTATTGTTCATTGTTCATTCATATTAGTTGATACATTAACTAATGTTAAGAAATGACACCTTATTGTAAAGTGTTACTGAAAACATATAGTAGCTGCCTTTGTATTTTAGAAAGGGGTCAAAAAGTAATCTTTTAAATTCATAAACTACTGGAGAAAGTGCATTACATCTTACAAATTTAAAAAAAGTCTTCTTGCCAACTTACATTTTTAATGTACATAAAAGTGATTCCAATCTCTGACTGTGGTGAGTTCATTACACCTTTTAACCATTTTAATTTGAATGATTTTTTTTTAAATGACTAAAAGGAAGTATGTGAATTATACCATGACTTTCAACCAGGTCAATAGATTTAAAGGAATTCAGATATTTTAAAAAGATTTTAAATAACTTACTTAATCTAAGTTTTAATCTAACTATTATTGAATGTCTAAGTATGACATACTGATAAAAACAATTTGTAGTGCACTACAAAAAACTTTTGTAGCAATGCAGTGCCACCCAGTCTGACAGGCACTAGGGTCAATGCCACATCCAATGCCCACAGCGAGCCGACTCCACCTGATGTGTCATGCTCTGCGTCACACACTAGGACACATGTGTGAGCCATGTGCCTCAGACAGATTCTGGATGCTTTCTAGGAACATATTTGCTGTTCTCAATTTCATTCCGCTCTGATTTATGTCTTTGTTTTCTGTTTCGGTGTATTTTTCTCTCTCTCTTTCTCTATCCGTTTTTCTCTATCTGTGTTTGAAGTAACTCTCATTCAATCTAGAAATGCTAGAAATAAAAATCTGCCAGCATAACCTTGACTCCGGTGAACCACCTTAAAAACTCGAGCCTATCGATGTATATTTAATAAGGTGAAATATTTGCGGCGATGCACTATCTGCCCTTTGCTGGGTAGACATGTCACCTTGGATAAGCAATTTCTAGGTGATGTCAGCACCAGAGCGCCACTCTAAATCTGAGCATGCTCACTGAGCCACACTCCATATAATGCTTCTGTAGGTCAGATTGCAACAAAACCTACATGGGCATGTTCACAGTCATTTTGCTGTGGATTCACAGTTGGTCTAAAAAAACTTTCCTGTGCAGTTTTATAAATTATTAATGCTGTATATGCACCCATATAGTCAGCAGTAAACGTGAGCTGTCATGAGAGGTTACAAATTTGAGTGCTTATTACAGACATCAGCATATGCTAGTTATCTAAAATAAAGAGTTATCTATGTCGTAAATTAAAAATCATTTGCCACACGAGTCCACAGCTACTACATACAACGTGCCTCATCAAACCACGTGTATAAGAGCAGGATACCTGAAACAGGATCTATTCATTGTGTTCAAAAGCAGACTAAGCACAAAGTAAAATGATAAAAAGACAGCATTTATTCAAAATACAAATCTTTCTAACAATATGTCTTTAAGTCTTTACTGTCGCTTTTTGTCAATTTAACACATCCTTGCTGAATAAAAGCATAGAAATGTCTTTCAAAGAAAGAAAGAAAAAGAGAAAAAATATACTGACCCTGAACTTTGAATAGTAGTGTATATTGTTACAAAAGATTTCAATTTTAATAAATGTTGTGCTTTTTAATGTTTTATTCAACAAAGAATCCTGAAAAAAGTATCACAGGTTCCAAATATTAAGCAGCAAAACTGTTTTCAACATTGATAATAAATCAGTATATTAGAATGATTTTTGAAGGATCATGTGACACTGAAGACTGGAGTAATGATGCTGAAAATTCTATATTAAAATAGAAAACCACTATTTTAAATTGCAATAATATTTTACAATATTACTTTTTTCTGTATTTTTAATCAAATAAACAGCCTTGATGAGCAGAATAGACTTCTTTAAACAACATTAAAAATCTTACTGCCTTTTACTTAGTTTATTTATTTATTTATTTTACAAAAACTCTAAAAAAGTCTATTACTTATATTTACTTATATAATTTTAAGATGCGTTGACAGGTTTTAGAATGGATCTACATGCTCATTACAATCATTACAATGATACATATTTGTAGGTGCCATATATATATATATACACACACACATATATAGTCAAGCCCGAAATGATTCATACCCCTGGCAAATTCCGACTTTTTTGACCGGAAATGACAAAGGCTTCTCCCAAAAGATAATAAGACGTTGTACAAGAGACAGCATTGTGGAAAAAAATATTTCTCATCTTTTATTTACATTTGAACAAAAAGTGGCATGTCCAAATTGTCATACCTTACTCAATAATCAATAGAAAAGCCTTTATTGGCTATAACAGCAATCAAACGCTTCCTATAATTGCTGACCAGCTTTTTGCATGTTTCCACTGGTATTTTTGCCCATTCATCTTTAGCGATGAGCTCCAACTCTTTCAGGTTGGAGGGTCTCCTTGCCATCACCCTGATCTTTAGCTCCCTCCACAGATTCTCGAATGGATTTAAGTCAGGACTCTGGCTGGGCCACTGCAAAACGTTAATGTTTTTGTCTGCTAACCATTTCTTTACCACTTTTGCTGTGTGTTTTGGGTCGTTGTCGTGCTGAAATGTCCACTGGTGCCCAAGGCCAAGTTTTTCTGCAGACTGCCTGATGTTGTTGTTGAGAATTTTGATGTATTGTTCCTTTTTCATGGTGCCGTTTACTGTGATTAGGTTCCCTGGTCCACTGGCTGAAAAACACCCCCAAAACATTAGGTTCCCACCACCATGTTTGACAGTGAGGATGGTGTTCTTAGGGTTGAAGGCTTCTCCTTTTTTACACCAAATGAAGGCTACATCATTGTGGCCAAACAATTCAATTTTTGTTTTATCTGACCATAAAACAGAAGACCAGAAGTCTTCTTCTTTGTCCAGATGAGCATTTGCAAAAGCCAAGGGACTTTTGTGTGCCTTATCTGGAAAAGTGGTGTCCTTCTTGGTCTGCGTCCGTGGAACCCTGTGTTGTGCAGTATCCGTTGGACTGCCTGCCTTGAGATGTTGCCACCAGCAGAGCCCAGATTCATCAGGATGGCCTTGGTGGTGATCCTTGGACACTTTTTTACCTCTCTCACTATCCTCCTGGCCAGCACATGTGTCACTTTTGGCTTCCGACCACGTCCTTTGAGATTTTTCACAGTGCGGAACGTCTTGTATTTTTGTACTTTGCACTGTAGCCACTGGAACTTTAAAACATTTAGATATGGTCTTATAGCCCTTTCCTGACTTGTAAGCAGCCACAGTGTGCAGCCGCAGGTCCTCAGTGAGCTCCTTTGTCTTAGCCATGACTGTCCACAAACCAACAGCAGAGAGCTTCTGTTTTTCACCTGTTGATTAAAACAGCTGTTCCCAATGAATCAGGGTAATTAGGATGCTTTAAAACAGCTTGGACTATTTGGAATGGTATAGAACTTTGGATTTTCCCATAGACTGTGACAGTTTGCAAAGGGTATGAATAATTTTGGACATGCCACTTTTTGTTCAAATGTAAATAAAAGCTGAGAAATATTTTTTTTCCACAATGATTCAACCAATACATCATCTTATTATCTTTTGGAAGAATCCTGTGTCATTTCTGGTAAAAAATAAAAAAACTTGCTGGTTGAATAAAAGTAACTTTAAGTCAGTAATTTCAGGGCTTGACTGTATGTGTATATATATATATATATATATATATATATATATATATATATATATATATATACATATATATGGTAATCCAATTGTTCAGAGCCTTGCTTAGACATATGAGTTAAAAAAAAAAGTAGGCCACAATTTGACAAAATTAAAACTAGGTAATAAATTAATACAATGCGGCCATAATGTAATATGTGCTTATGTTCAGTTTTAGAAATATAACTTGTAATAATTCTCTTGTGTGACACAATAATGTATTTTTATTATATGTGACCCTCGACCACAAAATCAGTCATAAGGGTTGTACATGTATGATTTATACATTATCTAAAAGCATATACGCTTTCCATTGATGTATGGTTTGTTAGGATAGGACAATATTTGGCTGAGATGCAACTATTTGAAAACCTGAAATCTGAGGGTGCAAAAAAATCAAAATATTAAGAAAAATTGTCCAAATAAAGTTCTTAACAATGCATATTACTAATCAAAAATTAAGCTTCGATATATTTATGGTACAAAATTTACAAAATATCTTCATCGAACATTATCTTTACTTAATATCCTAATGATTTTTATGTTTAAGTTCAAATGGCGACTCACTGCATCATGCGGTCTGAAATGAAGGTCGTGTTTATACTAAAGCGAGGCAGTTGGCTCATATACATTGCGGCATGAGATAAGTTAATGCAGTGTTGAGTAATGTTGTCCTTTGCTCCACATCAGATAGGACAGGTAAATGATAAGCTAAATACCCTCGGACGGGTTGGTTTACAAGGCTCTATCATTTTGAAACAGGCTAATAGTCTCTCAGTACCTGTACCTAATAACGTCGAGCAAAACTCACAGGTGCCGTATGTCAACATGATAGAAAAGGGAAGGATAGATAGGTGGAGAAGCTCTGGTTGCAATAGCGCTCTTATCTGACTCTAGACACCACAAATAGACTGAGTCAGAGAGACCACAGGAGGGCCGGTTACATAACAGAGAATGGAGAGATGGGATAGCTGCAGATTGCCTCTCTACCCCTCCGTCTTCAAGGATGATTCCACCGCCACATATTCATTCTGAATCACGCTGCACTTTTAATGAGTCCTAACATGGGAGCGCGCAGCTCAAACAAAGCAGAGCCCAACCAAATACGCTCCAGGCTTTGAAATATTTCCCCATATTTTCCATCCTGGAGAAGTGTGGGATGAACTCCAACCCAGTTTTAGTGTCCTGCGCTAACACTGTGCCTCCTTGTTTGAGGTATCCTCAAGCAAGACTGCCAATGAAGGTAAATACACAGCATCATCCGCTCCTCTCATAAATATTTAGGCACCGGGACATGCCTTGGGTACGTCTCGCTTTGTTTTAACAGTGTGGAGGAAAATAAAGCCTGCACAGGCTTTGCTGTGGACACTCAGCACCAGGCTTTCAAATTCCAACCTTGTGGAAAAAAAGAAAGAAAAAAAGCAGGAAGAAAGACATAAAATGGACAGTTTACCAAGTCCTGATCGGAAGCTTCCGTAAAAAAACTATTCAATCTTGTGGTGTGGCGGTTTATGTTTCTTTTATTGCCTTTGTAATTACTCTTTGAGGGTTTAGAGCGCTAACGTCAACAGCAATAAAGGCTTTCTTTATTCAACGCCGTATGTTTTCCTATAGATTTTCCCCCGAGTGAAAATTCCCAATGCGAAATGAGGTCTGAAAACAAAAACACCACACATTTCTTGTTATCTCCTTGCATGTTGCTTCTTGTATACTGTGAAATCCCCTGTTTAATTAGTAGTTGTACAACAAGGTGTGAAGTATCACTATTAGAACAATGCTGTAAACACTAAGAAATGCGAACATGAGACACTTATCTTTCTCCATATTTTTCCGAGCTGACTTTCTACTGTAGATTTCATTCATCTTTTAATGGTAATGTGACCACACAGTGAGACTCATCTTTGGTGTATTTAGCCTCGTGGGAGCTGCCCTCGCCCACAGACTTTTATAGGAAAACCTATCATAACATATTTCTTGAGAAAAACTGCCAATTTCTCTCTGAGCTTCCCTGCCAAAGCACACATTGGTAATGACCAGACCCAAAGAGGTGAGGCTGCCCTTTGGAGCACATCTCCCATTGCCAGTCTCCAGGGATCTGTTGGGAATACTTTCCATTTAGCACCTCCAGACACGATTTTGTGTTAAAACCCAAGTCTCATGCATCCGGAAATGGTCGTAAGATCTTAATCTTGTTTTTTGGCTAACTACGGGAGACTCCCTTGAATATGTGAATAGCATATGTGACAGTCATTCAAAAGCGAAGACCTGGTTCTGGATCTGTGGCTACTTTCTAAAACTAGTGCACAGGGAGCCTTACAGCCAGCCTGCAGGATTCACTGCAGTACCTATTGTCGTAAATAAATAACCAACTGGCTAGACAGAGTGGGAAAAAGGAAAAAATGGAAACAGTCTTGACTTCTGTATAGAAATGGCATCTTTCTAATTTCAGTCTCAAAATGGCATTAAAATTTACCTGCTAATTGAAATGCAATATTATGTAGTGCCTTAAAATGGCATATAAACAGTTACGATAAAGTATAAGTGACTCTAACTGACATTCCTTCTAATGCACGTCAGTGGCATTTAGAAACATTTCCGTACTATTTTTTTAAACCTGACCTGAATGACTTTATGAATATATGATAGTTTCTCATTCAGCCTCATTTCATTTGATCTAAATGAGGGTCAGCTGAATCTAAATCTGTATCTGTATCTGTGGCTGGACTATTTTTAAGCCTGCATTCTATTGATTCTCCCATTTTTTCCATTTCCATTAAAGTGCCGATAAACTTTTTTTGTTGAGCAGCTATAAGTGCTTCTTCCAAAATGTGTTCCACTTATTCGCACCACTTTAAATCTCTCCAGCTTTAGTGTTTTGCATATGCTGCATCTGATTTGACCTGTGGCATACATTTTAACCCTAGGGCTAGTAAACAAGTCTACTTATAGCGGCATGATCAGACCACTTTGTCTTTTTCTTTATACTGAACTGAAGAGCTCTGACTATGTTCATCATTTACTGAGTGATGCAAACTGCTCACCGTCAACAAAATTTGGCTTCATGCTGTACAAATGGACAATCACACGACTTCTATTGCAGCCAATTGTGATTGACTAAAGAATTACAGCATTTAGAGTGTATCTGAATATTTTTATAGCATTGTCATATAGATTGTACTACAACATTCAGCATGAAGGGAAACATACATTGAAGTCAAAATTAATAGCATGAATAACTGCCTTGAGTTAATCTGATGTAATATATATATAAAGGGGTGCACATAAGTGGTCTGCAGGACCGCGTAAACGACCAAACTAAGAAAATGCGCTGTGTAAGTAAGTTCAGAGCGCGCATTTGAGTACCGACATGGTTGCAGCTGATGGTGTAGTTGGAGAAACCAACCAAACAAACTTTGTGTTTCCAACTTTCTTTCTCTCTCCTCTCCTATGCCCTTCCCTTCTGTCTACTTTCTCTTTGCATTCTAAAGGAGTGCACAGCACAAAAGAGCCGATTAAAGAAGGTATCAACTCTGTGATTGGTTTACATGGTAATCTGCAAACAAACCGAGTAAGATGGAAGACGCGGGATTAGTTTAGAATGCTTGTGTATTTAACCTGTGTGACCTGACCTCACAATACAAATGCTACAGACAGTTTTTGCCACAAAGCTCAACCAGTGCCATGACGGATGAAGCATTTGAAACCAAATTTGAAACTATTGATTTTTACAGTTACATTTAGTAACATTAGTTCACCCAAAAATTAAAATTCTATCATTAATTACTCACCCTCATGTCGTTCCAAATCCGTAAGACCTTTGTTCATCTTCGAAACACAAATTAAGATATTTTTGGTGAAATCCGATACTGTAGCGAACGTGCCGAAAACTGACACGGAAGAGAACAATTTGCTGTCTGTGCAGGATCAGAAAGATCTTGAATTTGATCAAAAATATCTTAATTTGTGTTCCGAAGATGAACAAAGGTCTTCTGGGTTTGGAACAGCATGAGGGTGAGTAAATAATGACAGAATTACAATTTTTGGCTGAACTATATTTTAAAATATGGATTGATAGCATGTTTCATTTACTTTATCTGCAGGTTACATTGATACGCCAGCAGCAGATGGGAACTAATTGCTGTTTTTATGATTAAGTCGCTGAACCATGCAGTCAACAGATTCATTTAAACATACTGATTTATTCAGAAACAAAACAAGTGACAAAACTGAATGGGTCATTGAATTATTCACTTAACCAGTTTGTTCAAAAACACTGATTCACCCAAAAACTAAATGCAATATAATGTGTTCTGCTTGCAAATGCTTTGTTTGGATCTTTCTTAGCTGTGCAAAAACAGAAATTAACTGGCATTATTGTGTCTTAACTATTGTCAAAATTTGTTAAAAATAGCTCTGTTCACAGCGACCCGTTTCAGTCCATGGCTCTTTAAATGATAATGAGCTAGTGCTCACTCCACCCCGCCCCCCTTCAGTTTTTTTGGTGCCGTGTTACCATCAAAACAAAAATTAGTCCACTGCGTCCTCAGTGGCTCTGATGTCGGGAGAAAATGAAGACTCTTATGTTCACTTTTACATCTAACTACAAAACACCTGCATTGCTTACAAGACATTGTTGGAAGTATGCTAATACGGGACAGTGTATCAGCGGTTGTGGGCGGGGCCTGAGCGGTATGACGTCATACAACCATAAAAATCTAAACGGCTTGATAATTGAGGCTGTTTAGGTTTTTTAGGGATCAAAAAAGGAGTGAATGGCTTTTTATCATAGATCATTCTCTAATTTGTTAGTCTTCTATGAATATTTCCTTTTAAAAATCAACTTTTTTGTGACAGTCAACAACAGCACATAGTTAGCTCAGAACTTTGTCTTGCATCACAAATGCTTCTGGTTTGCGGTGCAACTGTACATTCTACAGTACAATGATTTTTAATGAGACCAGGCATGGAAAACAGAATGGAAGTAGTGAGTTATCATACAAGCACCCATTGGTTCTTCAGAAAAAAAAGGTGGATATGTATGTGTGTGTGAGTGTGTAAAAGGCTTCCAGGCTGTAGGATTAATTCCACTCTGTTGCGTTCCTCCTTCCTGGCTAATTAGTTTGCTCATACCCTTGATAACAGATTATAATCTCATTTCATAGTCATTTCAGTGCTGCACCTAATCTATTCCTAATCTCCTCAAACACGGTAATCTAGACAAACATGGCAATCCCTTTCATGTGATAGGTATTCAATACTCTCAGAAGCCAGTCTTCATACAGCCCATTTTACTGTGATTCGTGCTTAAAGTCAAAGGAAATTAAATATGACTTATTGAAGGCCAAGCGCAGCTTCTTTCGAAACTCCACTGAGGTGGATTTTTTTTTAGGTCAAGTGAATAAATATTGCCTCTGCCTAGCATACCTTTAGAGGAGAGAAAGAGTGAGGCTGGAGAAAGTTTCCTTCCAAAAGTTGTTTCAAAAAAGTGATCTCAGCGCAAGCGAGGAAGGAGAAAGTCTAGGCGCTTAACAGATGGAGATGAAAACAACACAACTGACACATCAACAAGCGCTCTGACAAAGTGCTGCAGCATCTTTCTGTGGTTATAGCCCACCCCTCATCTTTTCTCAAAGCCCTTCACAACGGCCCAATGGATTTGAGAGCTTAAATGTCAATCATCAGATCAGTGTCATTCGCATTAAGCGTCCTAAGCACAATACAATACGTATGTAGGCCAATGAGTGGGCCTCACTCAATCCAATTAAGTGCAGTGAATGGAGTCTCAAGATATTTGAGATTTGTATTTTCATACATTAAATAACAATTGGTCCCATTGGAGATTTGGGGAGCTATTTGTGTGGGCTTGGCACATCTGGAGCCTGGTAGTATTTTTTTATTGAGAATGTAGTGCATGCTGCATTTCTGTCAAGGCATGTAAGTGACTGCAGGTGGACCAAAGCTATCCTTGTCTGTTTCCTATCATGTATCGAACGGCCATCACAGATCACTGCGGAGGTCTGTTGTAAACTGTAAAAATGATTTTTCAAAGCTGTAACTAAAGTAAAGATTATTGGTTTGTCAAGAATCTAGTATTTTTGTCTGTTTATTCAAAATTTCACATTTAGTTTTGGGTGTTACTTGCCATTTCATTGTAATTATTTGTGTATTGTGCTTAAATGCTACACCAGTTACACCTCTTTGTAATTTAGTGTAGCTTAGTTTAGTTTTATTCAATTATTCATTTTTTTCTGGTGTATAAAGATTATTTTTCTTTTTCTTTTCTTTTACTTTTTTCACATTAAAAACTTATTACAAATGTTACTTCCAACTCTTTTTTGAACATCAATAGTGACCAGCAGTGGTTACCGACATACTTTAAAATTAGCGCTGTCAAATCAATTCATGGCGATTAATCACGATTAATCGATTTGACAGCATTAATTTTGAAGTATGTTGGTACAAAATAAAAGTTTGTGTATGAAATATTTGCATGTGAGTCAATGATGAAAATGGTTTAGGTGTAATACTGCTTTAAATTGTTGTTGTTTTTCCAAAAACATATTTAAAAAGTTTTCTGTTAAATTTAATTGCATTTTTGTTTTAAATATCATACGTTTCCCTAATTTACAGAAGACACCCACTAAATGTTATTCAGTTTAACAGTCTTGTCAGACATATATACAACAAAAATGAATTTATGATATTTTAAGAGACAAATTAGGTCAATTTTTCCACCCATTTTTCAGTAAGAATTTTTTACTCATTTAAAACACAATAAAATTTAATATGCTCTTATTCTTTTATTTATTTTAATATGTACAAGTCAGAATAAGCATGTTGTTTAAATTTTTACATAAATGTTGTGTCACACTGAATGACAATGTAACATTATTTCAACCAAATTTTGACATTTTATTCTTCAAAAAAGTATTTGAAACCTTAAAAAGGTGCTTTCTATTGACATAAAACCACTTTTGTAAATTTCTTTTGACATGGACATCTTAACATCTTTGACCCATGCATATAAATTCATATTTGTATAGGATTTAGATACATACTAATATTCATATTTATAGGATTTAGTGCATATATTTCTTATATATATACAAGTATATGTGTATATTTATATATACATATAAATATACACAGTACACACACATATATTATTTTGGATGTGATTAATCGTGATTAATGGATTTGACAGCACTAATATATCAAATTTTTTTTGTTTTACAGAAGAAAGTAAGTCATACAGGTTTGGAATATCATGAGAGTGAGTAAATTATGCCAGAATTTATTTGTGAGTGATTTATCCTTTTATGGAAAGGACCAATCCTTTTTGCTTGTTTGTGACAAAAGTGATCAAAGTGAAATTGTGTGATTGTGAGTTAAAGGATATAGTTTAGCTGTGAATTATCCATTGACTTTGCATTTTCTATGCATGGCGCTGTATAACGCTGTCAAACTATTGTTGTAATGCTTTAAGGTGTTCCCCTTCCAATTATTTACAAAAAATAGCCATAGACATAATCTATGGATGAACAGCAGTAGTATAGGCACATTTCATCTCTAGCATTCCGTCTGTTGAGCATTTGCACTAGATCTAATCTTGTTAGTGCAGATTTAATGAACTGAAATGCCCAGATGGTTGCTAAAGAGAAATGCGAATGGTCTGATTTGCTCACATAAGGCAAGGATAGCTGGCCATACTCTTCATTTCTGGCTTAATGTCTCATTGATTCTATAAATAGACAAAGTCTGTACCACACAAGTTAGTTAGAGATGACTTAATCTGTGCCAGTATTGGTCGTCTAGAAATCGTCTAAAAAAGTCATTCTAGAATGTTTTTTCTTTCTTCTAAAATTCTAATTTATAATTAAATTCACCTGGTGAAAATTCCCCTCAATACTATCTCAAATAATAAGAAATGCCATTTTCTTGAAATTACATTAAAATAAAACCATGCCAAACCAAAAGTATTCCCCAAAATGTTGTCTCAACTGGTGAAACACAGTTGTCTGAACAAATAATTTCATATAGAAAAAGGTTTTGTAAGTTCCCAGCATGTATTGCAACATGAATAAATTATGCAGTTTTATCTGAGTATTTTTTGCTGTTTGCTAACTTCATTTAAAGTTGGCTGAATGTCTAATGCATATGGCAACAAAAAATTGGAAAGTAGTGTCGAAGTCGTCATCGGATTGTTTGAATTATGCAGGATTTTTTAAATTTTTCTCTTATAAACACCTATAAAAGATGCCGTGGCACCAAATCCCTTCAGGGAAGAAGAAAGCCACCGTGTTTACAACTGTGAAAATGAGTGCTTATCAGGATCAACTAAATGCTGGATTTTCAAAAGTATGTAAAATATGTAAAGTTTTTTGACGAAGACTTGTTTTGCAGCACAAACGAAATGTGACTGGTTGATTTAAACGTGAGTCATACGGCCACTTGGCCAGTCCTTGGCCATTCAGTCTGAAGTTCTGGCTATACAAGACTACTGTTTTTGAGGTTTCTGTGTCAATTGTTGGGGACTGCAGTATGTGCAATCATTTTGCTTTGGATCATTTTTCCTTTACAATCAAAGACAGCACAGTTCACTCAACATAAGACTATACACTACCAGTCAAAAGTTTTTGAACAGTTAGATTTTTAATGTTTTTAAAGAAATCTCTTCTGCTCACCAAGCCTGCATATATGTGACCCTGGACCACAAAACCAGTCATAAGGTTAAATTTTACAAAACTGAGATATATACATCATATGAAAGCTCAATAAATAAGCTTTCTATTGATGTATGGTTTGTTAGGATAGGACAATATTTGGCCGAGATACATCTATTTGAAAATCTGGAATCTAAGGGTGCAAAAAATCAAAATACTGAGAAAATCACCTTTAAAGTTCTCCAAATTAAGTTCTTAGCAATGCATATTACTAATCAAAAATTACATTTTGATAGGTTTACAGTAGGAATTTTACAAAAAATCTTCATGGAACATGATCTTTACTTAATTTCCTAATGATATTTGACATAAAAGAAAAATCAATAATTTTGACCCATACAATGTATTTTTGGCTATTGCTACAAATATACCCCAGCGACTTAAGACTGGTTTTGTGGTCCAGGGTCACATATTTGATCCGAAGTACAGCAAAAACAGCAAAATTTTGAAATATTTGTACTATTTAAAATAACTCTTTTTCTATTTGAATATATTTTAAAATGTAATTTATTCCTGTGATCAAAGCTAAATTTTCAGCATCATTACTCCAGTCACATGATCCTTCAGAAATCATTCTAATATACTGATGTGTTGTTCAAGAAACATTTTTAGGGCCCGAGCACCGATGGTGTGAGGACCCTATTGAATCTGCTCCGTTTATTATTATTAGGGCCCGAGCACCGATGGTGTGAGGACCCTATTGGATCTGCTCCGTTTCTTATTAGGGCCCGAGCACCGATGGTGTGAGGACCCTATTGGATCTGCTTCGTTTATTATTAGGGCCCGAGCACCGATGGTGTGAGGACCCTATTGAATCTGCTCCGTTTATTATTATTATTATTATTATTCTTCTTCTTCTCCAAAGTGAATCGCATTTTAGAGGACCTAAACATTCCCGAAAACTCACAAAACTTTGCACACACATCAAACCTGGCGAAAATTTACGTCTGATTTGGGTTTCAGAAGTGGGTGTGGCAAAATGGCTCGACAGCGCCACCTTTAGACGTTCAGCGGTGTGCGCTTTCAGCTGTGATTCACGTACATGCACGGAAATCGGTACACACATGTAACACACCGAAACCTACAAAAAAGCCTCTTGGAGCAAAATCAGGAACCCAACAGGAAGTCGGTTAATATTAATATTCTCAACAAAATTTGTGTCATTTTTGCCATTTTCAGGCGTCGTACTTGAACGAACTCCTCCTAGAGATTTATTCGGATCAACACCAAATTTGGTGAGTCTAATCTAAAGCCCTTTGTGACGTTAAATTGTGAAGATCTAGAGTTTTCATCAGAGGGCGTGTCCGTGGCGGCCTCGCAAATTTCGATGTTTCGCCATGAAAAAGGAAGTTGCTATAACTCAGGCATAAAATGCCCGATCTGCCCCAAACTTCACATGTGTGATAACACTCCTGACCTGAAGACATCTACATGCCCATATTCAGTTTTACTCATAGCGCCACCTGCAGGCACCAGGAAGTGTCATGCTGTACTCTGCAACAAATTCCTCCTGGAGATTTAATCAGATCAACACCAAAATCGGTCAGTCTAATAAAAAGGCTTTAGCGATGTTAAATTGCGAAGATCTTGAGTTTTCGTTGAAGGGCGTGTCCGTGGCGGCCTGGCAAATTTCGTGGTCTCGCCATGGATATAAATCTTGTTATAACTCAGCCATAAAATGTCCGATTTGCCTCAAACTTCACATGTTCGATAAGAGTCCTGGCCTGAACCAATCTGAAGGCCTATATTCTATTATAATCACAGCGCCACCTGTTGGCAACAGGAAATGACTTGTACCAAACTCCTCCTAGAGATTTAATGATATTAACATTATATTTGGTCAGTCTGATCTCGAGGCCTTAGAGATGTTAAATTGTGAAGATTTTGAGTTTTCGTTAAAGGGCGTGTCCATGGCGGCCTGACAAAGTTTGATGTTTCGCCATGGACATAAAAGTTGTTATAACTCAGCCATAAAATGTCCGATCTGCCTCAAACTTCACATGTTTGGTAAGAGTCCTGGCCTGAAGACATCTAAAGGCCAATATACAGATATTATCATAGCGCCACCTATTGGCAGCAGGATATATCATATCTTGCACTAACTCACACATACCAAGGTCAATCTGCACCAAACTTCATATGTTTGATGAAAGTGCTGGCCTGAACACATCTACATGCCAATAATCAGTTATAGGCATAGCGCCACCAGCTGGCAGCAGGAAGTTTGGCACATTTAAGTGACTTTGATCTATTTTTCCTACATTTACTGTATTAAAAGCATACTGCCCACCGTTTGCTGTGTTCCTAAAGCCACCGGTCGGCGGTGAGCCCGTGTGCGAGGGCCCGTTCATCGCTGCTTGCAGCTTTAATTATTATTATTATTCTTCTTCTCCGGAATGAATCGCATTTTTGAGGGCCTAAACATACCCGAAAACTCATGAAACTTTGCACACACATCAAACCTGGCGAAAATGGATGTCTGATATGGGTTTCAGAGATGGGTGTGGCAAAACGGCTCGATAGCGCCACCTTTACACGTTCCGCGGTGTGCGCTTTCAGCTATGATTCTCGTACATGCATGAAAATCGGTACACACATGTAGCTCACCAATACCTACAAAAAAGCCTCCTGGGACAAAATCCGAAACCCAACAGGAAGTCGGTTATTATTAATTTTCTTAGCAAAATTTGTGTCATTTTTGCCATTTTCAGGCGTGGTACTTGAACGAACTCCTCCTAGAGATTTACTCCGATCAACAGCAAATTTGGTGAGTCTAATCTAAAGCCCTTTGTGACGTTAAATTGTGAAGATCTAGAGTTTTCATCGAAGGGCGTGTCCGTGACGGCCTCGCAAATTTCGATGTTTCGCCATGAAAAAGGAAGTTGCTATAACTTAGGCATAAAATGTCCGATCTGTCCCAAACTTCACATGTGTGATAACACTCCTGACCTGATGACATCTACATATCCATATTCCGTTATAGTCATAGCGCCACCTGCTGGCAACAGGAAGTGTCATGCTGTACTCTACAACAAACTCCTCCTAGAGATTTATACAGATCAACACCAAAATCGGTCAGTCTAATATAAAGGCCTTAGTGATGTTAAATTGTGAAGATCTTGAGTTTTCGGTAAAGGGCGTGTCCGTGGCGGCCTGACAAATTTCGAGGTCTCGCCATGGATATAAAACTTGTTATAACTCAGCCATAAAATGTCCGATTTGCCTCAAACTTCACATATTCGATAAGAGTCCTGGCCTGAACACATCTGAAGGCCAATATTCTATTATAATCACAGCGCCACCTGTTGGCAACAGGAAATGACTTGTATCAAACTCCTCTTAGAGATTTAATGATATCAACATTATATTTGGTCAGTCTGATCTAGAGGCCTTAGAGATGTTAAATTGCGAAGATCTTGAGTTTTCGTTAAAGGGCGTGTCCGTGGCGGCGTGACAAAGTTTGATGTTTCGCCATGGACATAGAAGTTGTTATAACTCAGCCATAAAATGTCCGATCTGCCTCAAACTTCACAGGTTTGGTAAGAGTCCTGGCCTGAAGACACCTAAAGGCCAATATTCAGATATTATCATAGCGCCACCTGTTGGCAGCAGGATATATCATATCTTTCACTAACTCAAACATACCAAGGTCAATCTGCACCAAACTTCATATGTTTGATGAAAGTGGTGGCCTGAACACATCTACATGCCAATAATCAGTTATAGGCATAGCGTCACCAGCTGGCAGCAGGAAATTTGGCACATTTAAGTGACTTTGACATATTTCTCCTATTTTTACTGTATTAAAAGCATACTACCCACCATTTGCTGTGTTCCTAAAGCCACCGGTCGGCGGTGAGCCCGTGTGCGAGGGCCCGTTCATCGCTGCTTGCAGCTTTAATTATTATTATTCTTCTTCTCCGGAATGAATCGCATTTTTGAGGGCCTAAACATACCCGAAAACTCATGAAACTTTGCACACACATCAAACCTGGCGAAAATGGACGTCTGATATGGGTTGCAGAAGTGGGTGTGGCAAAATGGCTCAATAGCGCCACCTTTACACGTTCCGCGGTGTGCGCATTCAGCTGTGATTCACGTACATGCACGCAAATCGGTACACACATGTAACTCACCAATACCTACAAAAAAGCCTCCTGGGACAAAATCCGAAACCCAACAGGAAGTCGGTTATTATTAATTTTCTTAGCAAAATTTGTGTCATTTTTGCCATTTTCAGGCGTCATACTTGAACGAACTCCTCCTAGAGATTTATTCGGATCAACACCAAATTTGGTGAGTCTAATCTAAAGCCCTTTGTGACGTTAAATTGCGAAGATCTAGAGTTTTCATCAGAGGGCGTGTCCGTGGCGGCCTCGCAAATTTCGATGTTTCGCCATGAAAAAGGAAGTTGCTATAACTCAGGCATAAAATGCCCGATCTGCCCCAAACTTCACATGTGTGATAACACTCCTGACCTGAAGACATCTACATGCCCATATTTAGTTTTACTCATAGCGCCACCTGCAGGCACCAGGAAGTGTCATGCTGTACTCTGCAACAAATTCCTCCTGGAGATTTAATCAGATCAACACCAAAATCGGTCAGTCTAATAAAAAGGCTTTAGCGATGTTAAATTGCGAAGATCTTGAGTTTTCGTTGAAGGGCGTGTCCGTGGCGGCCTGGCAAATTTCGTGGTCTCGCCATGGATAAAAATCTTGTTATAACTCAGCCATAAAATGTCCGATTTGCCTCAAACTTCACATGTTCGATAAGAGTCCTGGCCTGAACCAATCTGAAGGCCTATATTCTATTATAATCACAGCGCCACCTGTTGGCAACAGGAAATGACTTGTACCAAACTCCTCCTAGAGATTTAATGATATTAACATTATATTTGGTCAGTCTGATCTCGAGGCCTTAGAGATGTTAAATTGTGAAGATCTTGAGTTTTCGTTAAAGGGCGTGTCCATGGCGGCCTGACAAAGTTTGATGTTTCGCCATGGACATAAAAGTTGTTATAACTCAGCCATAAAATGTCCGATCTGCCTCAAACTTCACATGTTTGGTAAGAGTCCTGGCCTGAAGACATCTAAAGGCCAATATACAGATATTATTATAGCGCCACCTATTGGCAGCAGGATATATCATATCTTGCACTAACTCAAACATACCAAGGTCAATCTGCACCAAACTTCATATGTTTGATGAAAGTGGTGGCCTGAACACATCTACATGCCAATAATCAGTTATATGCATAGCGCCACCAGCTGGCAGCAGGAAATTTGGCACATTTAAGTGACTTTGACATATTTCTCCTATTTTTACTGTATCAAAAGCATACTACCCACCATTTGCTGTTTTCCTAAAGCCACCGGTCGGCGGTGAGCCCGGGTGCGAGGGCCCGTTCATCGCTGCTTGCAGCTTTAATTATTATTATTATTCTTCTTATCCGGAATGAATCGCATTTTTGACGGCCTAGACATACCCGAAAACTAACGAAACTTCGCACACACATCAGACCTGGCGAAAATGGACGTCTGATATGGGTTGCAGAAGTGGGTGTGGCAAAATGGCTCAATAGCGCCACCTTTACACGTTCCGCGGTGTGCGCATTCAGCTGTGATTATCGTACATGCACAAAAATCGGTACACACTTGTAGCACACCAATACCTACAAAAAAGCCTCTTGAGATAAAATCCGAAACCCAACAGGAAGTCGGTTATTATTAATTTTCTCAGCAAAATTTGTGTCATTTTTGCCATTTTCAGGTGTCATACTTGAACGAACTCCTCCTAGAGATTTATTCCGATCAACACCAAATTTGGTGAGTCTAATCTAAAGCCCTTTGTGACGTTAAATTGTGAAGATCTAGAGTTTTCATCGGAGGGCGTGTCCGTGGCGGCCTCGCAAATTTCGATGTTTCGCCATGAAAAAGGAAGTTGCTATAACTTAGGCATAAAATGTCCGATCTGTCCCAAACTTCACATGTGTTATAACACTCCTGACCTGAAGACATCTACATGCCCATATTCAGTTATAGTCATAGCGCCACCTGCAGGCAACAGGAAGTGTCATGCTGTACTCTACAACCAACTCCTCCTAGAGATTTATACAGATCAACACCAAAATCGGTCAGTCTTATATAAAGGCTTTAGTTATGTTAAATTGTGAAAATCTTGAGTTTTCGTTGAAGGGCGCGTCCGTGGCGGCCTGACAAATTTCGAGGTCTCGCCATGGATATAAAACTTGTTATAACTCAGCCATAAAATGTCCGATTTGCCTCAAACTTCACATGTTCGATTAAAGTCCTGACCTGAACACATCTGAAAGCTAATATTCTGTTATAATCACAGCGCCACCTGTTGGTAACATGAAATGACTTGTAGCAAACTCCTCCTACAGATTTAATGATATCAACATTAAATTTGGTCAGTCTGATCTAGAGGCCTTAGAGATGTTAAATTGTGAAAATCTTGAGTTTTCGTTAAAGGGCGTGTCCTTGGTGGCCTGACAAACTTTGATGTTTCGCCATGGACATAGAAGTTGTTATAACTCAGCCATAAAATGTCCGATCTGCCTCAAACTTCACATATTTGGTAAAAGTCCTGGCCTGAAGACATCTAAAGGCCAATATTCAGATATTATCATAGCGCCACCTATTGGCAGTAGGATATATCATATCTAGCACTAACTCAAACATACCAAGGTCAATCTGCACCAAACTTTATATGTTTGATGAAAGTGCTGGCCTGAACACATCAACATGCCAATAATCAGTTATAGGCATAGCGCCACCAGCTGGCAGCAGGAAGTTTGGCACATTTAAGTGACTTTGATCTATTTTTCCTACATTTAATGTATTAAAAGCATACTGCCCACCGTTTGCTGTTTTCCTAAAGCCACCGGTCGGCGGTGAGCCCGGGTGCGAGGGCCCGTTCATCGCTGCTTGCAGCTTTAATTATTATTATTATTATTATCAATATTTAAGACATAGTACATTTTTTCAGGATTCTTTGATAAATAAAAAGATCCAAAGATCAGCATTTATTTGACATAAAAAGCTTTTACAATATTATACACTATACAATTCAAAAGCTTGGAGTCAGTATCATTTTTTATAGGCTATATATACATCTTTTTGTATATACAGCTATAAAAAGTTCGATTTTCAGCTTTTTTCTAATACTTTTATTCACAAAGGATGCATGACAGTAAAGACATTTATAATGTTACAAAAGAGTTATTTTTCAAATAAATACTAATCTTTTAAACCTTCTATTTAAAATCCTGAAAATAAAATGTATTGTTTTATACTGAAATATGAAGCAGAATAACTGTTTTCAACATTGATAATGATAAGAAATATTTCTTGAGCAGCAATTCAGCATATTAGAATGATTTCTAAAGGGCCATGAGCAGAAGAGACATTCAAAAATATTAAAAAGTTGTACTGTTCCCAAACAACTGCGATTGATAATCATGTATTTTAACTGGCGCTGACAACCCTATTCAGGACGACCCAAAGTATATATTAAATAGCTATCCACACTGTAAAATGTCATGAATTTAAATAGCATGACTGAAAACAGATTATGCTGAATTTGTTGGTCCCAAAAAGCTTCCATAAATCTTACTTCACCATTGACTGAGGGAGGCTAAAGTAACTGCTCCCTCAGCTCTTTGTTTCTACTTTCTACTCTCAGTTGCGAAAGGTTACTTTCACAGAGCCTTATAAATCAACAATCTTTCAGTGATATGAGTTTAATTTTTAAGGTTTCAAGGGTGTTATTCATCTCTTTGAAGCAATAAAGAAATTTCCTTCTGGCTATCGATGATCGGGCTGCTGTGTAAATCAGATCATCGCATTTATATTGCCATCCTAATAAAAAAAAAAGGATAACACACTATGTCATATAACAATCACTATCATGTGCAGCACATAAACACACACACTATAGAGCTTGTAAGTGCCTGTGTATATATTCCATCTCTAGTCTGTTCCCATACTTACATGGTCGACCAATGCATAATGTCCTGCAGGACACTAACAGTAATGAAATGATTGCACAGTGAAACCTCTAATAAACGTGTTTCCTCTTTTCTCAAGTACAGGCCAATTACCTTAATGGGCTGCCAAAATATCACTTTACCAGCATCATGCTGCAACCACCCCAGTGAGGAGACAATTAAATGTAGCCATATTCCAGTCATTTCAGTTCAAAACACAAAAATCTGGAGCCTATTACTGAGGTCATATTATGTCTTGCTATTCACAGCAATAGACCAAAAAAGAGGCATTAAAACTTCTAGATAATTTACTCAACCCCATGTCATCTAAGATGTTCATGTATTTCTTTCGTCAGTCGATGAAATTTTTTTGAGGAAATGATTTGTGACCCTGGACCACAAAACCAGTCATAAGGTTAAATTTTACAAAACTGAGATATATACATCATATGAAAGCTCAATAAATAAGCTTTCTATTGATGTATAGTTTGTTAGGATAGGACAATATTTGGCCGAGATACATCTATTTGAAAATCTGGAATATAAGGGTGCAAAAAAATCTAAATACTGAGAAAATCACCTTTAAAGTTGTCCAAATTAAGTTCTTAACAATGCATATTACTAATCAAAAATTACATTTTAATATATTTATAGTAGGAATTTTACAAAAAATCTTAATGTAACATGATCTTTACTTAATTTCCTAATGATTTTTGACATAAAAGAAAAATCAATAATTTTGACCCATACAATGTATTTTTGGCTATTGCTACAAATATACCCCAGCGACTTAAGACTGGTTTTGTGGTCCAGGGTCACATTTGAGGAAAACATTCCAGGATTTTTCTCCATATGGTTGCTGCTTCAAATGGCTCTAACCCAAGGATGCCCAAACTCGGTCCTGAAGGGCTGGTGTTCTGCAGAGTTTAGCTCCAACTTGCCTGAATACACCTGTCAGGATTTCTAGTATGCCTAGAAAAAGCTTGATTAGCTGGTGTAAGTGTGTCTAATTGGGGTTGGAGCTAAACTCCTCAAGACACCGGCCTTCCAGGACCAAGTTTAGGAACCACTGCACGCGTAGCATAGGCAGAAGTACCGACCCAGTGTTTACAAAGCAAGCGTGCAAAGAAAGTCAATTGGCCTTTACATAAAAATGAAGCATTTGTGGTTGAAAAGTATTAGGGCTGCTCGATTATGGCAAAAATCATAAACAGGATTATTTTGGTCAATACTGTAATCACGATTATTCAACACGATTGTGACTGGGTCCAAAACTTTATAGTAGTGATTAATTTAAAGACAGCAATACAACAGACCAAACAAAAATACAAATACTGAATACTTTTATGCAAGTCTAAAGTATTCTAACAGCCTACTACAGAAATCGAATGTAATTATTTAAATGTAAAATAAAACAACGTCTTCACTGTAAGAATTAGACATCCTTTGTTTCTTATTAAAACTAAAAAAGTCCTTCATTCAAGAGCAGTGAGTGATTTTTCTCTTTGTATTTTTACGTTTTATTAATATTAAGCACAGTGACGGCAGAAGGAATATTATTTGTTGCCGCTTTAAGAGCCACACAAATGCAATATACTGTTACACACAGATTTTCATTCTCAACTGTTTATGATATGATCATTTAAGACATAACCGACAAGGGTTTACATGAATAATCACCAAGTGCCTCATTTTGAAATATTTTTGCATGTATTTGACCATTTAGGTGTGCACCTTGAGCTAAAAGATACCTTTACATGTCCTGTTCTGCTCTGTCTCTGAGCGCATACACAGAACAGCTCAAGTTTTTTTCTGTGCTTTTAAAAACACAACATCAAAGAAACAATAATAAATCAAGCATGTCCCGTTTTATGAAAGTCACGTTACATGATTTTGCTGATTTGCATGTGAAATTAAAAAAAGCACACCACTGGAAAGGGGACGGAATGAGGCGCAATAATCGTTTAATCTCAATTACTTTCAATTATTTTCATGATCGTTTGAAGCCTAAATCGAAACTGAATTTCGATTAACTGCACAGCCCTAATATAAATGTTTATTTTTGTAAGATAATGACCAATCGTTTCACTAGATAAGACTCTTATTCCTCGGCTGGGATCGTGTAGAGCCCTTTGAAGCTGCATTGAAACTGCAATTTGGACCTTCAACCCGTTGATCCCCATTGAAGTCCATTATATGGAGAAAAATCCTGGAATGTTTTCCTCAAAAACCTTAATTCCTTTTTGACTGAAGAAATAAAGACATAAACATCTTGGATAACATAATTTTTTAACAATGTCACAAAGAGTTCATGAAATGTAATGTTAGCACTCTTTAAAACACTTTTTGTTGTGAAATTTATCACATCTGAAAGGGAAAAATAAAGCTTACCAAGGTTTTTGGTACCACTATACAGTTATGACATCCATGGCTTTACAACAACTAAACTGAAAGAGTTAACATCGTGAGAGAAGAGATCATGCCTAAACAGCACACCAACTGCAGCAACTATTATGTCTCAAGTGTGGCGTTAAGTGCTAAGGAGAATTTTTAAGGGCTCCCGAGGGACTTCAGACCCTCCCACGTGATTCCAACATGCCCTCATTTCCAGTGCAGATGATTCTCAGGGGGGATCGAGACTCTTCAGCATGCTACAACCCTTGGGCGAAATCTGACTCCCTGATATCTAGTGACTCAGCATTCGGGCAGGGAATGGCAAATTCCATAACGCTTTTTTTTTTCTTAGTGGCATCCTGTCACTACAACCACTAATAGCAGGTGGAGTAAGCCTGATTATCTATGAAGCCCCTTCTCTGGCCTGCATGTCATTGCCGATGGTCTGTGCTTTCCTGGCTCATTACAAAGGAAGTTAGTTAAAGTCATTAAAAACAGCCTCAGGCGCAAAATAGAGGCACTTGATTAGACTCAGCGTGTCTACTCTTAGCTCCCATGCTAGTAAGGTGACTTTCATTTTCTTTTTTTACTTTTAGTCTTAACACTGCATCACATTTTATGATGCCGTACTCAAAAGGAACTCAAAAGGATGAAAAGTGTCATTCAGATTCTTTGCTCTTTTGCCCAGTTTTAAAAACGAGATACCGCTTTGTATCCCACTGAGGACGTACCAATTGGATTTGTGCATGTCTAATATGACCACAAAGAGAAATCTAATAAACATTATAGCACTGCAGAGAAAACAAGAAGCTACCGGCCGTGATCGTGTTTGTCTAGCTGAGGTTTGTGAGACAAATGGGATATTATGTGAACCTCTAACATGACATAGTGCACAGCTGAGAGTTTGTTTGAAAATTAACCTGCAACTGTGAATCCCAGCGGTTTTGAAGTACTGAAATGTGCCAAAAAATGAATGCGATACAATATCATTCTGCTTCAATAACTATGCTTTGTCATCTGTATGAAATATAGTTTATGAGTATCTGGAGTGGTGCACTGGTAGCAAGTTCATTTTTGCTGACTTGTGGAACTTTTCTAGGAAAAAGCAGTGTACAAAGAAGCTTTTTTTTGTTTTTACTTTTTTACAATTGAAAATATTGAAAATTCTGTCATTATTTGCACTCACATTCCCCATATGATTGTCATTCTTCTGTGTAAAACAGAAGGTGAATTGTTGAAGAATATCTAGGCCGCTCTTTTCAGTTTAAAGAAAATGGGCCAGGACTGAGCTTATCAAGCTCAAAAAAGCATTAAACTATCATAAAGAATAAAAGTTTTACATGTAGTTTATATGACTCATGAACTGCATTCAAAGTCTTCTGAAGCACTATAATAATTTTTCATTATAAACACACCATCATTTATATTGCTACAGTTGCGGTCAAAAGTAGAACTGACCTGAATAAGATATTTTAAAAATATGTTTACCTATAGTCCACAAGAGAAATTAATAGTTGAATTTATAAAAACGGTGCATTTCAAAAGTTTACACCCCCCTTGATTCTTAATACTGTTGAATACTTAATACTTAATTACCTGAATGATCCAAAGCTGTGTTTTTTTTGTTTGTTTGTTCATGAGTCCCTTGTTCTGAACAGTTAAAATGCCTGCTGATCTTTAGAAAAACCCTTCAGGTCCCACAAATTCTTTGGTTTTCCAGCATGTTTGTGTATTTAAACCATTTTTCAACAATAACTGTGTGATTTTGAGATCTTTTCACACTGAGGACAACTAAGGGACTCATATGCAACTACTACAAAAGGCTCAAACACTTACTGATGCTCCAGAAGGAAACACAATACATTAAGAGCTGGGGGTGAAAACTTTTTGAATTTGAAGATCAGGGTAAATTTTACTTATTTTTTCTTCTGGGAAACATGTATCTATCTTCTGTAGCCTCTAAAGGGCAGTACTTTATTAAAAAATGCCTACAATATTTAGGCAAAATAAGAAAAATATACATATCTCCATTCTGTTCAAAAGTTTTCACCCCCGGCTCTTAATGCAAGGTTTTTCTTCTGAAGCATCAGTGAGCGTTTGAACCTTCTGTAATAGTTGCATAGGAGTCCCTCAGTTGTCCTCAGTGTGAAAAGATGGATCTCAAAATCATACAGTCATTGCTGGAAAGGGTTCAAATACACAAAAATGCTGGAAAACCAAAGAATATATGGGATCTAAAGTAACAATTATCACTAAACAAAAAAACACAGCTGTGGATCATTCAGGTAACAACACAGTATTAAGAAAAAAGGGGATGTAAACTTTTGAACCGGGTAATTTTTATAAACTCAACTATTATTTTCTCTTGTGGACTATATATAAACATCTTTTATGTGAAATAACTTGTTCAGGTCAGTACTAAATGAATTTTGACCTGTATTTGAACTGTGTTTACTGAAAATGTTGACATTTGCCCTCTGTCCAGCTCCTGGTATGTTAATAAAAGTTAATGATAGGGTTGCATCGATCCGATACTCTGGATCGGTATCGACGCCAATCCAAGCTTTTTGAATGGATCGGATATCGGTGATGCGTGACCGATCCAAATTCGATACCATTACCAGAGTTTGATTAAATAAATAGCAAGAAATAATAGTCTACTGTAAAAAACTATAATAATTCATACAAGAACACAATTATTTTAAAACATTGTCTTAAAAATAAAATACATTTAAAATACGTTGCGCTGCTTACACAACCACATGTGACGTGAATGTGAGAGGCGAGTTCAGAGGGAACTTTTACATGCAAAGGCTACCTCAGCGCGGTAAACATGTCCCTGATTTGGAAATATTTTACTAGTAGCACTGCAAATTGTAAGATTTGCAAAGCCAAAGTTTCAAGAGGTGGAAGTAGTGTTTCGAATTACAACACCACAAATTTAATCAAGCATCTTCAAAAGCATCACGCAAAAGAACACAAGGACTTCGCGAACCGAGTGACAGCTTTTAATAGTTTCTTTGTAAATACTTTGTAAATGAGATATTGTTTAATACAGCAGTTAAATAAATAAGAAGTTATTATTAAATGAGTTGCGTTGTCTGACTATAACACTATTGCCTGATTTTTCTCTATTTCGTCGTCAAAAGTAATCTGAAACAAGTCACAGCTGAGCCGCTGTGCATCTCCATTCAAACACAGCGGTGTTTCGTTTATGAATGAGCGTGCGTTTTTAAACGAATCTAGTGAAATGATTCAATTTCCCATTCAAACAGAGAGTCACTTGCTTTATTCCTGAATGAACCATCCGTTCGAACGAATCAAATGAATGAAATGATTCAGTAATTAAATCAGTGTCTTGCCGCCATCTGCTGGCAGATCTGTTCAGTTATTTATATCGGTAATATTTCTGTTTTTAAAATGTTTAAAACATTAATCTTAATATGAATTTGATTGCACTCATGCATGTATCTCTTTTTTCCCCTTTTTATCCAACAATGTGCAAGCAGATTTGGTATTTATTTCTTCACCTAAAACAAATAAATCTTAATGACAAAGTGAATTGTATACATTCTTTAGTTTTGAAGGTAAAATACCCCCACTGATATCGGCCTGGTATCGGTATCGGTCGATACTCAGAATTTTTGGGATCGGATCGGATCGGTTTTAAAAAAATGGTATCGTTGCATCCCTAGTTAATGAGAGAACTAGTGATGTCCGACTAACTAACAAGACTGACAAGTCTTCTAAATGAATCATAACCAGTCTGAATTCACTCATGAATCAGACTGATCTGATTCTTCAACTCACTGACTGATTCGGTTGCAATAGTTAACAGACCACTGGAGTGGAAAATGAGTGAATAACAACTGAAGGCTATTATATAGCTTCAGAATACTTCAGAAATATCATGTATGATTCATATGGCCTACTCTTTTACTATACTTTTATGCTGTTTTGTGGTTTTCATCATTAACTCACTGCATTATTTTGAAAAGAATAGCCAGGATATTCTTCTAAAAACTGTACTAAAAATGTACTATAGGTTTGAAACAACATGAGGATAAATGTGTAAATAATTACATAATTTTCATTCTGTGATCTATGCCTTTACTTTGGCAGATTGTTAAATGAACGAGTCCAGCATGTGTGTGTGTTCTTGTATATCTGGACACCAATATATGGACATCTGTGTGATGCATCGATTCATTAGACTTGTTTTATTTCTACTGTACATTAAAGATGGCTCCAGCCCAAACATACCTCCACGTGTACTGGCAAACGGACATGAATAATGGTGTTAGTGCTCATAAACTACCCTGACACACATTCCCAAAACCTGGCGCATGCTTTTTAAGTAGCGGAATGGAGGAAGCACTTGAGGCATGTTAAACATGTCAATAACAACTTGGACAAAGTTCCTTCTCCTTCTCTAAAGACTTCAGCTTTAAAAACATGGCTTTGCTACAAAGTGCAAGTGAATAGAACATGTTGGCTGTGGGAGTACAAAAAGCATTATTCAGATGACTTGTGACATCTATAAAGTGGGTTAATGGGGAGGCTGGACACTGTGAATTGCCTAAAAGCAGCACTTTTTGTCCCCAACCGCCCAATCGTTTAAAGTAGGCTGATGAACATTGGTGGGGATTTGACCCAACAATTACCCCGTTGGCCTCGCTATTGCTTTACAGAAAAAACGAGTAAATCTATGTCATTACTGCAGCCTGGGTGGCAAAAACTTTCCTATTTATAACCAATTACAATTGTGTGACAGACATTTCTGATGCACTGATATTTATCATACCAAAATGTAATATATGTACATATATTACATTTTCATATACTGACATATCTAGTCTATGCAGTATGCAAACATGTATTTTGTATGTAGTTTTGAACTGCTATGTAATGATGTGCATTTTTTTTAATCACACACTTTTTCCAAAGTTATTCTCCAATCCTCTTACTTTTCTTTATTCAGACAAGGATTTTATATCTAGAACATTCCAGTTTGCAATGGCACAAGAGACTGGCTGCTTAATTTCCTTAAGAACAAAAACAAATCGCCACACGTCTCTCTCTCTGATTAGGCAAATACAGATCTCACATAAAGGAGAGAGCGCCTGTCCCTAAATTACTGATGACAGTAGAAACAAAGGCAGGCAGTAAACAGAATGTGAACTTGGCCGAGTACAGTGTGGTGAAATGTGGGGGTTTGGCATACTCAGCCCCGGGCAGCCTCAAAGCTGTGTATCAGGTGTGCAGAAACAACACAACATAGCCACAGGCTCTGAATACACTCATGAGTATGAGGTTCAAAATACAGGCAGTGGTGTTCAAAGCGATTGCCATAGACAGAAATCCCCATTGAGGTGTTGAGACATACCTCATACCATGTACAGTTAAAACTATATGTATGTAATATTGATTTATTTGAACTATTAGCTGATTTATTTAAATATGATATTCCAAATTGCATGGAAGCCGATTTCTGCCTTAGCGTTAAAAGAAAATTGTTTAAAATTGGAAATAAGTCGAAATAGTGAGATGTACAATGATTTGTAATTGTGTGAAATAAAGTTGTAATCATGAGAAATAAATTTGCAGTTGCTAGACATAGTTGCATTATGAGAAATAAAGTCACAATTGTTACAAATAAGAAATAACGTCACACTGTGAAACATAAAGTTGTCGTTGTGATATATACAGTGGGTTGTAGTTGTAGTGAAATATTGTTTATTGTTTAAAATTAGAAAAAAGTAATATAGTGAAATACAAAGTTGCAATACTGAGATGTACAGTAATTTGTAATTGTGTGAAAAAAGTTGGAATCATAAGAAATAGCAATTTCAAGATAAAGTTACATTACAAGAAATAAATTTCGATTGTTTAAAATATAAATTCACACTATGAAATAAAGTTGCAATAGTGAGTTATATCATAAGAAATAAATTTGCAGTTGCTAGGTATAGTTACATTATGAGAAATAAAGTCACAGTAGTTTAAAATATGAAATAATGTCACACTGTGAAACCTGAAGTTGCAATTGTAATGTATACAGTGGGTTGCAGTTGTGTGAAAAAGTTGTAATCCTGAAAAAAATGCAATTGCGAATTTTAGTTACATTACAAGAAATCATGAAATATATAGTTGCAATTGAGATATACAGTGGGTTGCACTTTAAAGTCATAATCATGAAAAATAAATTTCTAATTGTGATAGTTACATTACAAGAAATAAAGTCATATTGTGAAATATAAAGTTGCAATTCTGTGTGATGTGCAATGAGTTGTAGCAAAGACTATAGAATACCCAAGACATGTCACTCGTGTAGTTTTGAATGGGGAAAAATGCAACGCTCATTATGGCCGCGAAGACCCGCCTTCTTAGTGAAAGAGCCAATCGTTGATTAGAAAAGTCAGCGCGTCACTGCAGCTGCCGTTAGAAGTCCCGGTTGTTATAGAAACAATCGGCGCTCTAAGACGTGCGCTCAGTACTGCGCATGCGCACTGGCTCATCTAGCCGGAAAAATAAGCGTTTTTTCACGCTATTGGAGCACAAGGAACCATATTTATGAGGCAGTTCTTGTTGGATTTCTTTGGAGATTTAAAATATAAAATTTAATCGTAAGCTTGGTGAACAGTTTTGGAGAATTTGATGTTTCCCCATTCAAACAGATAGGAGCTGCACTTGTATGCCCGAGAGGCGTTTCAAAGATGGCCGCCGAGTGACATGACTTGCCTTAAAGGGACTTTGGTTGTAGTTATGTGAAGTAAAGTCATAATCATTTTAAAAAATGCAATATTTAGTTACATACAACAATATTTAGTTACAGCACTTTGAATTGCCATTGTGTATGAAATGTGCTATATAAATAAACTTGCCTTGCCTTGCCTTGCCTTACATTACAAGAAATAAAGTCACTGAAATATAAAGTTGCAATTGAGATATATACAGTGGGTTGCTTTTGTGTAAAATATAAACTCATAATCATGAGAAATAAATTTGTAGTTTTGCGAGATTTAGTTACACTTGGTTGAAATTAGAAAAAGGTCATATTGTGAAATATAAAGCTGCAATTATGTGTGATGTACAGTCAGTTGTTGTTATGGGAAATAAAGTCATAATCATGAAAAAATTTAATTGCGATATTTAGTTACATTACAAGAAATCAAGTTGCAGTTAAAACAAAATAAAGTCACACTGAAATATAAAGCTGCAATAGAGATATTTACAGTGAGTTGCATTTGTGTGAAATAAAAGTCATAATCATCTTTTTTTGCAAGATTTAGTTACATTACAAGAAATAAAATAACAATTGTCTAAAATTGAAAAAAGTCATATTGCGAAATATAAAGTTGCAATTTTGTGTTATGTACAGTAAGTTGTAGTTATGTGAAATAAAGTCATAATCGTGAAACATGAATTTGCAATTACGAGATTTAGTTACATTACAAGAAAACAAGTCGCAGTTGTAAAAAACAAAATTAAGTCACTGAAATATAAAGGTGCAATTGAGATACAATTAGTAGGTTACAGTTCTGTGAAATAAAGTTATTACCATGAAAAATTAGTTATGAATTGTGAAATTTAGTTACAAGAAATAAAGTAACAATTTTCTAAAATGTGAAAAAAGGCATATTGTTAAATATAAAGTTGCAATTTTGTGTGATGTACAGTGTGTTGTGTTTATGTAAAATAAAGTTGCAATCGTGAAAAAAATGCAATTGCGATATTAACTTACTTTACAAGAAATAAAGTCAAAGTTGCATTAAACAAAATATTCACATGAGAAATAAATGCGTAATTGCGAGTTACATTAGAAGAAATAAAGTAATAACTGTTTAAAATGAGAAAAAAGTTATATTGTGAGCTATAAAGTTGCAATTTTGTGTGATGTACAGTGAGTTGTAGTTATGTGAAATAAAGTCACAATCACAAAATTGTCACAAAGTCACAAAATGAATTTGCAATTGCGAGATTTAGTTACATTACAAGAAATCAAGTTGCAGTTGTATAAAACAAAATAAAGTCACTGAAATATAAAGGTGCAATTGAGATACATTCAGTGGGTCACATTTGTGTGAAATAAAGTTATAATCATGAAAAATAAATTCGTAATTGCGGAATTTAGTTACAAGAAATATTTTTTCTTATGGATTTTTCTAAAATGAGAAAAAAAGGCATATTGTTAAATATAAAGTTGAAATTTTGCAATTTTGTTTATGTAAAATAAAGTTGCAATCATTAAAAAAATGTAATTGCGAAATTTAGTTACATTACAAGAAATAAAGTAATTGTTCAAATGAGAAAAAAGTCATATTGTGAACTATAAAGTTGCAATTTTGTGTGATGTACAGTGAGTTGTAGTTATGTGAAATAAAGCTGTAATCATGAAAAAAACTGCAATTGCTATATGTTTGTTGTAGTTGTAGGTAGGGGAAATAAAGTTGTAATCATGAAAAAAACTGTAATTGCTATATTTAGTTACACTACAAGAAATAAAGTGGCAGTTGTATTAAACAGAATAAGTTTTGTATTAAACAGAATTTAGTTACACGACAAGTAATTAAGTAAAAATTGGTTGAAATTAGAAAAAGGTCATATTGTGAAATATAAAGCTGCAATTTTGTTGTAGTTATGGAAAATAAAGTCGTAATCATGGAAAATAAATTTGCAACTGTGATATTTAGTTACATTACAAGAAATAAAGTCACCGTTGTATAAAACAAAATAAAGTCACTAAAATATAAAGTTGCAATTGAGATTTTTAGAATGGGTTGCATTTGTCCAAAATAGTCATAATCATGAGAAATAATTTCTTGATTACGAGATTTAGTTACATTTTAAGAAATAACGTAACATTTTTTTTAAATTAGAAAAAAGTCACACTGTGAAAGTTGCAATTTTGTGTGATGTACAGTGAGTTGTAGTTATGTAAAATTGATTAAGTTGCAATCATGAGAAATAAATTTGTAATTGCAAGATTTAGTTAGATTACAAGAAATAAAGTAACAATTCTTTGAAATTACAAAAAAGTCGTATTGTGAAATATAAAGTTGCAAAAAAATGTACAGTCAATTGTAGTTATGTGAAATAAAGTCGTAATCATGAAAAAAATTCTATTTCCGATATTTAGTTACATTACAATAAATTTGTATAAAACAAAATAAAGTCACACTGAAATACAATGTTGCGATAGAGATATATACAGTGAGCTGCATTTGTGTAAAATAAAGTCATAATCATGAGAAATTAATTTGTATTTTGCTAGATTTAGTTACATTCTGAAATACAATGTTGCGATAGAGATATATACAGTGAGCTGCATTTGTGTAAAATAAAGTCATTTTCATGAGAAATTAATTTGTATTTTGCAAGATTTAGTTACATTCTAAGAAATATAGAAAGATGTAAAGTTCCAATTTCCTTACTGTTTTTATTTGAGGAAACAGGCTTTCTTAAAACTGCACTCAGTACCTGTAAAGATTCACATGTTGCTGTTTTAACCCCACATACCATTTTTCTTTCCTGTAATAGAAGCCACTGAACTTCCTGCTGAGGTTTACTCTTGTATTTGAGGCTGCACTGCCGACGTGTACACTTGATATAGTGTCTTTTCTATAAAGTGCCATCTGACACCTTCCCGTGTCTTTTTACCTGCTGGTTCTGTGTGTCACCGGCTGTCCCCAGGGCACGCAGTGTTTATTTGTGAACCCGGTGACTTATAGCTCAGTCACGTCAAAAAGGCTTTTCATTTTTAGAGGCGCAACTCAAGACCCAACAAAGCCCAACGGAGCTTGTGTTTGTTTCCCACAAATGAGTTCAGAGGGAGGTGGGGATCTAAGTTTGCTTTCTAGGTCACGTCTGATGCCACAGTGTTGACCATTTTGAAAGATTTATCAAGCATACTAAAGGTGTGGTCGGCCTGTGCAAGCGTCGCAAGGCGAAATGCATTTAGAATGTATTCTAGCTTCTAGCTTCCCCCTTTTTAATTGAGCTTGACCCACTTTGTCAAGAGCTCAAACTGAAAAATTACTGTTTGATTAATAGCTTCCCAATTTGTCAATCAATCCAGGTGCCAACCTGGTTTCATCCTCAAACCTATGCTTAAGCAACCTACAATTTGATGTGAATGATCAAGTTACTCTTTTGTTTGTGCAGTCATGCACACTAACAGCAGAAAACAGCAGCACTGTGACTCTCCGTGAGAAGTATTAGAGGTCACATGACCTGCCTATGCAGCGCTATTGATTCAAATGAATCAAAGAATGCATTCAAATAACGCTCTGGATTGTTTGTCTGAGTCTGAGTCTCTATTTGCAACTGACTGCTTGAAAGAATTTGTTTGTATTCTCTACTGAATCCTTATAAAGTGTATTATGCATTGAATTTATACCTCAGATCATATTCTAATAATTACAAATTTGGAACTCACATGCACATTACATAACTGGCTTAAATTGTCATTCTCAGTACAATAGTCTGTCTGCCTAGCCTACAGTAGATGTCAGTACAAAGTGTTTACACAGTAATTTATAGTCACTTATATATAGACACTTCTTAGGGTGATAGATACAGATGATTTACATCAGACTGTCATGCTTTTTTTTTCAAGGGTTTGCTGTATTATTTATTGCATGGCTCAGGCACATGCTAGTAAATAATAGAGATCCTAATCACTATGAAGGATTGGTACTGGTGTAATGTGGGTAGATATGCCAGGACTACCTTGAAAGAATCTGGCCCAGCGTCAACAAATGCTGCTTGAGGAAGAAGTTCAAATGAGGACATTGCAAACTCAGAATCCCAAGCATACAGTAGCTGCCCTTTTAATAGAGTGCAAAGCAAACTTGTGTCAGCATGTGTGTGTGTGTGTGTGTGTGTGTGTGTGTGTGTGTGTGTGTGTGTGTGTGTGTGTGTGTGTGTGTTGGATTCAAAAAAATTTAGCACCTTTTACAATAGCCCAACTATTAGTTTGCTATTGGCAACATTATAATTGAAGTAATTACGCAACCGACTTGTCATTTTCTACATGTCATCATATAGCTTGATATTATATCATTATTTAGAAAACAGAACCAGCAAGCCAAAAGCATTCGATATTTACAATCTGCTTGTATTAAATATTTTAAAATACATCAGACTTTGCGATTAATATTTAATTTGAAATATAGTTGATGTGTATCATAAAAAACGCCCTGCAAACGTAGTACTCTAAATTGCAGCAAAGAAGCAATGTGAACATTTTCTGCTTCACAGTAATGTATCTGTGGACTTTTTTCTTGGTATTGCTAAATTAATCAGTTGCTTTATTCACCCACACTTAGGATATTAGGATACTAGGTTAACCCTATAGTGTAGCAGATACACTACCAGTCAAAAAAAAATCAGTCTCTTTTGCTCAGTCAGTCTCTTTTGCTCACCAAGTCTGCATTTATTTGATCCAAAGCACAGCAAAAACAGTAAAACTCTAAAATATTTGATTTAAAATAACTGCTTTCCATTTGAATATATTTTTAAATGTAATTTATTCCTGTGATTTCAAAGCTGAATTTTTAGTATCATTACATGAGGGTGAGTAAATGATAACAGAATTGTCATTTCTGGGAGAACTATCCCTTTAAAAATGAACTTTAAAACTTCTTCCAAAGTTAGAAAAGTCTTTAATAAGGGTTAACCGGGTGCCTGAAGTGATTTTTGGGAAATCACAGGAACACATAATGACTTCCTACAAGTTTTGTAAGTTTGGGATTAAACTGACAGGTAGAATTGCAAAGCAATATTGATCCCCACAGACATTTGTTACTTCCAAATAAGCAATAAAATAGTTTCCAACTGAGCAGAGGAACCAAAGCAAAGTCTTTTCATATTCCTCCGACTTCTCACCTCCATTTCCCACTTCTTTCCATTTCTGCTTCCCATCACAAACGAACAGAGGTGTTGCTCCCGTCATGCAGAGGGGCCAGATTTTGTGAGGTTGGGATTTAATTGGTATATTAGTATCCAGCCATGTCCAAATTTATCAAATTTACGCTGGCCATTAATTTTGTAGAAGAACATACAATTAAGCGCTCATTAGTACTCTCACAGGGATATGCCCTTTCATCTGCTGGAGGAACATTGAGAGTTGGCCTAACTCCAGAGCAAAGACCTCTTTCCTTCTGCACTGCTGCTTCCTTACATCTTAACATGCCTCCTCTGGCACACTCACTGCAGCCTATGGAAGTTCTGCTATATACAGATGTATTACATACATTCTTAAGACTTTAGACTGAACAAGCTATAGGGTTTTATCATGCTCCTTTAAAGTAGCATACAGACTACCAGTCAAAAGTTTTTGAACAGTAAAACTTTTAATGTTTTTTAAAGAATTCTCTTCTGCTCACCAAGCCTGCATTTATTTGACCCAAAATACAGCAAAAGCAGTAATATTGTAAACTATTTTTAATATTTAGAAATTATGGAAATTTGTACTTTTATTTAGCAAGGATGCTTTAAGTTGATCAAAAGTGATGATAAAGACATTTATAATGTTACAAAAGTTAGATTTCTATTTCAGATAAATATAAATGCTTTTCTTCTGAACATTCTATTCATCAAAGAAACCTGTAAAAATCTACTCTAGCTGTTTTCAACATAATAAATGTTTTTGAGCAGCAAATCAGAATATTCAAATGATTTCTGAAGGATCACGTGACTGGAGTAATCATGCTAAAAATTCAGCTTTGAAATCACAGGAATAAAGTACATTTTAAAATATATTAAAATAGAAAACAGTAATTTAAATGGTAAAAATATTTCACAATTTGACTATTTTAACATTTTTGCTGTACTTTGGATCAAATAAATGCAGGCCTGGTAAACAGAACAGACAAACTTTTGATTGGTAGTGTATTTCTTGACAATGTAGTGGACAAAGTTCTGTTTGATAAGGCATAAAGGGATAGTTCATCAAAAATGAAAATTGCTCTATGATATACTCACCCTCAAACCATCCTATGTGTATATGACTTTGTTCTTTCAGATGTATACAATCAGAGTTATATAAAAAAAATGTCCTGGCTCTTCCAACCTTTATAATGGCAGTGAATGGGTGTTGAGATTTTGAAATCTAATAAAGTGCATCCATCCATCATAAAAAGTACTCCACATGGCTCTAGAGGGTTAATAAAGCCCTTCAGAAGTGAATCTATGCATTTGTGTAAGAAAAATAACAAATGCATAGATTCACTTTAGAAGGCCTTTATTAACCCCCTGGAGCCATGTGGAGTACTTGTTATGATGGATGGATGCACTTTATTTTGATTCAAAATTTCAACTCCCATTTACTGCCATTATAAAACTAGGAAGAGCCAGGACATTTTTTAATTTAACTCAGATTATATTCATCTGAAAGAACGACGTCATATACACTTAGAATGTCTTGAGGGTGAGTAAATCATAGAGTAATTTTAATTTAAGAGTGAACTATTTCTTTAACAGTGTTTTGTTGTGTTTATTTCCTTATTTGTTTGTAATGATTATGCAATATTGTATAGAGTCTGTGCTTCAGCCTGATTTCAGCTTGACTGCAGCTGGAAATAAAACGTCATACAAAACTGCACGCATAAATTGCTGCACTCAACATCTAATAAGTCAGCAAAACATGTCCTAAACAAGCTACAGCATGTTTTGTAGAGTAATTATAATTTACTATTATATTGAATTATATTAGTGAGTTTCCTATGTGTATGGCTCTTTCTCATTCTGTTCTGCCGCTCTGCGGTTTGAAATTCAGTGAAAATGTCACTGCTAGTGGTGCGACCTGCTGCCCTATGCTATGCTGCATCACTCAATTGCATAATTTTGGTTAAAGGGGATTTCCATTCCGCTCTGGTAATACTCACTGTCAATCTTTCTTATTGTATTCAAACAACAAACGGCTTATTCTTTCATTTTAATAAAATGCATTCTACTGGTTACCATGCATTGCTAAAGTGCAAAAACTTATGTTTAACTTTTGATTAATTCTGTCATTTCTATTTAATTTGATGAGATGTCGCAGTTTCAATAGCAGGTTCAAAAAATTGTAATGAACGTAACACTGCAGGTTGCCATTTTAGCAGCACTTTTTACATCGGTGTTTGAAAGAGAAAAACAAAGGCAAGAAGAGATTTCCCTTACACTACCATGCACAGCTTGAAGGCACCAACATTTTTCTCTCTCCCCACCCCCACTTTACTGCCTGTGTCATTTTCTCACTTGCTTTTTTAAGTTATAACATGTAATTGATTCAATAATGGCTTATATTTAATGTTGATATCAAAGATCTGTGTATTCCAAAGAACTCCTATGACGAACCTAATGGCTTATGAAGGAGGAAACATAAAAAAAGAAACATTAGAGAAAGCCAGAAAACAAAATTAAAGCAGAAAGAAGAGTGGAAACACACAGTGATATTGACTGACCAGGCGTAATGTGTGATGTTGAGGGCCAGCTGGGGCCGACGTGGCAGTGAGCCATCCCACCTCTGACTGTCATCTACTCTGACATTCTGGCTAAGCTGGATCTCATTAGGATGAGGGTGACTTTGATCCTGTCAGCAGCGATGTGACTCCCACTATATAGGTTGCCTTCAAAGTAAACTGCTGTATCATTGTAACTTTCATAGCCTGTTATCTATATTTGTAGTTCTTTTTACTCGTGCCTGACTGACATCCCCCTACAACCTGAATATTAACCTTTCAGTTACAAATGGAAAAAGAAGGTGTTAGATCAGCGCCTCACCCACCGCCTTCCGCTTCTGTCACTCACTCATGGTTTGCTCAGTGTGTTAGTTATTGATTTAAACTCGGTGACAGCATGGAACCATTGAGAAAGAGACAGAGCGAGAGATCAAAATTTGCACTGCACCCAAAGGCAAATTATTATGAGCGTCAAGGTTTTGACTAAAAATAAAAATGGATTTCTCTTGATTATAGATACTCCTTGTTAACTTGTTTGCATGATTGTGTATATATACTCTACAGTTAAAAAGTTTTGGGTCTAAAAGATGTGTTGTTGTTTTTTTTTTTTTAATTAATACATAATTTAGCGGGGTTGCTTTAAATTGATCAAAAGTGACAGTAAAGACAATTATATAGTTACATACTGAAGATTTCCATTTAAATTAATGCTGTTTTTGAACTTTCTATTCATCAAAGTATTCTGAATTTTTTTTATTGTGGTTTCCACAAAAACACTGATAGTGAAATGTTTCAGAAACACTAAATCCAGATAATAGAATGATTTCTGAAGGATCATGTGACACTGAAGACTGGAGTCTTTTCCATTACAAGAATAATTTTTGTGTTAGAATTGTACTAATATTTCATTATATTACTGTTTTTACTGTATTTTTGATCAAATCAAAATGCAGCCTTGATGAGCATGAAAGACTTCTTTCCAAAACAGTTAAAAAAATCAAACTGACCCCAAACATTTGAATGGCATGAAAAAAAAAACTTCAACAGCATTTATTAATCTTGGTTAATATTAATATTTACATTTCAACTTGTATAAATTAAAATGAGTCAGTTGAAATGAATGTATTATGAGCAGATGAGTTATGTAAATTAACAACGGTATGTAATATACATTATGTAAAAATAATTTATTTATAAATTAACATTCACCTAGATTAAAAATGCTGATTTAAAAAATACTTTTTTGGCTCATAGTTGTGACCCTGGACCACAAAACCAGTCATAAGGGTCATAAGGGTTCAGAATTTTTTCCAAAAGCTGAATAAATAAGCTTTCCATTGATGTATGTTTTGATAGGATAGGACATTATTTGGTCGAGAAACAACTATTTGAAAATCTGGAATCTGAAGGTGCAAAAAAAAATCTAAATATTGAGAAAGTTGCCTTTAAAGTTGTCCAAATGAAGCCCTTAGCAATGCATATTACTAATCAAAAATTAAGTTTTGATATATTTCTAGTAGGAAATTTACAAAATATGTTCATTGAACATGATCGTTACTTAATATCCTAATGAAAAAAAAAATAATTTTGACCCATACAATGTATTTTTGGCTATTGCTACCAATATAACCGTGCTACTTAAGACTGTTTTGTGGTCCAGGGTCACAATGGAATTTTAAATAAATCCTTTTAAAGGAAAAAAATTTAAACAGGATGCCTGCTTGACCACATTCCCTGTAACCTCTTATCCAAAAAGAACTATACACATACATTAACAATTAAATAGCAGTATGCTATGTAAATCAAAAACTTAAATAATTCACTGCAGCCTAGTAGCCAGTCAGAAGGGACTGCCCCATAATAGATGGTGCTACAGTGGTGAGCTCAGCTTGAATCCACACTCTTGAGTAAACAGGCTTTTTTTTTTTTAGATCTGCTTAAATGACATATACAAGGTAGACTCATAACTATAAATCTTTAGCCATGACAGAAAGCTACAAACCTACAGATATATTTACGTTCTCTTGTTAGCCAACTTAGCATTACATATTTCCTGATATCATTAGGATGGTAAGAAAGACACGCTATTTGGAATGAGTGCTTGGCTGACTGTTTCAGAGGACATCTGGGATGGGGTGAAAATCATTAGCTATACTGCTAGAGCTCGGCTAGCTGTAATTGCCTTGTCTCAGAATAGCATCAAATGAACACATTCTGAAAAGGGGGTTCAATGTATCACTCAGTTAAACTCTGCAAACATCTGACTCTTATAAAAGTTTTGACTGTCAGATGGGATATGCTTTATAGAACTGTTTAGGGCTTCCTGCACTTTGCAGGCTTGTTAAAGAAATTATGCAACCATATAATTTAAAATCTGGTAAGCAAACATTTATGACTTCAGCAACTGGCGAGGATTTTCTTAAGGCCCACTGCAGTTGATTCAACGTTCACATGGCAATGGCACAAGAAAAAAAATTGTGTCCTCATGTTAACTGTACACTTCATATCCATTACTTTGTTTTTCATTTACCACTGAAGCACTGGGTTAAAAATAATCTGTTTCTTGTCTCAAATGATTTAGTAAGCAACTTTCTGTCTGATATCTTCTATTGTTTGTTTAAAGGCCTTTCATAAAAAAACTGCTTGTTTATCATTGTTTCTAAAAGAAAGGTACTTGACCTACTATTAATTATGTATGACGCCGGCGCATAATGACTGGACTCAATAACAAGTGTATTTCATTGCACAAGGCCTTCTGATAACAACACAGTAAGTTATGTTTATGTTAACAGACATAGACAAAGTTCTGATAAGAAGGAAACTTTGCTTCCCTCCTATAGTGGAGCTTAGCCCTGTAGTGTTGGCTTGAGATCACATGCTGGTCAACTTCAATTTTAAGTGTAGATTTAGTGCAGCACAAAAGCGGTAATTCCTGGCCATTAGGGTGGAGAGGATGTTTCAAATGCAAGCCATTTGTCTGTCAGTTAATTATATTGACTGGGAGCTTCCAGACAAATACAATTGATTCCGGCTAATTTTAGCATGTTGTCTCCATCGCATTTGTAACTATTGTATGAAACAACAATACAACTTCACAACAATAAAATGTTGCGACACATTAATGAAAACTCCCTGCGGATGTCTTACCTTTCCATGTTTTCTGTAAGGCAGACTGAGCCTGGATAGCCATCGCCTCTGGCAGAGAGAGGGCCCTGTGACAGGCCTGGGCGAGTTTTCCACGTCTCCATTAATCCAGTAACTGGAGAAATTAGATTCAACAAGGGGTTCGTCTGGTCCCTCAGATTGTGGCGTGAAAACGACATTGTTCCTTGTGCTCCGATCTGGTAATGAAATGAATGTCCACCTGAATTAACGCCAACAATAGCCGACGTGGGCACATTATTATTCTCTTGGTAATAGCTGCCATCATTGGTTTCCTGTTTAATCCCCTTAGGCAGGCCATTGTTAGGAAACACACCAGGTTCATAGTTGCCATTCAGAGACGAAACAGGAGGTCCCAAGATCCCAGAAAGACTATATTCGTCAATATTATCCCTCAAAGACAAGTATGTGGTCTCTGTAGAAGGAAAGCAGCCTAGAGAGTGCTGCGGCTCCACAAATTGGAGGCTCGAGCAAGTCACCTCTCTGTTCGGCTCTGTCTTAATGTGAGTTAAGAAAGGAGAATGTGGCATGGCGCTCTTGCTGCTGCCTAGGCACATACTCCTGTAATCGGTGCCAGGTTCATTTTTGATATACTTGGCCACTCCCATAGCATCCAAGCCTATGTTAAATATCTCCCCATCCACAGTTTCTACTTTTGGGAACTCGAATGCCTTAAAGTCGTGCTCTCGGCTCTCAGGGCTGTTGACGTCGTTTTGAACTAGGCCCAGTCCACTGGGAGGGCTTGAGACTGAGAAGCCCCTGGATGAGTTCCTGGGACTGGACATGGTCATGCTGCCAACAGTGGGCGGACTGGAGATGGATGGTCTAATGTTACAGGTATTGCCTCCATTTGTTGTGGGGCTTGAGACGGATGATCTCATGTTGGTGTTACAAGAAAGCGGTGAGGTCACACTACCTATGCTATGAGGGCTGGAAACTGGAGACTTCATTACACTGAGTGGACTAGCCAGTGGAGGTGACCCCACCATGCTGGACTTTACAGGGCTACAGGTGTTGGGGCTGGTGTGTTGACCTTGGGTCAAGTTGGTGCGAGCCGAAGCCAGCGATGGACAATCAGAGTCAAAGAACGTAGGGCTGGTGGTGGACGACACCATGTTGTGTCCAGTAGGACTAGACATGGGGTCAGAGCTACCGGTGCTGCATGAAAGAGCGGTGGCCAGTGCGGAGGGCACTGAGGCAGAGACCACAGCACTCTCCTGCGGGCCACCGTTGGGTAGCTTGGCCCCAGGTGGGAATGAAGCTGGGGGAGCTTTCATCTTTGGACTTCCAGTCGTTCTGGACTGACTGTCTTCAATTGCTCTCCCACAAAGAGGATACAGTTTCTCTGGGCTACCCTGACCTCCTGCAGTACCTTGTTGGGCAAAGCCAAAGTCTGCTTCCCTGGCAGCATTCATGTACAAGCCCATAGACTCAGCAACTGTTTTGGAGAGCTCCTTTGAGTCTGTTTCCGATTTGCGGTTGTGGAAGGAGTTGTTGAAGGAGGGAAAAGGTAACGGTTGGTTCTGGTTAACTCTAAGCATTGTCGTCTCTGTAGTTTTAAAGTTGTTGTCCTTGCAGACAGGCGGCACGCTAGGGGCATTGCTCGAGTTTACAATATCCATGAGCACATCGCTGTTGGTCAAACTCTCTTCTGCAGAACAGCAATAGTCCATGGTGTTTGGCATCTGTGCCCATTTGTTTTCTGCATTTGCCCCTTCGCAGTAACTTTGGTATCTTTTAGTCTCCATACCTGGATCATTTGACAAACCTAATGGACCAATAAATGAAAAACATTTAGATTTTACAGTCAAAATAGCAGTAATTTGATTAGTACAAAAAATCTCATTACTCTGACTGTCAAACCAAATAGCACACATAATTATTATTCATTACTGGTTTCATTTGTTGGTTTTTAAAAAAAAATAATTATGTGATTACATAGAAATATATCACTTATTTAAAAGTTTTGTTGGGCTTTAAAAACATCTAACCACAATTGTGTGTATATATATATATATATATATATATTTTTTTTTTTTTTTTTTTTTGCACCTAATACAGTCATTATTTTGCTTTTTGTAACCAATTTATATCCTCAGATCCTCAGATTTAAATCAGATGCTAATAAAATATGATTGCATACATTTCTTTATGAAATGTTTCTGTCAGGCCCCTGTGCCGCCTCCCCATCTTCTCCAGATGAAGTTTTTGTATTATATATTATATGTGACCCTGGACCACAAAACCAGTCATAATGGTCAATTTTTTGAAATTGACATTTATACATCATCTAAAAGCTAAATATATAAGCTTTCCTTTGATGTATGGTTTGTTAGGATATTTGACTGAGATACAACTACAAATCTGAGGGTGCAAAAAGATCAAAATATTGAGAAAATCGCCTTTAAAGCTGACCAAATGAAGCTCTTAGCAATGCATATTACTAATCAAAAATTAGGTTATATTTAAGATATATTTACGGTAGGAAATTTACCAAATATCTTCATGGAACATGATCTTTACTTAATTGAATTTTGGCATAAAAGAAAAATGTATAATTCTGACCCATACAATGTATTTTTGGCTATTTCTACAAATATGTTACATGCTACTTAAGACCCACATGTTTTACTATGTTTTTACCACCATGATGTGTGAATCCACTATAAATTAGTACATTTGTAAATTAACTGTGAAAGTCTTTGCTTTGAGCATTTCTGGATCCTGGCACTGCCTCTGCATACATCGGATGCAGTGCTCCACATTCAAAATAGTTTTCACAGAATCCACTCACCCCTCTCATTGAATATGAATTGTGACCTAGCAGGTAACTTTTTTCCAAGCAAATTCATGTGCTTTACTTTGCCGCCCCCTCTAACTTCAGCTGCTGTCTGTACCATAAAAAAAGTATCTTACCTGCTAAAAGACAAAAATGTGGGAGGGATGGTAATATCACCATACAGATCAGGTCAAGTTCTTAAAATGTGCCTCTGCCTCTCATATACTGTACATCCACGGACATACAGCTCTATATGTTCACAATGTTAACAGCAGTGTCATTATGCTGATATTTTTTTGTATTTACAGTGTAATATAGAATGTGTAATTTCTTTGTACTTATAATTCTTCATTCCTGGATTATTGTTACTATTATTATTTGTGACCCCGGACCACAAAACTCACAAAACTTAAGTCGCTGGGGTATATTTGTAGCAATAACCAAAAATACATTGTATGGGTCAAAACAATTGATTTTTCTTTTGTGCCAACAAATCATTAGGATATTAAATAAAGATATTTAATAAATTTCCTACCTTAAATATATCACAACTTAATTTTTTAATTATTCATATGGATTGCTAAGTACTTCATTTAGACAACTTTAAAGGTGATTTTCTCAATATTTAGATTTTTTTTCCACCCTCAGATTCTTGATCTTGTATCTCGAACAAATATTGTCCTATCCTAACAAACCATACAACAATGGAAAGCTCATTTATTCAGCTTTCAACCCTCATGACTGGTTTTGTGGTCCAGGGTCACATTTTATTATTTATATATTAATTTTTTGAATTTCTAGAAAAGTAGAGGGGTTAAAAAATGATTTATCTATATTATCTTAGAACAAAGTGAACAAACAAAGTGAATCCTTCTGTCCTTCAGATGGCAACGGTACAAGGTAAGAACTCATTTTGGCAGTGTTCATTTAGTTATGGTGAAGTGACAAATGGTTGTACCTTTTAAAATCCAAATGTCCCTTAAGTAATTCATCCTGGTGCTAAATGCGAAAAGAACTGCTTTAAATCTGAAAACAGGGGGCTGGACTGAATGCAGTGTATATTTGTTCAATTTCACATATGTAACGAGGGTTTTTTTAGTGCCTTGAGGCAAAAAAAAGTTAATTTCCCACACTGTTGACAGCTCCAAGAGGAGAAAGCAAACCGACCACACACATGAGCATTAGGGGAGGGACTGAAGACGCAATAGAACCTCTGTGAGTTTAAACTGTCAGTCATGTACAGTATACAGACTTGTTTCACCATCAATACTAAGGCAATGACAATCAGCTCTTTTCTACAGACATATACTTCACTTTTAAAAGCAAAGTCATAGGCTATGGTGATGACTCTCCTGCTTTAAACGTTAGACGTAGTTCGTTGTTTTTGTTTTGGGTTTTTTTCTCTCTCTATCCTCTTCTTCCCACGATACCGTACTTTAGCGTGCAACCATTGGACAGAAGCAGACACACTGTCGCCAAGAGTTTTATCACGCCACTCACGGATTGGACCCGTCGATCTGTCAGTCTTTTATTTATAAGCTTTGTAGCCACAATATTTCTGCGACATTCTTAAAAGCATCAGAATTACGAACTTGCTCTTTGCATAGTCTACAAAAACTTAGTCAACTTCACGTGTCGGTTCGGGTGCGTGATATTTCATGCTGCATTGCACAGCGACCTCCAGAATGATGAGTGTGACGCAGTTATCTCTTCTGCAAAAGAGCTCCCGATTAAATATCGTAGTGATGCACTTTATTCACCACATGACGTCACGTACGTCAAGTATGCTTAAACAAGTTAAATAAATGTGCATGCTTTTTTTTTCCCCAAGAATAAACCTTATTCGCAAGCGTCTGTGAACCAGAACATCACTGGTAATTATTGTGTCCCATCTGGCTGAATAAACTTAAGTTGCACTCAACTCTCGATGCACCGACTTCTACAGTAAATAAGGATGATGTTAACGTTACGCGAAATTATACAAGCTGGTATCCCGTTTAGAACTTATAACGCTAAGCTTTGATATAACTGTTTAAAATTTGATGTAGGTTAAATTTGATGGAAAGCTTTAGCAATAGCGTGTTAAGCAGTATTCACTTAGGCTGCATAAATCCTGAGAGCTGCGTGGATTTATTTATTTTAGCCGAAACGTCAAACATGATACAATCTGATGCAAATGATGTTAGGAAAGAATAGCCTACATTATTAATGGAATTATTATATAAAGTTGTAAGTCATTAGTGTTGTTTATTCTGTTGTTTCTTTTAAAGTACAAGAGTCCTATCAAGTTAAACACAAATGTACAAGTTTTAGACAAGTTTCAAACGCGTCTGCATTTACAGTAGCCTACTTCATTTATACAGACTCTGTTCTCCTGCGATATAATAATAAAGACATCTTACCGTAATTACGACATCCAGTTGTGACAGTTATCTCTACTGGTGCTCACTAGTAATCCAAAGGACAAAACGGAGAAAATGACACTAAACAGTAGCGTTAAGTTGTGTTTAGAAGTATTCCCAGTGTTGCGACTGCTTGCATGTACTAGTTTCAGTTGTGACAGCTGAACGCACCGCACACTGCCGCGCGCATGACGCTAGGTCCTCAACGACAGCGCATTACACGCGTACAGCAGTCAACAGCGACTTCACCGAAACGTCCTGTCGTTTGTTTTCTGTTTACGTGCACATTGCTACTAGATTGTACAAGGCGCCCAACTGAAGACTAATACAAACAGCGGAGGACTCAGACAGACTTGCGTAGCGACGTCATTGTGTGCACATGGCCCCTCCTACTGCAATGAGAGCTCGAGTTGGAGGGGGCGATGGGTGCGCTCAGGTATATACGGCTCTCCATCCAGAAGTAGGGCAAGGTAGTTTGATTACGCAGGCGCTAACCTGTGCATCTAGGACAAATGGATGTTCAAACATTTAAGTGCATGACCTTACTAAATGTTATTTAGTGGTATATAAAACTAGAACGGTCAATCGTTAATTTAATTAAACCATGCACGGTGCAATCACAAACCTGTAACGTTTTTTAAATGCAACTATGTTGTAATCTGCACAAACGGAACACTGAGCGGTGAGTCAGGACTGGAACTGATCAAGCATTAAATGACAAATTGATGGAAGTATATAGTTAAAAAAATCTTTAGGTCATCCTTTAGGTGGTTTCTTAAAGTTGTCTGCTTTCTTGAATTCTAAACGAAGGTAAACAAAGATAAGTATATATTAAGCTGGATAAAGTAGTTGTGAATGTCTTTTGGAAGTGGTTAGGCTTGGGATTATCATATAGGGATGAGCAGTCACTAACTTTTAACAGGCCTTGAAAAAACAAAATAGGCCTATGAATGTATGTTTACTCATTAAACACGACTTGAATATAAAATATTTTTATAGGTCATCTTATTGCTATCAAACATTGGTTTGATATAAAGGCTCGTTTGAAAAGACCTACGGTACAGTACCACAAGGTGGTGCAATTTTTGTGATTTTGTTGGAGTTTGTTGATATGGAAATAGCCTTTAATAACCCTGTGCTTATGTAATGTTGATGTTTATACAGTAGTGTACAACTAGGGGAAGAAGACGCCATTAAGACACAATGTCTGTATACTGACAAACTGTAACACGTTTACGTTATGGAATCAAATGGAAATAATTAACAGTTTCGTTGTAATGTCACAAAAATGAGAAAACGTGAAAGGCAAAGTGACCCCCTATCGGGGCAAAACACACCGAGGGGCATCTGACTTTTACAGAACATTTTATCTAAAGGCCAGATTAATTCAAAATAATTTTATTTTCGGTGGAAAAAGCCGTTAACTAAACTGGAAAAATTGTTCATCTTAGTGATGTAATTTGAATTAATTTAATGAAATGGAATGTTTCATAATGCCAAATAAACTACAGAAGCATAGTTACAGAGAGAGGAATTTGAAAGGCAATGACTGTACATTTAACACTTTTTAAATCTGAAAACATCACAATACAGCAACAAGTACAATGCAGTGAGAAAAAGAAAAAATGGTTTCAATTCTTTTAACACACGTACACACAAACACACACACAACTGAACATTTCATTGTCTTCTTCTGTTGTTGTTGTTTTTTTAATTATAAATACTCTACCAGTTTTTGAACAGTAAGATTTTTAATATTTTTAAAGGAGTCTCTTCTGCTCACAAAGCATGCATTTATTTAATCAAATGTACAGCAAAAACAGTAAAAAATAATGAAATATTTTTACTATTTGTAATAACTGTTTTCTATCTGAATATATTTTAAAATGTAATTTATTCCTGTGATTTCATAGCTGAATTTTTTGCATCATTACTCCAGTCATGGTTCTTTAGAAATCATTCTAATATTCTACGTGATTCTACGTGATTTGCTGCTCAAAAAAACTGAAAACAGCCGAGTAGAATTTTTTGAGGTTTCTTTGATAAATAAAAAGTTAAGAAGAACAGCATTTATCTGAAATAGAAATCTTTGAATAGAATAGAATAGAATAGAAATCCTTGCTAAATAAAAGTACTAATTTCTATAATTTCCTTCCCCCAAAAATAGAAAATAATACATTATAGGCTACTGAGTTCAAACTTTTGAATGGTATAGTGTATAATGTTACAAAACCTTTTTTATTTTAGATTAATGCTGATCTTTGGATCTTTCTATTCATCAAAGAATCCTGAAAAATTTACTCAACTGTTTTAAATATTGATAATAATAATAAATGTTTCTTGAACAGCAAATCAGCTTTTAGAATGATTTCTGAAGGATCATGTGACACTGAAGACTGGAGTAATTATGCTGAAATTTTAGATTTGATCACAGGAATAAATGTTAAAATACATTCAAATAGAAAACTGTTATTTTAACTAGTAAAAATATTTCAACATTTTACTGTATTTGACTTCTTTAAAAAAACATTAAAAATCTTACTGTACTACCTAACCCTCACAGAACATAATATTGTCCATCTGTAGTCAAAATGTTGGGTCTGTCCAGTCAGATCCAAGCTTTGGGGCAAAAGCTTGTAAAACTATTTTGTTTGTATATTTTGATTTGCAGATCTGCAGGGTAATAAAAACATTGGTTATTTATCAGCGAAATATACTCTGCTAACAATAAATCTATTATTACATTAGTACATTTTAGTGCAACATTATTAGGATTTTCAGCAAATGAAAGCAATCAGTCATGCTCAAAATAAGAGGGCTGCCACAATGTTCATAAATGAACAGTGTAATAGTACATTTATGATAATAGCTTAAATGCATATTAATATGTATACATATTAATAATATTTAGATTTTTATAACACATAACCTGGTTTGTTTGTTTTGTAGCTTTTTGCACTTAAAGAGGGAGCAAAAACAACCTATAACATGACTATTTTTTTCCTAATATATAAACTTTTAAACATTAAACATTAGGTCCTCAGTAGGTAACTCATCTAGACATCAGCTGAAGGCATCCAGCTTGGAATGTTAATAAATAAATCTGGCTGCATTAAAATCAGATAAGCAGATTAAAAGCAGCCTTTTTACTCTTTTACCAAAGAAGCCTGAACCTTTAATCAAATATTCATCATTAATAATTTTTGGTTAAGGTGTATTATTTAGCAGGAGAGGTTTCCCCTCGGTGCTTGCAACTTTTGGACATGTGAACCTAAGATGAAGGAGCTACTGTTCTGCTATTTTTGATCTCCATTTCTCCTGAAGTCGACTGGGGGTGGTGATATATTGATCTTTAAGTCATCATATATTGAAGGAAACCAAAAGACAACTCTGAAAATGCAGACTAAACAGAATTCCAAAGAGATGAATTAAAGCAAACGCATATGATTGAGAAAAGGCTACAAACATTATCCAAGCTTTTGGATGCTTAGGGCCCTGCTGGTTCACTTAACAGAAAGTGGAAGCTACACGGCTGAAAAAATTTGTTCCACAAAGTGAAGACATTACTCAATACTTCATACCTATACACTCTTAAAAATAAAGGTTCTTTATTGGCATTGATGGTTGTATAAAGATCTTTGAACATCCATGGAACCTTTTAAATGCAGAAAAAGTTCTATATAGTCAAAAGATATTTAAAATGTTCTTCAAAATAGTTCTTTTAAGAACTGTTCACTGAAAGGTTTTTTGGGGAGTCAAAAATGGTTCTTCTATGGCATCGATGCAAAAACACCCATTTGGAGCCTATATTTTTAAGAGTGTAGAAGTGTGGTAATGGTGTCATATAATGTAAGGCAGTTTGAAAAAAATAGAAGGAAAAACTCTAAAAGAGTAGATCAGAATTATTTTGTATGTAAAGCTGGATATATACCTTATTTTTTATACTTTAATTTAACTTTTTTCTTGTTCTTTTCTTTTTTTGTCTATCAATATACTCCTTTGCAGTGTGAAGTTAATTTTTAATTATCACTATTCTGCTGTTGAATACATTATGCATCAAGGTGATGCTGGCATTTTGACACTTCGAAATTGGGTATATTTTGTAAACTGCTGTGAGTAGCAAGTACCTTATGTCTTTTTTTATTTATATATGTTTAGAATGTGTAATGCTGATAAAAAAAATCACACAAGACATGATTTTAATCTGTATTTTAAAAAGTCCTTAAAGGGATAGTTCACCCAAAAATGAAAATTTGATGTTCATCTGCTTACCCACAGGGCATCCAAGATCCAAGATATTTCTTCAGTAGAACACAAACAAAGATTTTTAACTCAAACCGTTGCAGTCAGTCAGTCATATAATGGCAGTCAATCAGTGGCGATTTCTTTAAGACTGCAAGGGAAGCTCAGCTTCCCCTATAATGTCACAAAATTAATGGTCAAATTATGTACTATTGTATTAACATTTTATTGACTAAAAATGCGTTAGAAAACGTTCATCTCTCATTAGAGTTCGTTCAGAATCAGTTAGATATAGCAGGTCGGCTGACTTGATTTTCTTCTCATACATTCCCGTAGCGTCACAGTGCATTTCCCCGTTGAAGCCCAGCGTCCATTAACTTCAATGCGGCTGCTTTGAACGTTTTTTTTCAGTGCTTTGAAACTAGACGGTCATTGGATAAACGCTGCGATTATGTCCCGCCCACGGACGCTCAGCGTCTCTGGGGGTGAATGAGGAGTGGGCTGGCCTGGACTCCGAGCTTCTGCGTGATGATTGGAGGGTCTGTCGAAAGATTGCATCTCCTTTTGACTGACAGCGATTTTGTAGTATAAGGAATCGCTGAAGCTATTCGCGCTCAGTCCCATCGCAGATTTCTCAAATTCAGTCGAAATAAAAACTGCCGCAACCTATTTCTTTATATTTGCTTGGCGAAATTGCTTGATTTTCATCATACATTTCACACAATTATACACCACATTCCTTGTTTCACTTTTACAGAGTTTAATTTTTTTTAGATCGAAAATGAGCTTCCCCTATTTGAAAGACCAGTAGCCGCCACTGCAGTCAATGTGCTCCACGGCTTTGAGAGTCAAAAAAAACATACACAGACAAAACTAAATTAAACCCTGCTGCTTAAGACACCAAATGATCTGTCTGTGCAATAAACTGAACAGTATTTATATTATTTTTTACCTCTGATACACTGCAATGTCCAACTATCCTGAGTGTGTTCACGACAGGCAGCGCGTAACATGTCAATGTGCTCTGGCATAGTAGACGCATGCACGGAAGTGAACTGTCGCTCGCTGTGTACAAAGCGCAGAGAGATTTTGTATGCGACGACTACTCAAAATGGTAATTACTTGTGCTTATCCTGATTGTTGCAACCGATTAAAAACTAAAAGATTACGTTTGCTTCCGTGAGCTCATCTGGGAGTGTTGACTTTTCACTGACTCCCAACTTTTGAGCCTGATCGACTGAAATTATGGTCGCTTGCTCTTTGTCATGCGCCAGCTGTTGTGAACGCACTCAGGACAGTTGGACATTGCGGTGTATCAGAGGTAAAAAATGATATAAATAGTATAAAGTTCTTGCACAGACCATTTTTTGTGTGTGTGTCTGAAGACTTCAATGTATCATCACGAGCCGCAGGGTTTAATTTGGTTTTATCTGTGTATGTTTTTTTGACTCTCAAAGCTGTGGAGTCCATTGACTGTCATTATATGACTGACAGACTGCAAAAGTTTGAGTTAAAAATCTTTGTTTGTGTTCTACTGAAGAAACAAAGTCATCTACATCTTGGATGCCCTGGGAGTAAGCAGATAAACATCAAATATTTGGGTGAACTATCCCTTTAACTTTTGTTTTTGGATTGTTTAACATTTTCTGAAGGTTAAGCAACTACTTTCATGATTATTTGCTGAAAAGGGACAAAAATTTGATCAAAATGGGTTATGTTTTTAAGAGGTTCACTTTCAGAATAAAAATGCCCTTATAATTTACTCACCCCCATGTCATTCAAGATGTTCATGTGTTTCTTTCTTCAGTCGAAAAGAAATATTTTCTTTTGAGGAAAACATTCCATGAATTTTCCCCATATAATGGACTTCAGTGATGGCCACTGGGTTGAAGGTCCAAATTGTAGTTTCAAAGCAGCTCAAAAGGGCTCAACATGATACCAGCCGTGGAATAAGGGTCTTATCAAAACAATCTGTCATTTTCTTAAAACTATAAAAATGTATATACTTCTTAACAACAATGCTCATCTTGCACTAGCTCTACATTCTTCGTCTGTGTAGCTCAGTAAAAAAGGTAGGGCAAAAACTCCATCTCATTTTCTCCTCCAACTTCAAAATCGTCTGATCTTTGTTTTAACTTTTTTGTAAAGGGTGTTTGACTTTCTTTGCACGTTCGCTTTGTAAACAAGATGAGCATTTGTGGTTAAAAAGTATACATTGTTTTTTTTTTGTTTTTGTTTTTAGAAAATTATAGATCATTTCACTATATAAGACCCTTATTCCTCAGCTGGGATCATGTAGAGACCTTTGAAGCTGCATTGAAACTGCAATTTAGACGTTTTACTCGTTTCTATAAAGATTACATTTGCTGCCGTGAACTCATCCAGGAGTGTTGACTTTTCACTGACTCCCAACCTTTGAGCCTGATCGACTGAAGTTATGGCTGCTTGCTCTTCGTCACGCGCCGGCTGTTGTGAACGCACTCAGGACAGTTGGACATTGCAGTGTATCAGAGGGAAAAAATTATATAAATACTGTTCAGGTTCTTGCACAGACCGATTGTTTGGTGTCCTAAGACTTCAGTGTATCGTCACAAGCCGCAGGGTTTAATTTGGTTTTATATGTGTATGTGTTTTTGACTCTCAAAGCTGTGGAGCCCATTGACTGCCATTATATGACCGACAGACTGTAACGGTTTGAGTTAAAAATCTTGGTTTGTGTTCTACTGAAGAAACAAAGATTTTTATCTGCAGATGGGTGAACTATTCCTGTAACTGGGTAAAACAATAAAGAAATGAAGAAAATAACCTGCTTTTTATGCACCTCCTAGGGATTATTTGACATTTTCTGGAGATTAAGGAACGTCTAGGTTACGAAGGTAACCCTCGTTCCCCGAAGGAGGGAACGGAGACGTTACATTGGGATCTCGCCTGAGAGACCGATCACCTCTGAGCCTTATTAAAAAGGCCAATTGAAAATTGGCGAGTGGACGTGCGCGCCGGCCACGCCCCCGTACATACGGGTATATAAGATGGCTGCGCGCACCACTCAGTCAGGCTTTTGCTGAAGAGCCGGGAGAGCCCGGCGTCAGCGCGACGCCAGGGGCGTGGCAGGGGAATGTAACGTCTCCGTTCCCTCCTTCGGGGAACGAGGGTTACCTTCGTAACCTAGACGTTACCCCTTCAGTCGAATCACTTCGACGTTACATTGGGAACAAACCCATGGAAAAGGCCACGACCCTGACGCCGCGTTACGCAACAGCTTCACGTGCTGACAAGTATACGTGCCGGCAGGCGAAGTGTAACGTAACCTTCCCAACGCCCTGGGGCCCAATAAGGGGGCCCCTCCAGGGATGCCAGTTGTACTGAAGCATGGGTTGGGGGGGCGGAGCACATGAAATTTTACATGTGGAAATAAGAATAATTCAATATATCCATAAAAAGTTTTTTGGGGATATACGAGGGAAACAGCGGTCTCCTCCGCTGGAATAATAAAAAACTAAGCCACAACCTGCGGGGCGAAGGAAACCCAGGCAGGATCACAGTGCAGGACTACTCCGCGCCTAGCCCTGACTGCGGGGCAGGAGGACCCAGGGTTCGCCGGAGGGAACATTCTGGGAAATAGCGCACGGATCCACGTGGAAATGGCGCAGCAAGCCGACACCAGCCGGTCTTCCCGCTCGCCTGAGAGTCCCTAAGTTAGGACACGGGAGAACGGCCTCTACGCAAGGTTGGAGAACCAAGCGAAGGTAGGGTGTCGCCCAGCCCGCAGCTTCCGATTTTTACATCTGCTGGTGAGGTGCCATGAACCAAGGATCACGGCTGTCCCTGGGTATAACAGGGAGGGGCATCTACCACCATTTAGCCAACCTCAGTTCGGGGAGCATTCCCTTTCTGCGAATCCCGAGGCAGAAGCTGCTGGTGCGGCTGAAGTGCCGAGTGATTCAGTCTCACATATTTAACGACACAACATCGCACGACTGGGTCTGCCTCCTCCAGAGCAGAGCTTGCAGGTCTACCACCTGGTCGCGGAAAGGCGTGGTGGGGACCTTGGGCACCGAGCCGGGGTCTCGACGGTAACGTGGAGAACGCCGGGCCCGAATTCTCGACACACTTTGCTGGCAGAGAAGCTTATAGGCCCTCTTGATGGGAGCCAGGGCAGTCAGGAGCGCTGTCTTAATGACAGGAACTTTAGCTCGACTGAGGCCCGTGGCTCCAACGGAGCGACCCGCGGCCCTGAAAGGCGACGGGGAGGCCCACGAGGTATGAGGTGCGTGCTAAGCACCTCTGAGGAACCTGAGCTTGTCGGTAACTTACCCTCTTAAGGAAGCCGGGGCAGTCAGGAGTGCTGTCTTAATGACAGAAATTCTAGCTCGACTGAGGCCCGAGGCTCCTGAGGAGCACCCCGCGGCCCCGAAGGCGACGGGGGGGTCCCAGAGGGTATGAGGCGTTACTTGACAGAGAAAACTTTTAGGTCTCCTGCCCTCTTAACGGGAGCCAGGGCGGTCAGGAGCGCTGTCTTGATGACAGGAATGCTAGCTCGACTGAGGCCAGTGGCTCAATTGGAGCGTCCCGCGGCTCTGAAGGCGACGGAAAGGCCCCAAGAGGGTGTGGGGTGCGTTCTGGGCACCTCTGGGAAACCTCACGGCCAGTGAATGCTTACCTACTTAGCTCCATCTACTGCATGTGATACGCGGCGAAGCAGCTGCATATACTTAGAGTGAGGGGACAGTCTGCGCTCAACTCTCCTGCAGGAAGGGAAGCATACTGCAACCGTGTAACTCTGTGGAAAGCCAGCAAATAGACCTCATCTCAGTGCGAGCCTGCCTAGTCAAGGGAGCTCGGTACTGAGTGATAATTGTATCACGGCCTGCGAAGGCCGGAGAGGTCTGGGTGTCATCCCGTGCCCTACAGGGAGGGACTGCCGCGAGGGAACGGTTACTAGACCTGAGTCTGGGTGGGCCATTCTTGTAGCGCAACCAACAGACTTACTCCTCGTCCTCCCTGGACTTGCACAGAGTCTGTGCAAGGAGGCTCGCTGGGGAAGGGCGTACTTGGGCCCCGGAGGACAGCTGAGTGCCAGCGCTGCTCTGAAAGAGGCAGCTGGTAATGGGAGCAATCGGGGGCGAGCGGATGTGGCTGGCCTACCGATATGCTCCAAACTAGCTGCGTCACGGGGTGGAGTCGCCATCCTGCAGGTGGTGGACTGCCGTGAGAGCCGATAGGCTGCACGGTTGAGTTTACCTGCTTCGAGTGAATGGCCAGTAGCAAAATCTGCCACATACTCCCTGGGAGCAGATGGAGAGGCTGTAAGCCTCTGTCGTACATGGCAACCCAACCCGTGGTGAGCCACGGGCTGGCTTGTCGGCCAAACTGCGGGAAAACGCCAGTCCGGAGTGGGCCGAGATGCCATGCCCATCATGGGACTCGATCGTGCTGAAGCGGTCTCACATGAACAAGCTTAGCGGCTCTTAGCGGCTAGAGCTGTCATGTGCCCCAGGAGCCTCAGTTTGAGAGAACCGCTGTGTTGTGCCTGATTGATTCAGGAACTACAGCACTGACTGCGCGCTCTTGGTAGTAAGGCGGGCTGTCTTGAGGACCGAGTCGGGCTCCCGACCGAGGAAACGAATTTCCTCGGTTGGCCTGAAGGACCAGATGGCGGGGGTGCCGAGGCACCAGGTCCCAATGTTCGCACAACGGAACTCACGAGTGGGCTGGTAAAGCACCAGTCGAAGAGACGGTTGAAGACGCGAATACCTGTCTGCCGAAGAGGGGACAGGGGAGCTCCCATGGCCTAAGAAGGCAGGAAGGAGAGGGACTAGCCAAATGGAAGCACCTCGCGCTGAGCGCTCGATCCCCGGGGCAGACCGCCGAAGGGGTGTGCGCCGGGGAGATCGAGACGCGACAGCGGGTGCCCTTCAGGCAGATGGCTGCAACCCAGCCCTGGAGACGGAACATACTTGTATGTGCGTCGTCGTGAGCATGTGTGCCGACAGCCTAAGAAGGGATCGGAACAGAGCTCCATCCAGGGCGGATGTTAACCCACCACTCTAACTGGACACGTGAAGTCAGGACTCTTATCAAACCCCGACCTCGTCCCGGCTGGAGAGACAGGCTGGATCGCGTCCTTCGCCAGTAGGAACGCGACCTCCGCAGGCAGAACAGAGGCACGCCTGTTTCTGAATAAAGAATGTAAGGGGTACCTGTGAGTCTGGGCGGACGCCTGGAGCCGGGCCGTACCGTCCGTATCAACCAGTGTAGTGGTATCAAGGGAACGTTGACCGGCGTGACCGTGGTGGGGCAGCCTGGGGAAAGACAGGGAAGGAGACAAAACCCAGAAGGATAACGTCCTGGAGAAGTGTCTAACTGCACTAAGCAGTGCTTACCTACTTCCCTGGTTCCCGCGCTGGCGACATCCGGTCCCGAGTCTGGTTCCGAGGAGTGGAAGTGCTGCTCAGGAAGGAAACTCGGGGCCGGGGCCCCAGAGGTGAGAAGGCTGGGTCTTTCTGTGATTTCAAATGACCGGCTAAGTCCCGCTTCCAGCGGGAGTGCCGACAGAGTAGCTCTCTCCACCCCCGGGGGTGCTCGCATCAGGGACGCTTCGAAGCTCGCCTGCGAGGGTCTTCCGTCGCAGGACCCTGAGAGGCGAGCGGCGTCCCTCTCCCACGGGCGGCTCGACGTCGGCTGCGAGCCTGGATCGTGTGGCTCAGCAGGGGACGGAGCTGCGGGGGGACGCCCTCGGCGACGGGCAGGCGGAGGCGGGGGCCCAGGCGGCGGAATGGTAACTTCGCGGCGGGGCAGGATATGTTGGACGGCCTCCGTCTGCCTCTGGACCGTTGGAGCGCCAGAGGAGATGCCCAGCCCGAACGACGGGGAGGCGTACTGCTCTGGCATCTCGACGGGGTATGCTGATGGGCGGAGGATCGCAGGCTTTTGGGGGCCGGCGATACGTTCGACGCCGCTGAGCAAAAACCCTTCACGGTGTCGCCGAATAGGCCGCTCTGGGGAATGGGAGAGTCGAGAAAGCGAACTTTGTCGGCCTCTGCCATCCGGGCCAGAGTCAGCCATAGGTGGCGTTCCTGGACCACACAGGTGGACATCACCTGACCAAGGGGACACGCCGCGACCTAGTAGCCCGAAGGGCGAAGTCAGTGGCGGCGCGGAGTTCTTCAAGTACCCCCTGGTCAGGACCACTCTCGTGCAGGCCTTAAGGTGCCTGCACCTGGCACTTTTGCAGTGTTGCCATGGCCTGCAGGGCGGGGCAGCGTGTCGGGGGGCGCAGAAAAGGCCCAGCCGATGAGGGCGGAAGAATTTCACATGCCCAAAAAGGGAGACGCGGAGGGCCCCACCAGGCGGCCGCGCCTGCGGGCAAAGGTGCACCGCGATGGCGCGCCCGACCCGGGGGACCGCCACGTACCCCTTGGCTGCCCCGCCATGGAGAGTGGCGAGGGGAGAGGAGCTGGAAGCGCGTCAAATGAATAGGGCGCCGTAGATTTTGTCAGCTCCTCATGCACATCCGGTCAGAACGGGACCGGGGGGGAGCGCGGCGCTGCCGCCGGGCCCCCCCCAGGAACCAGTCGTCCAGCCTAGAAGGATCGGCCGGGCCCCCTGAGGAACCTTCAAACCGATCCCCCCCGGCCGCCCGGAGAAGCATAGCCTACAGTTCGACATCAACCTCCGGGGGGGCAGCGACCATGGGTGGGCGCCGCGCCGCGGGAAGAGATGTGTCACCGTCTGACTCTCCCTCTGATGCTGTGACAGACATCTCATCCTCTGCAGGAGCACCGAAGGAGACGCTCAGCCCGCCAGGCGGGGAAGCGTCTGCTGCGGAAACTCAACGGGACCGCGCTGAGATAGAGAGGTCCGCAGGGCTTTTTGAGCCGGCGGAATGCTGTCTATCGTAATTTGAATGTCCCCCCCCGCGCCCCACCGCGGTGGCCGAAGAGCATAGGCGGCTCAACGGCTGACCACGGGAGGGAGGCGGGGGGAGCCAGCTCGCGAACGAGCGGCGGGACTTCAGCGTGGTCATGGTCATGCTTTCACCGCATGAACCATTCATGAGCACCACCCCAGTGTGCTCAAAGCCTAAACACGTGAGGCAGCGCTCATGTCCGTTTGCTGAGGAGAGGAAACTACCACATCCAGAAACGCACGGCCGAAAAGACATCCTGAAAAGAACGTCTAAAACGGCCGCTAGAAATTGCTCTTTTGTGATCCCGGTTTGCCCAGGGAGGCGCCGCGGGGCAATGCACTCGCCGGGGCTGCTCGCTGGAATGCAAAAAGGCTTTATATGGCCGTGAAAACGGCCGCCCGCGGGACCGCGCTGGCGGCTGCCAAACAATGCTCTTTCTGTGAAACACTCTTTTAGTTATGGCAGCGCAGCAGCAGGAGGGAGCATGAACTCTGAAGAACTCTTCTCGGCTGTTTAGAGGCTCGACACATCGGCTCTGAAAGCAAAAGTCTGACTGAGTGGTGCGCGCAGCCATCTTATATACCCGTATGTACGGGGGCGTGGCCGGCGCGCACGTCCACTCGCCAATTTTCAATTGGCCTTTTTAATAAGGCTCAGAGGTGATCGGTCTCTCAGGCGAGATCCCAATGTAACGTCGAAGTGATTCGACTGAAGGGGTAACTACTTTCATGATTATTTGCAGAAAAGGGACAAATGTTATCGAAATGGGTTATGTTTTAAAGGAGAAGTTCAATTCCAGAATAAAAATTTCATTATAATTCACTCACCCCCATGTCATCCAAGATGTTCATGTGTTTCTTTCTTCAGTCGAAAATAAATAATTTTTTAAAAAGAAAACATTCCAGGAATTTTCTCCATATAATGGACTTCAATGGTGGCCACCAGGTTGAAGGTCCAAATTGCAGTTTCAATGCAGCTTCAAAGGACTCTACACGATCCCAGTCGAGGAACAAGGGTCTTATCTAGCAAAACGATCGGTCATTTTCATAAAAATGTAAAATTGTATATACTTTTTAACCACAATGCTCATCTTGCACTAGCTCTGCATTCTTCATACTCCATCTTATATTCTCCTCCAACTTGAAAATCGTCCGATCTTCGTTTTAACTTTTTTGTAAAGTGCATTTGACTTTCTTTGCACGTTCGCTTAAACACCGGGTCTGTACTTCCACCTATGTCATGCGTAAGTGCGAACTGAGCGTTTGTGGTTAAAAAATATATAAATTGCATTTTTTAAAGAAAATGACAGATCATTCAGCTAGATAAGACCCTTATTCCTCAACTGGGATCGTGTAGAGCCCTTTGAAGCTGCATTGAAACTGCAATTTAGACCTTTCACCCGTTGATCACCATTGAAGTCCACTATATGGAGAAAAATCCTGCATATTTTCCTTAAAAACCTTAATTTCTTTTTGACTGATAAAAGATGTTTCAAGAATTTTTAATTTCTCGATTTTTACTTAAACAATTACCAGTCAAACCAGTCATTATATTTGTGTATTTCTATTTAAAAACAACAAAGGAATGAAAACAAGATATAGCTACAGAATGGCATATCAATATCAACTACAATTTTCTCTCTCTGTTTTCTGTCTTCTCCCACATATCTGACCTGCACTTGCTTACTACACAATCTTTAAACACTAAGATTTACTCTCATTATTTAGAGGCTCAAGGCGAGACCAACAGCAGACTTTCAGTATCACTTTAACTCGCTCACGCACACAAAGCATAAATGCAATTGTCTCCCTGCCTTATCATCAAAGGTCACAGGGAAGGAAAAAAAGGAAATGCCCGAGCCTATAAACGGGTGAAAAGGAATATGTTTGTGAACATGCAGTTTACGTGCCTAAATAAAGAACCCCAAGTACACCATACAGCCGCTTGTATTGAATAATGTGTTTATCCCATTACGGCTCTGATGCATATTCAGTAGGAACACTAAATATGAGCGACGGCCTGACTCTATATCAGCACATTACAGCGTCTGCCTTTTATCACAGAATAATGTGATGTTTGACGAAATTGTGTCAAATAGATTACGAATTAATATGCTACGTGTCTTCTAGCACACATTCTGTGCAGCCTCGCCAGTTCCAGATGCCAGGGTAGCATTTCATTCGGATGACAAAAAACGCTGTCCACGCCGTATGAAAACAAGCGATCATCGGGACAGTGCACATGTTTCTCCATTGGCCCATTAGGAAAGCTTATAGCTCCTTAGTTCACTCACAATCTAAAAAATGACCCAGCGTTGGGTGAAATATGGACAAACTCAGCGACTGGGTTGTTTTGCTTAACCCAAGCCCCTGGGTGGTTTAATTTAACTCAACTATTGTTTAAAAAAATTACTTCATGGCTGGCTTAAAATAACCCCAAATAGGTTGTAAATTAAAAAAACAGACACATAATTACTAAAGCAATAATCAAAAAGTGAATTCATCATTCATTTATTGAATATATTACTCAGTGTTAATTTCCAACCTATTTTGGGTTAATTTTAAGCAAGAAATATAGTCTTTATCAAAAATTGAGTCTAATAAAAATACCCAGAAGGCTGGATTAAACATTTAACCCAATCGCTGGGTTTGTCCACATTCACCAGCGCTGGGTTGTTTTTAACCTAGCATTTTTATAGCATAGTGTATAGCTACTTAGTTCCAATTCTAGAATCTGTAACAGTGTTACAAAAGCACTAAATCCAACAGTACTGGACATGTCTGTGAATTTTCATGGGCAAAATGTTCTATTGTCTATTGTCCATAAAATGCTGAGTTAAAAACACCCCAGCGCTGGGTAAAATATGAAGAAAAAAAAAAAAAAGAAAAAAACAGCGATTGGATTTTTGAATCAGCAGTTAGGTTAAATGTTTGATATGTACTATAAATGTACTATATGTTCAGCTTAGAATGAACCCAAAATAGGTTGGAAATTAACATTTATTAATATATTCAATAAATAAACATTTATTAATTAGTTGCATTAACAATAATTAAATAACACTTTTTAAATGGCTTATTAAGGAATGTCCACCTTTTGATTATTGCTGATGCCTCTAGTAATTATGTGTCTAATTTTTAATTTACAAATTATTTTGGGTTCATTTTCACCCAGAAATAAAATAATTTTGAAACAATAGTTAAGTTAAATATTTACTGTGCTCAAGTTATCACTGCTAGTTCCTACACTCTAAAAAATGCTGGGTTAAAAACAACCCAACTTGGGTTATTTGGCAACCCAGCACTGGGTAAATATTAGACAGAACACATGCTGGGTTATTTTGACCCCGCAAGTTGGGTTAGATGTTTTTACCCAATATGCTGTGTTGTTTTATTGAAGTATTTAAATATTAAATTCAATATTTAATCATTTAATTTATTTAAACTATGATTATATTGATTATATTGCTGGCTTAAAATGGGCTGGAAATAAAAAATTACACACAGAATTATAGAAGCAACTGCAATAATCTAAAGACGAACATTTATTATTAAGCAAGAACACCCATAAAATATAAGACAAAATTAATTCATTTGGGTGAATACAGCATAGTTTTCAATATGACATTTTAAACTCATTTAAGAAGCATTTTTGAAAATTAAAATGTAACATTTAAAAGTAGCATTAAGTGTATTCAACTGTTCTTTGTAATCTCTTTTCGCCAAAATAGTGCTAATTCTCATGCCTGTGTGTTTTGTTCGCCAGGGGAACTTCAGACCACCACCTTACGTTTCACTCATAGCTGAAAGATGCTGTGATTGACTCTATAACCTGTCCATAAATAAACAGTACTGAGATTAGAGAACTTTAACATCCAATTAAAAAAAGGCATTTTCATCATGCGAAACGACCGCATCTTGTCTTTTTATGTTGTGATGGGTTAAATAATATAATTTACAGCACAGTAAAGACTTTACAAATGAAATAAAATGTATACAAAACTTTATTTCGCAGAAGAAGTGCAACAAATTAGCGGCGCTGAAAACCACTGTCTCCTGTAGAGGACACAAAAAGCCTGCACTCTGACTGTAACTCAAAAGCTGGGTTGGTTCGTTGGAGACAGGCTCAACTCTGCGATTGAGAAGATAAAAAATAACACAATATTTAGTAACCCATTAAAAATGACCTAGCAGCTTAGTTACAGAAAAACTACCCAGCACCTGGGTAAAAAATATAAAAAAAAAATAACCCAATAAAATGACCCAAGCTGAACCCAGCATTTGGGTTAAAAAAAATAACCCAGCATTTCTTAGAGTGCAGAAATCTACCCAGCACCTGGGTAAAAAATTCAAAGACAACCCAATTAAATGACCCAACAAGCTGAACCCAGCATTTGGGTTAAAAAAATAATAGCCTAGCATTTCTTAGAGTGCAGAAATCTACCCAGCACCTGGATAAAAAACTAAAAGACAACCCAATTAAATGACCCAACAAGCTGAACCCAGCATTTGGGTTAAAAAAATAATAACCCAGCATTTCTTAGAGTGCAGAAATCTACCCAGCACCTGGGTAAAAAATTCAAAGACAACCCAATTAAATGACCCAACAAGCTGAACCCAGCATTTGGGTTAAAAAAATAATAACCCAGCATTTCTTAGAGTGCAGAAATCTACCCAGCACCTGGGTAAAAAATTGAAAGACACCCCAATTAAATGACCCAACAAGCTGAACCCAGCATTTGCGTTAAAAAAAATAATAACCCAGCATTTCTTAGAGTGCAGAAATCTACCCAGCACCTGGGTAAAAAACTAAAAGACAACCCAATTAAATGACCCAACAAGCTGAACCCAGCATTTGGGTTAAAAAAATAATAACCCAGCATTTCTTAGAGTGCAGAAATCTACCCAGCACCTGGGTAAAAAATTAAAAGACAACCCAATTAAATGACCCAACAAGCTGAACCCAGCATTTGGGTTAAAAAAATAATAACCCAGCATTTCTTAGAGTGCAGAAATCTACCCAGCACCTGGGTAAAAAATTAAAAGACAACCCAATTAAATGACCCAACAAGCTGAACCCAGCATTTGGGTTAAAAAAATAATAACCCAGCATTTCTTAGAGTGCAGAAATCTACCCAGCACCTGGGTAAAAAATTAAAAGACAACCCAATTAAATGACCCAACAAGATGAACCCAGCATTTGGGTTAAAAAAAATAATAACCCAGCATTTCTTAGAGTGCAGAAATCTACCCAGCACCTGGGTAAAAAATTCAAAGACAATCCAATTAAATGACCCAACGAGCTGAACCCAGCATTTGGGTTAAAAAAATAACCCAGCATTTCTTAGAGTGCAGAAAAACTACCCAGCACCTGGGTAAAAAATTCAAAGACAACCCAATTAAATGACCCAACAAGATGAACCCAGCATTTGGGTTAAAAATAATAACCCAGCATTTCTTAAAGGTGAAAAAAACTACCCAGCACCTGGGTAAAAAATTGAAAGACACCCCAATTAAATGACCCAACAAGCTGAACCCAGCATTTTGGTCAAAAAAATAATAACCCAGCATTTCTTAGAGTGCAGAAATCTACCCAGCACCTGGGTAAAAAATTTAAAGACAATCCAATTACATGACCCAACAAGCTGAACCCAGCATTTGGGTTAAAAAAATAACCCAGCATTTCTTAGAGTGCAGAAATCGTCTCGGGTTACGTATGTAACCTTAGTTCCCTGAGGACAGGGAACGAGACGCTGCGTCCTGGTTCAGGACACTTTGGGAACTGCCTTCAGCATGACCGGTTCTGAAACAAATGTATAGAACAACGACAGTGAACTTGACACTGGCCGGCGCCAGCCTGTGACATCATCAACAGGCGCCTGCTAGTATAAAAGCAGGTGCCTGAGAGCACAACACCATCTTTTTGTCGGACGGAGGTCTGTGCAGGGCCCGAGGCATGGCCCTGAGACGCAGCGTCTCGTTCCCTGTCCTCAGGGAACTAAGGTTACATACGTAACCCGAGACGTTCCCTTCCGGAGGGAACTCTACGCTGCGTCCTGGTTCAGGACACTTTGGGAACGCTTATACCAACGCCGCCATGCCGAGGGATAGGTGATCAAACTGACTGAATGAGGAGTCAAGAAGGAAATCACCCCTGCATCAGCGAGAGTCGCTGGGGCCCAGTGACCTGCCACGGCTAGCCCGGCTACCTGTGCACACAACTCTCAAGCGTGGAGGCCTAGAGGAAGCCTACTACACTTAGCTCCCTAAGTGAAGGAGCTCATAAACGCCCTGACCATAAGGGGCGGAGTTTAGGGAATGGAGGTCTCGGCAGGGCGAACGCATGCTCTAGGGACCTGACAACATTCAGTGCTACAGGTATAGATGGGGAAGCGGAGCTTCTGGAGAATGGAAGCTTCATAAAAGACTCTCTAGAAGAGAGGAAGCCTGACAACATTCAATCCACTAGCTCTTAGGAGTGGAGGTCTCAAATAACCCTCCAGTGAGGGGAGACCTAGCTACACTCACGCTTGAAAGTACTGGAAGCGGAGCCTCTGGAGAATGGAGGCTTCATAAAAGACTCTCTGAAAAGAGAGGAAACCTGACAACATTCCATCCACTAGCTCTTTAGGAGTGGAGGTCTCAAAATAACCCTCCAGTGAGGGGAGACCTGGCTACACTCACGCTTGAAAGTACTGAAAGCGGAGCTTCTGGAGAATGGAGGCTTCATAAAAGACTCTCTGAAAGAGAGGAAACCTGACAACATTTCATCCACTAGCTCTTAGGAGTGGAGGTCTCAAATAACCCTGCCGTGAGGGGAGACCTGGCTACACTCACGCCTAGAAGTACTGGAGGCGGAGCCTCTGGAGAACGGAGGCTTCACAGAAGACTCTCTAAAAGGAGAGGAAACCTGACAACGTTCAGTCCACCAGCTCTTAGGAGTGGAGGTCTCACTAGCCCTTCAGTGAGGGGAGACCCGGCTACACTCACGCCCGGAGGAAAAAGCCTATACTCGACACTGGGGGTATTCAGTGAGGCTGCATAGCCTATGCAACCCGAACTACCCGAGTGGAGCTTCTGCTCAGAGGGAATCTACAGAGTGGAGGTCTCATGACCTAACTACACTTGACACTGACGACGGCCTGTGAGGCTGAATAGCCTGTGCAGCAGGCCTGTCTAAGTGGAGATTTCCCGAGGAGTGGAGGCTTCGCCGAAAGGAAGCCTGGCAACACTCTGTGAGTGAGGCTGGCAATGTTCTGCGAGCAGCAGAAGGACTCTAAGAGTGGAGGTCCCAAGACCTACTACACTTCAACACTGCAGGCGTTCATCGAAGCTGAACAGCCTAAACGACAGTACTGCCTGAGTGGAGTCTGGAGAGTGGAGGCTTTCTAAAGAGGGAGCCTAACACACCTCCGTGCTTAGCAAGGAAGAACTCTGAGAGTGGAGGTCTCATGACCTAGCTACACTCTAGCCTTGAAGGTCATCCGTGAGGCTGACTAGCCTGTGCGACAGAAATACCTTCATTTTGGAGCTCTTCTGGAGAGTGAGGCCTGAGGAGGCCCGACACTCAATCCTGCTAGCAGCGCTATCTGGATTGGAGCTGGAAAACTAAAAGGTTTTTGAGAAAAACCAGCTCAGAGAGTGGACACGGAGGAACCCTGCGTGGTCCAAGGGAGAAAGGAACCTGCCTTTACGGGAGGGACCTTACCATGAGTATGGATTTTAGTGAAGTGCCTGAATAGTGCACTTACCACTCACGTGGATTTCAGAGAATGCTCAAAGACTTGCGTGAGCAAACACCACAAATGTGGTTTTGAGTAGGTGTCCTAAGCATAGCGAGGATCACCAGATTTGCAGTCTCTAGGCGATAGCGGAGCCTGAAAGCGGAGCTTCTGGAGAGGGGAGGCTTCAGCAGAAAGACTCTCTAAGCGAGAGGAGGCCTACGACGCTCTCCCTAGGAAACTCTTCAGAGTGGAGGCCTCAGGTAAAGCGCTCTAGGCGAGGGGAGGCCTGACTACACTCGACGCTCAAGAAAAGGCAGATACTCACAGTCAGAGCCAATAATGAAAAATCTCATTTATCATCTAGCTCTGTGTAGTGGAGGCTCCGAGACTACATCTCCAAGGAGAGAAGCCTACAACACTAGTTTTTGGTGAGTGGAAGACTGCACTCCCCCAAAAAATAGTCAGCGAGGCACTCATGGGCCTGCCAGCTGCTATAACTGTGAGAGTGAAGGTCTCAGTACTGTTGGCTGTGACAGAGGGAGACCTATTACACTGTGCTATCACTTAGACACCTGTATTAACCCGGGTGATAGCAGAACCCGGAAGCGGAGCTTTCAGTGAGGGAGGCTTTAAGCTCTCGAACATAACAAGCCTGACGACGCTCAACTGAGGAAGCTCTATCGAGTGGAGGCCTTGGAATACACGCCCTCTCATAGAAGGGAGGCCTACTTTGTTTTACACTCAACGCTTGTAGTGACAGGTCCACGGAAAGAGTTCACAAGCTGCCTTAACCTTGTGTTCTCCCGGCCTGTATTTCTGGGAAGTGGAGGCTTAACAGAAACACCTCACGTAGAGGGAGCCTAGCAACACTCGACCCAGTAAAAAGCTCTCATGAATGGAGGTCTAAAAATGACCTGCCACATTCAGCGCTAAGAAGTATTATCTTTATATGTCTCTCTTCACAGAGGACTTCGCAGAGAGGAGGCCTCCTAGGCCTGCTACACTCAATTCTACTTCAAAGCGGGGCTTTTTAAAGAGAGCGGAGGCTCCAGAAAAACACCTCTCTCTCAGAGAGGGAGCCTTGACAACGCTCTATTCACCCTAGCACACAAACTCCCTGGAGTGGAGGTCTCACATATGTGTATATGAAAAATACACAGGGAAGGTACCTGACCACACTCATGCAAAAAGAGTATTACTCTTAGCAGGGTTTGAGTGAGCGGAGGCTTCGGCAGAGCGATACTCCGCCTGAAGCAGCTTGACAACGCTCAAGAGGGTTATTCTCGTATGTATATGTATGTTGGATCATGTCTATACCAAGCTCACTCTAGCGGAGGTTTCAAAACCTGACAACGCTTAACCCACGAGGGGGTTTCTACGAGTGGAGGTCTCTACACACTGTTTTCTTTTGTAAAACGAGGGGAGACCTGGCTACACTCGGCACTTGGTGGCAGTAGAACTCGAGAGTAGCTCAAAACTGCAATAGTACACACCCAAGCGGAGCTGGTAGACAAAAGAAAACATACACATACACGCTTGAATATTTTATTAAAGTGTCTTTACTGTTCACATACCGGGCCAACAGATGGAGCCTAGGTCTCATCGTTGGCCCAGCCCCGGAGTCAAGGGGTTAAAGGAAGGGGCAGGTAGCCCCAAACTGGCGACCTGGCCTCGTCTCTGGCCCTTGGGCCAGGACGGGCCTGGTTTCCCCCCGGTGTTTAGGTGGAGGCGTGGACCGGCAAGGGATGCAAACCCCCGGGGCTCGGTCCAGATCTTTCAGCAGATCAGCCTGGTGCGCCTCTGCAACACTGCCATCGTGTGCAGAGGAGCACCGGCCACTGCCGCATATGTGCCTTTGGAGCCTTCAGGGTCGATGTCCCTCGCTCTGAGAGATAGTTCGCAACCGTCAGCGAGAGACATCGTCACATATCCGCGCCCGTGCATTCCCTCGACATCAGCATGATTCACATGCCGATGCCTGTGAATGCGGGCTGAATATGGCCTGTCCCATTCCCTCTCGATCTCTTAAGCAGATCAGGAAGGAATGGGAGGCTCACAGGAGTTGGCTTTGTCATGGCCCGGAAGAAGCCGCTCGTCTAGTTTGCCGAAAGCGGCCTCTTCCCTCGCGGGCTTCCACTGCAGATACAAGTGGGCAGCCGCGCGGTCCATAACAGACATCAACTCTTCATATGCGGGGCAGAGAGGCTGCATGGGCTCAAACGAGCTCATATTTGTTCCATTTCAACCTCCTGCTCGCCCTGGCTTGAAGCCAAAAGAGCACTCGCTGCAGAACCGGAGGATGTGAGAGACAACACATCATCCGCTAGCAGCGCATTCTCGTCTCCGGCTGACGTGCGCGAGCGATTAAACGCTCTCTCAAACTCGTCAGCCAGCTCCACCCGTGAGCCCCGCAATCTCAGCCGCCGAGCAGCCTCAGCTGTGGCGGGACCGGAGCAGCGTGGGGCAGATGGATGGCCCGATTCCCTCGAGAAAAGGGCCAGACGAGAACGGAGTTTCTTCAAAGTGAAACTCTCACAATGAACGCGCTCCGCTCTTCTAGAGCCGAGCGCGCGTGCTCTTACACCTAAACACACCAAACAAAAGGTCGTGTGCGTCATCAAGTGTCAGATTTCTCTGACACGGATCCGCACACTTCCTAAACAGTTTTCTTTCTCTAGGCATCGCTGTACTCACTCGTTTAGAACAGAGGACTCTGAAGACAAAAAGATGGTGTTGTGCTCTCAGGCACCTGCTTTTATACTAGCAGGCGCCTGTTGATGATGTCACAGGCTGGCGCCGGCCAGTGTCAAGTTCACTGTCGTTGTTCTATACATTTGTTTCAGAACCGGTCATGCTGAAGGCAGTTCCCAAAGTGTCCTGAACCAGGACGCAGCGTAGAGTTCCCTCCGGAAGGGAACTACCCAGCACCTGGGTAAAAAATTCAAAGACAATCCAATTACATGACCCAACAAGCTGAACCCAGCATTTGGGTTAAAAAAATAACCCAGCATTTCTTAGAGTGTAGAAAAACTACCCAGCACCTGGGTAAAAAAATCAAAGACAACCCAATTAAATGACCCAACAAGCTGAACCCAGCATTTCTTAGAGTGCATAAAAAAAACCAATACCCAGCACCTGGATAAAAAATTCAAAGACAACCCAATTAAATGACCCAACAAGCTAAACCCAGCATTTTGGTCAAAAAAAATAATAATAACCCAGCATATCTTAGAGTGCAGAAAAACTATGCAGCACCTGGGTAAAAAATTCAAAGACAACCCAATTAGATGACCCAACAAGCTGAACCCAGCATTTGGGTTAAAAAATAATAACCCAGCATTTCTTAGAGTGCAGAAATCTACCCAGCACCTGGGTAAAAAAATTCAAAGACAACCCAATTAAATGACCCAACAAGCTGAACCCAGCATTTGGGTTAAAAAACATAACCCAGAGTGTAGTTCCTATGTAATATTGTCAAATTTATTACAAAAAATTATTTTGAACTAATGGCAGGTCCATCAAGTGTGATATTGCTTTAATATGGACACATTGGCTTGGTATTCTACATTTGCATTTATGCATTTAGCTGATGCTTTTATCTAAACTGACTTTCATTGCATTAATGCGTTCAAGATACAGTATACGTTTTATTAATTCATGCATTCCCTAGGAATCAAACTGGCGCCATGCTGTGTTTCAGCTACAGGATTTCTTTTAGCATCATGATGAGAATTATGTTACAAGCTATTTGTAACTTGTTGTTCTCGCCACCAGGTGAAATGCAGTCACAATGAATATAGTATAACAAGGACTCTGCTAATTTATCACGTGGGATTTTTTTCCTGCACATCTGAGACTGCAGATGCAATGGTGCATCAGGACTGCCAGAGGTACCCACACAAATGTTCATGTGTGTAACTTTCGTGATACTCTCATTCATCCAGCACAACGCCACAGACACTGACAAATATCCACCCACACAGTGGCAAGCTCTTCCAAACACACCTTTAAAACTAACACGATTAGTGTGGGCGGCTTTAGTGGGCTATTGACCCCGGCTGAACCAGGCAGAGCCCGCCAGTGGTGTGCAGACTGGGAGACAAAGTGGGTCAGTGAGAGGGTGATGTAATGTTAAAGCAGAAGAGAGAGAGAGAGAGAGAGAGAGAGAGAGGATTGAGAGGATTAAAGCAGTCTCTTTTCTCTCTGTCTCTTGTTCTATCACTCTCCTTCTCTTTCTGACTGTTAGTGTGACTGTCTCTCCATGTAGAGAGGCAGTTTACCTACCTTTGCCTCTTTCTATGTATCTTCTATTTTCTGTCTCTCTCTCTCTCAGTTCAATTGATAATCCTCATTCATCATATTAAGCAGAATCAAGTTGAATAGCGACAGTACATAATTCTGAGTAACGTTACAACTGGAAATTCTATGATAAATTCAAATAAATGCCTACATCGCGATATGATTGAATATGACTGGTTATGATTGGCTGTGATTGGTTCATCCGATAAATCCCACCTTTTGTGTTTGTGCTTGTTCCGTGTTCACAAATCAGTCTGAATTAACAATGAAAGGACTTGGGGGAAGACCTAATAAAAAAAAAGTAAGTAAACAACTTACACACATTGTTACGTAAAACTTAGACTTAAACTGACAGGAAAACATGATCTGTGGGAGTTTTTAGTGAGTAATCAGCTTATGTTATATGTTATATACGGTTGAGGTCAAAAGATTACATACACCTTGCAGAATCTGCAAAATGTTATATATTTCACCAAAATAAGAGTGATCATACAAAATGCATGTTATTTATAAATGCATGTTTGTCCTGAACAGTTAAACTGCCTGCTGTTATTCAGAAAAATCCTTCAGGTCTCAAAAATTCTTTGGTTTTTCAGCATTTTTGTGTATTTGAATCCTTTTCAGCAATGACTGTATGATTTTGAGAGCCATCTTTTCATATTGAGGACAACTGAGGGACTCATATGCAACTACTTACTGATGTTTCAGAAGAAAAACGATGGGGGTGAAAACCTCAGATTTGAAGATCAAGGTAAATTGTATTTATTTTGTCTTCTGGAAAATCTTCTTTAGCTTTTGAAGGGCAGTACTAAATGAAAACAAAAATGATATTTAGGCAAAATAAGAAAAATGTACACATATTCATATTGTTCAAAAGTTTACACCCCTGGCTCTTAATGGATCATTTTTTTCCTTCTAGAGCATCAGTGAGAGTTTGAACCTTATGTAATAGTTGCATATGTGCCCCTCAGTTGTCCTCAGTGTGAAAAGATGGATCGCAAAATAAAAGAAATTTGTGGGACCTGGTGGATTTTTCTAAAGAACAGCAGGCGGTTTAACTGTTCAGGACAAACAAGGGACTCATACATCACTAAAAAAAACACACAGCTGTGGATCACTTAGATAACAACACAGTTTGAACACAGTAGTTAAACTTTTGAACAGGATAATTTTAATAAATTCAACTATTATTTTCTCTTGTGGACTACAGTAAATGTATTTTATGTGAAATATCTTATTCAGGTCAGTACTAAATAAAAAAGAACATGCATTTTGTATGATCTCTCTTATTTTGCTAAAACAATTTACATTTTGCAGATTCTGCGAGGTGTATGTAAACTTTTGACCTCAACTGTATTAAAAATAAGATATTTTGAGAAATTTGGTAACCAACAGCAAAGTTAGTAATTAATGGCAGAATGTTCATTTTTGCGTGAACTATCCTTTTAAATAACCACTTTAAGACTCAACAGAAACCTCTGTCAAACGTTTACATGATGTCGATAAGAAAGCACTAATCCTAATGTGGCCAGCACCCGCTTACCTACTTTTCAGCAAATCAGTTACAGGTCAAAGTTACATCACTTCAGTAATATTCATGGGCAATGCTAATCAGATTTATGATGCATCCTTTCACTTTTCAAACTCTAAGAATACTTTTAAAACTTGAAAATATGAGCCTCAACTCATCAGATAAAAAACAAAACCACAGATGGAATATGACACCTTTTTTTTTTCTTCTGCATGTGCTGTCTTTGTGCTCCTTACCTGACATAATGTTTTCTGAAGTACGCAGAGTGAATCAGACATCAAACCTAATTGTTGTTGACAATATTTGATTGTCTAACTGGTTTGTCATCTAACAAGACATGCAGGAGTTATTTTTTATTTTATTTTTTTATTTTAGCAAGATGTCATTTAGATGAAGCATTCGTGCAGATCAGTGTTTAGCTGGAGAGGCAGAAACCTGCAATTTTCCAATAAGTTGTTTGGGTCTTTGTGCCAACTGAGACATAATGTTCCTTAGGCGCTGATGAGTAGCTTTAATTAATCAGTGCTTTATTTGGTTGGCAGCACCGTCTGTTTTCAATGTCAGAGTTACCTGGCTTATCTGTCAACTCTCGGTACATACACAACGAGTGTTGTGTGGCATTGATTGTTTATGTTGTATTTCTATTATAAAACCATTTCTATGAAGCCATAGGAATTGTGGGTTGCTGTATAAAAATTGCTTTTTAAAAATAATACCAGCCCCCACAAACTTTGAGCTCTAAAGTGGACAGGTTCCCACTATATCCCAAAAAAAAGAGAAAGCATTATAATTACATGGCACTGAGTATGTTTGCATCATTGCATCACAATTTTTGATCAAAAACTAATAAACATTTCTAACAAATGCAGCTATTCTCATTTGCAAACACCAATGCATAACAACAAACCGTTCATTCCGTATAAAAACAGAAAGATCTCTATGGGAAAGAAATTTCTTTTCATCTTTATTCCGTCGCGTGTAACAAGAGCAAGTGACTCTTTGAAGCCTTTCCAGGAGATAAACTGCTTATTTTAGACATTGAGAAAAGATCTCTCCATTCTCGACACGCAAACATGATTTGCCCCTGGATTTAGTTCTTATTAAACAAAGACTACATGTCAAAGCAATTAGGAAAGCAATGGTCACAGCGTCAGGATTTAGAGCCATTTAAGACCTTGTCAGCCAGATCTCTTGGCACAAAGATGTGAACGCAGGTTCCTGTATTCACCGTTTTGCTGCCTTTGATGACACACCGTCTTGGATCGTTATTAATGTATATTTTTTTAAACCATGATACTGACAAATTTGTTAATCTGTGAAGTAAATAGACATTCTCTAAAGAACATCTGAACACCATCATTGAGATTCAATCAAGCATTTCCAGTATGAGGTAGTACGTAGTTTTAAACAGATAAAGGACGAAGATAGATGTCTACTAATCCATGCAGCAACTGTGCATAACAGTTCGAAAGACTTTGCGTTTTATCATTCGATATGGATTACAAAGACAGTCTGCCAAACATTTAAAGCTGACGAGTGAATCATTTCACGGGAAACATTTTCTAAAGTGTCACTTGCAATTAGCAGCCAGCATTGCATAACATGCCATTCAATGTGTCAAAGTGGGTGACACCAGACTCGTCAGAATCTTATCCAGCCCACAAGGCCGTTACAGATTTGGTAAAAGGGTTTGTGAGGACTTATTAGCACCTTTCTCACCTGTTTGTGAATGCTCTGTTGTGATACATCTTGTGACAAAAACTTGTGACAAAAAAAAAAACTAAATAATGTGTAAAAGTCTATTGAAAATACAGTTGAAGTCAAAAGTTTGCATACACCTTGCAGAATCTGCAAAATGTTAATTATTTTAGCTAAATAAGAGGGATCATACAAAATGCATATTATGTTTTATTTAGAAATGACCTGAATAAGATATTTCACATAAAATGCATTTACATATAGTCCACAAGAGAAAATAATACTTGAATTTATAAAAGTTACTTTGTTCAAAAGTTAACATACACTTGATTCTTAATACTGCGTTGTTGCCTGAATGATCCACAGCTGTTTTGTTTTTTTGGTTTTGTGATAGTTGTTCAGTCCCTTGTTTGCCCTGAACAGTTAAACTGTCCACTGTTCATCAGAAAAATCCTTCAGGTCCCACAAATTCTTTGGCTTTTCAGCATTTTTGTGTATTTGAACCCTTTCCAACAATGACTGCATGGTTTTGAGATCCATCTTTTTACACTGAGGACAACTAAGGGACTCATGTGCAACAATTACAGAAGGTTCAGACACTCACTGATGCTTCAGAAGGAAAAACGATGCATTAAGAGTCAGGGGTGTAAACTTTTGAACAGAATGAAGATGCATGCTTTCTTATTTTATATCTTATTTTGCTTAAATATCATATTTTTTTTTATTTAGTACTGCCCTTCAGAAGCTACAGAAGATGCTTACATGTTTCCCAGAAAACAAAATAAGCACTTTACCCTAATCTTCAAATTCAAAAAGTTTTCACCCCCCAGATCTTAACGCATTGTGTTTTCTTCTGGAGCATTAGTAAGTGTTTGAACCTTCTGTAATAATTGCAGTCCCTAAGTTCTCATTAGTGTAAAAAGATAGATCTTATAATCATACAGTCATTGTTGGAAAGTCTTCAAATACATAAAAATGAAAAAATGAAAAACCAAAGAATTTGTGGGACCTGAAGGATTTTTCTGAAGAATGGTGAACAGTTTAACTATTTAGAACAAACAAGGGATTCATGAACAACTATCACAAAAAAATAACAAATTAATTAAAAAGAATCAAGCATGTGTAAACTTTTGAATGGGGTCATTTTTATAAATCCAACTATTATTTTCTCTTGTGGACCACATGTAAATGCCTTTTATGTGAAATATTTTATTCAGGTCAGTACTAAACAAAAAACAACATTTTGTATGATTCCTCTTATTTTGGTAAAATAATTTACATTTTGCAGATTCTGCAAGGTGTATGTAAACTTTTGACTTCAACTGTGCATTTCTGCAAAACTGGAAAAACGAATCATTGCAGTTTCCAGTTGAAATGAACACTAGAGGCAGTGAAACTCTGATAACTTTTTATTCCTTTTCACACAAAGTATGATTTACAGGTACAGAGTTTTGATTAGTAAAGCCTAATTCATATGCATGAATTTTCCAGTTCAGTAGGTTTGCTCGGTAGCTCACATGATACGGTGTTGCACTTGAGAGATGAAGAGCTCCTGTATGAACCGTGAAACTACAGTTCGACAAAACAGCTCAAATCAGCATAAGGAAGTTAAAATAGCACGGCTGCATCAATAAATGTGTTTTTATATCACTTTTGCTTTGGTTAACACTTATCGGTTAGGGTTAGGGTTGGGTTTGCTGTAGGGGATATCTCCAACACAATAGAGCATTAACCTTTAGTGACACTCCTCAGAACTTGATTGGTTGAGTTTCTGTGACCACAAAACATAGAAACGTTCATCACGACAGAACATTAGAGTGTAGTTTGAGGGAAGAAGAAGTAAGTTTGAGTTTGAGTGAGGAAACAAAACCTCTTACTTTTCTTTTCTAGAGCAAACAGCTTGTTTTCTAAGGACACTGTGAGATAGCTGAGAATAAACAATGGAATATAATACACTTAAATTAACACAGATTCAGATTTGATCTGCTTGTCGGCTAGACAAACAACAATCTGCACAGAAAGCATGCACTAGGAGCAAACGAGGACGCCCATTCTAGGTCAGATTTGGTAAATCTAGGACAACCCAGACTCTCCCAGAGCCTCGCCGCTGGTGCTGTCATGTTTTAAACCATTTTCATTTTCATCAGGAAATGCATGCGGCTCTAGCACAAAGCTAGACACTCTCCTTGCTTTTCCATTTCTCTTTGTCCTTCCCTTACCTTTTCGTAAACTCCAGTAGATGTCTGATGTTTCCGTAGTCCATCTTTTCAGCTATTTGGAATTTACTCAGTATTTAATTATTTTTAATCATTTGCTTATTGATGTTTGACGTTGTAAATACACCTACATAAATTATTTATTTTTGATGTACTTTTCATTAAAACTTTATATGCTCTTTGCTTTGACATCCTATGGATGCACAATTGTCTATCTGCTTCCTATTTGTAATTCAGGTATAATTGTATGTATATTACATTAGAGATGAGCTGTGCTAATCAGTGCTTGCTTAAAGTTTGAAAACAGCTATCTGAAGCCTAGCTTTCCTTTACTCATTATTCATAACAGTAGTCTCCATCTGGGATAGTGGCAGTCTTGGCCGCAGTCCTTGTCTGTCTATGGAGTAAGATCTGGGACTCTGTTTGATTGAAGATATCGTGATATGTGGCCAAGGTGTAAATTTGTCTGGCAGCCATGCAAATTTTTTAACATATCTTTTCATTTTCCCTTTCCTTTTTTCTCCCATATTTGTGCATTGAATTAATTAAGTTGGCATATCCTGCAAATCTGGAAAAATGTGGAAGGAATCGTGCTAGCCAGATTACAAGACACAATTTGACAGGGTTTCTGTACTTAAATTATATTTCAGTGTCCATGAAAACAGTATGAATTTGAGTTGAAATGGTAACTCCAATAATTAAGCTTGTGTTTATGGCAATTAAATACAGTTTTATACAACTATCTAAGTAGTTTTCTCCTTCAAGATGTAAATGAGGTTTATCAGCACAGCAGTCTCTCCAGACGTACCCTGAACCTTACCTTGTGGCCCAGCAGCAGAGTTAGATTACTTACAGAGGGGGAGAGCTGTTAATATTTCACTCCTCACTGTAAAGAGCGTGTGTGAATGGCCTGGAGTGTGAGACGGCACCTTCTGTTCAATATGAGGCCTCCAGTAAGCAGGCTTCTCTCACCAACACAGTTCCCACTTGACTACAGTGCGTACAAGTTATATAAAAAACAAACTGAACTTTCTGCTTAACTTTTTATGAGTTTTACATTTTCTTGCCCAACATTCTATCCCTGTTATCCATTAGGAATATTAGCGGAATTAATGGCGTCAAAGAAAGCTTCTGACATATTATATGAAACCATATGGAGAGATTAATCTCTTGACTATTTAAATATGAAAGCATATAAAAGTAGGTTGTGCTTCATTAGTAAATGCTATTATTTTTTGTAGCACAAGTGAATTCCTCTGTTACTTACTGTTACTGCTTTTTTCTCCCCATGATTTTGAAGTAACCTAAATGCATGTGAAACAATGTTTTTTTTGTTTATTTTACAATGTAAATTATTGCCCATTCAAAAATAGTTTTCAGTATTGGCTGGTTAATTAAATCTCTTGACATTTATCCATATACAGAATTATTGTTATTCTTTTCAAATACACTACCATTCTGAAGTTTGATAATAATAAGAAATGTTTCTTGAGTAGCAAATTAGCATATTAGAATGATTTCTGAAGGATCATGTGACACTGAAGACTAAAATGATCGCTGTTGAAAATTCAGCTTTACAAATAAAAACAGCATTAGTGAAAATAAAAGACTTTCTTCAAAAACATTAAAACGTTATTTTATGTTATATTAACTAAATTTCTCCCTGGGATTATTCAGAAACAGTAGAGCTGTTTTTCCTAATGAGACATGCCACTATTTTTATAAATAGGCTAATTTTACAACTCCTCTAGAGTTGAGCTTAACTGTTTTCGAATCCATTCAGACGATCTTTGGGGTCTGGCGGTAGCACTTTTAGCATAGCTTAGCATAGATCATTGAATCTGATTAGACCGTTAGCATTTTGTTCAAAAATGACAGAAGAGTCTATGTATTTTTCCTATTTAAACCTTGACTCTTCTGTAGTTACATTGACCGACGGACAAATGAAAAGTTGCAATTTTCTAGGCTGATATGGCTAGGAACTATACTTTTATTTTGGCGTAGTAATCAAGGAACTTTGAGGCGCAATGATATTATGCAGTGCCTAAAAATAGTCCCCAGCTAGGTAACTTCCAACGTGACTAGCACTAAGTTTGTGATAACTAAGTTAGCCTATTTTCAGGCGCTGCGTATTATCCTTACCCATGGTACGGCAGCAAAGTTCCTTGATTAAATATCGAAACTCTTTGGTCATTTTTGAGCGAGATGCTAACAGTCTAATCAGATTCAATGATCTATGCTAAGCTATGCTAAAAGTGCTACCGCCAGAACCGGAAATCAGCTAAATAGATTTGAAAACTGTAAAGCTCAACTGTTTAACTCTAGAGGAGTTGGAAAATGAGCCTATTTTCAAAAATAGTGGCGTGTTCCTTTAAGCATGTATTAAACATGATATATGAAGTATAAACATTATTGTGCCTTGACACATTTATACCCATAATTGCTTAATGAATATTTCATGTTTGTTAGTTGCACACCAAAATACACTTTCTACTCCATCTCAAGTAGGTCCATAATACTATGAAGGTATGATTTAATATTCATATTATTTTCAGTGGCAGTTGCTCAACTAATGCCCTGGAAAAAAAAGGTTAAAATCTGACATCTTTCTCATGGGACCACAGGACTGCTTTTATAAGTTGCTTTGAAAAACAAATGTTCCCACTTTGTATTAGGTGGCTTTAACTACTATGTACTTACATTTAAATTTATCATTTGATACAATGCACTTATTGTCACACCCCCGGACTTTCATGTTGGTTTCTCCCATTCTCCCCCGCAGTTCAGAATGTTTTTGGTTTCTCCCTTATTGTTGTCACCTGGATGTGTAATCAGTCTGTCTATTATATGTGTGTGTTTTCCCCTGCATTCTGTCGGTCTTTAATGTTACCACTCCGTGTTCCTGTGTCTGCCTGTTTCCCATTGGATTTATTAAATGTACGTCTTTTTATTACGTCGTTGTTCGTGTTTTCCTGCCTGATCCGTGACAGAAAGACCGACCGAAACAGTTATTTTCCGTGTTCACCTCCGTTTTGTTTCCCGTTCGTTTTTTCCAGTCTTTTTGTTTCCGTCGTGTGTTTTCTATGGATCCCCTACTCCGTCCGGAATTTATCCTTCTTCGGCTGAAGCAGGGGGAATTACCGCTCGAGGGCTACACGTTGATGTTCCAGCTCGTAGCTCATACCACCAGCTATCCGGATGACGCGCTCTGTGCGTTCTATGACGCAAGCCTCAACGCGTCATGCAGAGCGCCGTCGTCCGAGGACGGCCCTCGAGCGGACTTCGCCGCGTTTGTGGAGTGGACACTGGCGAGAAACAAACCCTCGCTTCCCACCCGTTCCCAGGAGAACCTCGTCAGTGTCACTCCAGACCCAGAGCCCAGCCAGCCACCCCGACCCGCAAATTATGAGCCTGAGCTAATCGTAGACGGGAAGCCCGAGCCCGGAGCGACAGAATTATGGAGCGCCGATGGGGTTAAAACTTCCGACCAGGTGCGAGAGCTGGCTACTACATCTGCGACGGTGGAGTGCTTCGTGGAGCAAGAGAGGGCTGTAGAGAGGCCCGTCCACTGCACCACCACTGGGGGTGAGCTTGAGCAAGACTTTGGGGATTTAATAGACTTTGTCATGGATATACCTGTCTGCCTGGATTTCCCTCCCACCCTCCCTCTTCTGCCTAAGCCTGAATCTCCGCTGGTTCCATCCACCCATCCTGAATCTCCGTTGGTTCCGCCCAGCCTTCATGAATCCCCGTTGTCTGCTGTCTGTCCCCTTGCTCACCCTCAGCCCACCATCTGTGCGGTGGGTTCGCCGCGGGTCTGCCAATCTCCATCGGTGTCATGGCTGGAGGATCCCTCACCATCGCCTCCAGCCTCAGAGTCCTGGACTCCGCCTCGGCCCTCCGACCCTGCGGCTCCACCCCGGCTCTCTGCTCCCTCGTCTCCGCTGTCGCCCGTCGGTCCACCAGCTCCACCGGGCTCCATCGTCCCTCCGGCTCCGCCCTGGTCAGTCGTCGCCCCACCTTCGCCTCTGGACTATACTCCTCCGGCTGTGCCTCGTCGCTCCGTCCCACCAGCTCGTTGGACCTCCTCCCTCCCGCGGGCACAGCCTCGGCCCTCTGTCGCTCCGGCTCCGCCGCGGACCTCCGGATCTCCATCTCCGCCTTGGTCGCCAGAGCCTTGGGTTCCACCTTGGCCCTCCGGATCCGCGGTGTCACCCAAGATCTTCGGCTTTCCGTCTCCGCATCGGGCTCTCCCACCACCTGCTCCGCCTCCGTCGGTCGGTCCCATGGAGTCGTCAGCCTCTCCTCCACCATGGCTCCTCCCTCCATCGGCTCCACCTTGGAACTCCATCATGGCTGAGTTCTGGGTCCCACCTGGCTCCTCCTGCTCCAGCCCCTTCCTGTCACCTCCTTGGCTCCTCCCTCCGTCACCATCCTGGACACCATCTTGTGTCCTCCTCCCGGGAGTCCGTCCTCCACCTAAGCCCCCTCCTAAGACTTTGTACTGTTTCCTTTTGTCTGTTTGTCGGCACGAGGACGTGCCTTCCGGGAGGGGGAGGTAATGTCACACCCCCGGACTTTCTTGTTGGTTTTTCCCATTTTCCCCCGCAGTTCTGAGTGTTTTTGGTTTCTCCCTTATTGTCTGCACCTGTGTTTGTAATTAGTCTGTCTATTTAAGGTGTGTGTTTTCCCAGTACTCTTGTCGGTCTTTAATGTTATATGGATGTTTTCCCCTGGTGTTCCTGAGTCTGCCTGTATTCCGTTGGATTTATTAAATATACGTCTTTTATTTACGTTGTTGTTCGTGTGTTCCTGCCTGCATCGTGACAATATCGCCCCAAGTGGCCTTTTTTTTTTTTTTTTTAATTTCTCACAGACCTTTTGGGGCCGTGAATCTAACAGGCTCACCGAGTTTCATTTTGATTGGCCTCCATTAACCATGTCTAATACAGTAGGTGCTCAAACTTCATAGGCAAATGGTGGCCATGTTTTTTTTGTTTTTTTTTTTGAGAAAAAAAAAAAAACCTTAAAAGTGTCCCTGCCCCTTTCGAATGTTTTGACATTCCTTTGCGACAGTGAGACGAACGTTTGACTTTTTTGGGTAATTATTAATATTTGCTTTCTGGACAATCTTTCTGCACTGGTTTGGTTCCGATCAGGTGGAAAACCTAGGACTACTCCGCAGCAAAAAGATAGATGACTTACAGTTTGATCTGCACAATCAGTTTTACGTAGAGATCCCTGATCCGTGACCATTCTAAGAATAACAACAATAGCAACAAGTGTTTTGCAATACAATATGAACACAATAAGTACAATGTACTTATTTTTTTATATAAGTACATAGTAGTTAAGGCCACCTAATATAAAGTAAAAAATAAAAACATTACAAAATATTAAATAAGTTATTTGTGCCTAATTCTGAATCGCTGTCTAATGTTACAACCAGATGGTGTATTTCCAGCATCTACCAGCATGTTAACCAGCCTTGACCCCTTGGTTGAACTAAACAAGGTTTTACCTCAACATCAGCCAATAACACAGGCGTTTCACTGGCCCAACCATCAATGTTTGTCTTTTAAATCCCCCAGCACATGCTCAATGACAAAAAACCCTGCTTTCATTTCCTGCTGCAATCTCTTTATAAACTTCTCTGTGTGAGACAAGAGGGACTAAAGCCATTGACTGGAGAGCAGAGAATTGGAAATTAAAAGCATTAAATCACAATTTGTTGTTTGAGGTGACACATCCTTCATGGGCCAGTGGGCCGCAGTGGCAGCAGTGAAGAGGTCATCCACCGGCTCTGAGTGATGTGCTTCATCAAGAGGTGCTCTGGTACTGGATATTTAGGCTCACTGTTAACCCCCTCCGCATGACACATTAGGTTTGCCTGCACATTTGTTACTGTTTTGTGCCAAATGGAGACTGACAGGCTATGAAGTTGTTTGCAACATAGGCTAAGTAGTAGGATACAGATACACGCTCTACCAATGTAAAGGCTGTTCTAAGTGATATAGGACATCCGATGACCAGTTTCCACAAGTTGGTATGAATCTTAAGGGTCTTCATGAAATGTCTGTAATACACTTGTGTATGGTTGTGTAAAACAACACCCATTTACCTAGTCAGAAACAGCTCTGTTCAAAGAAACCCATTTCGGTGCATGTCTCTCTTCTGTTTTTTTGGTGTATTTGGTGATGTTTGTTTTTGATGTGTCAAAAACAAAACAAATCCACTACTTCCTCAACAGCTCTGATGTCGGGAGAAAATGAAGACTCTTATGTTCACTTTTACAACCAACTACAACACATCCTCACTCCCAACTCATCACATATTGATGCTTGGGCAGGACCCCTTGGCATCACATGCAGGGTCTTCCATTGCTTCAAATAAGAAACCTTTGGTGTCAATATGCTGACGCAAAAGGCACTGGACATTTTATTATCATGATTAAATTAGATATTGGGTAATAATTTTGCCATTATCGCATACAATGCTGTTTAAAAGTTTGGGATCAGTAATATTTTTTATATTTTTTACATCTTTTCTGCTCACCAAGGCTGCGTTTACTTGATTAAAAATACAGAAAAAGCTGTAATATTGTGAAATATTATTGCAATTAAAAATACTGGTTTTCTATTTCAATAAACTTTAAAATGTAATCAAAGCTGAATTTTCAGCATCATTACTCCAGTATTCAGTGTCACATGATCCTTCAGAAATCATTCTAATATGTTGCTTTATTATTAATGTTGGAAACAGTTGTAATCATATTTTAAAGTATATTAAAATAGGAAACTGTTATTTTAAATTGCAATAATATTTCATAAATATTACTGTATTTTTTGAGCAAATAAATGGAACTTTGATGAGCATAAGATTCTTCTTTAAAAACATTAAAAAGCAGAGTGGTTGTGTCCACATACTGCTAAGACACATTTATATCCAAAAGTGTAAAACGTGAATTTTTTACCCATTTTCCACAAGTTGATATGATTCTGTAGGGTCTTAATGAGAAGTCTATAACATACTTTGGTTCAAATTTCTCAATGGTAGTGCAAAAAACACTCTTTTTACCGGGTCAAATTCGGCCCTTTTTAGAGCAAGCTATTCTGTTGCATGTTGCAAGAAGCTGAGAATGACCTGATTTTAAAAAGGGGATATTACTTTTAAAGATAAAAAAAAATACCACTGGGTGAATTTTTATCATTGTAGGGTGATTGTGTACACAAACTGCCAACACACATTAATGTTCAAACAACATGTAAAAGTGAGCTTTGCATCCGATGACCCCTTTAAATTGTAATATCTCTGTATTTCTGATTAAATAAATGCAGCCTAAGCAGAAAAGACTTCTTTTAAAAACATAAAATCTTACGGACAGTATGCAGCTAGACTAGACTAGAGCAATTTTCTGTTGGTATTTTATTGCAAGTTCTTGTACAAACTTTAACGTAAAAAAAACTTCTTGGGTCACATCACACTGCTTTAAGTCATTTTTAATAATCTAATCTTTAAATTAGAGTGAAACATAAGATATTTCTTCCCATCTTTGTTTCTTTGCCCTTCTTTGTCCCTGTCTGCACTTGAAAGTATTTACTCAGAAAACTCCAGCAGTGAGATTGTCCTACCAAAGGAAAGAATCACACATAAAATCACTTTGTGTCTATTTTATCCTAATTCACAATTCAATGCACCAGTGACTAATTCACAGCTCATTTTGCCCCTCAATCCCTTTGGTTCCCTCCTGCAACAAACAGGCTCCTGTCAAAAGACAATTCAGTCACTTTTAAAGCACAAGTCCAAAAGCAACCTTTCACCATCAATATTATCTGCTCTTCTAAGAGCTCAAATGAAGAATTATATCCCACCAGCACAAACCCCCTTAATTTGAACCCCTTATTAGGTTTAATTCCATTTAAAATGAACTCACAACCTGACTGAGAAGAAGGCAATTAACACGTGCGGCCCAGTGAATGGCAGAATGGGAGATGTGCCATTTTAGCTGATGTACTCATTCGCTCCCAGCGGTGTAGACTGTTTGTGCCGTCCGCACGTCCCAGGTGGGCACCCGAGAGGCATGCTCTTGGCACAGCGCCAGATCGCCAGTTATCTGTTTAAACAATTAAGCAGCTATTTCAGGAACAAGGAACCACCATCCACCCACCAATTGACTCCACGGTGGCTCATGGGACACCATGGCAACAGTCCATTTTAGTCTTAAACAATAATAATAATGTGTTGTTTGATGTGGTAAAGTGGTCAGTCTACATAAAAGGTCACTTTGCAGTTGTTATTACTGTCTTTTTTCTGTGGACACACTCTCAGAAAAATGTACAAAGCTATTACTGCAGTGGTACCATAAGGTACAAAAGCTAAGGTACATCTGATTTAGTCCTAAATGCCACATATTAGTACCAGATGTGTACATATTAGCACTTTTTGAAAGGTGACAGTGACAGTTTAGTACCTTTTTCTGAAAGTGTAGATTCTTGATTGATAGATAGATGTGGAAGTGGAAGTGCTATATCCATTATCCATAGTCTTTCAGGACTTCAACTCCAAAAGCAACACTTCTAATTTAATTGTTTCAAGTTCATGGTTTTTCATCTAATATTTAGCTTTTTATATTTTATTATTTTAGTTTTTTTTTATTATTTTGCTTTTTTAAACTATATTTTTTAAACTAAAAGTCCAGTGACACATTTCATCCCATTCATTTGAATCACTTACATTAACATTGTATTGCCAAAAATTAAGAGTTATAAGTATTCTTTGATAGATGCTATTACAGTGGTGTGAAAAAGTATTGGCCCCTTTCCTGATTTTTTTTTTTTTTTTTGCATGTTTGTCACACTTTAATGTTTCAGATCATCAAACAAATTTAAATATTAATCAAAGATAACACAAGTAAACACAACATGCAGTTTTTGAATGAAGTTTTTTTTTTATTATGAAGGTGTCATGATCGGGGCTGTGGGTCTCCCCTCAGCCTCCTGAGGTCGCTGTTCCTACACTGCACTTCCTGATTGCATTCACCTGTCTTTGTCATTAGCACTGATTCACTCACATCTGTTCACTATTATCTGGTCTTTAAAAACTCTCACCTTTCACTCCTGCTTTATGGCTGCATTGTCTTCTGTCAACTGTCTGTCTGCTCTGCGTTCCTGTATTCCTGGCCTTGGTTTTTGTGTATCTAGTATTTGAGTTTATGTTATGTTCTGCCGTGTTGGCTTTTTGTTTGTTTGTTTATTTTGTTAACATCATTAAAATTACTTACCTGCTTTTGGACCCAGACCTCCCCTTACTCTCACGTGACAGAAGGGAAAACAAAATCCAAACCCACATGGCCCTGTGTGAAAAAGTGTTTGCCCCCTAAACTTAACATTTTGGGCCACCTTTAGCAGCAACAGCTGCAATCAAGCGTTTGCGATAACTTGCAATGAGTCTGTTACAGCGCTGTGCAGGAATTTTGGCCCACTCATCTTGGCAGAATTGTTGTAATTCAGCCACATTGGAGGGTTTTCGAGCATGAAACGCCTTTTTAAGGTCATGCCACAGCATCTCAATAGGATTCAGGTCAGGACTTTGACTAGGCCACTCAAAAGTCTTCATTTTGTTTTTCTTTAGCCATTTAGAGGTGGATTTGCTGGTGTGTTTTGGATCATTGTCCTGCTGCAGAACCCAAGTTCGCTTCAGCTTGAGGTCACGAACAGATGGCCGGACATTATCCTTCAGGATTTTTTTTGGTAGACAGCAGAATTCATGGTTCCATTTATGACAGTAAGTCTTCCAGGTCCAGAAGTAGCGAAACAGCCCCAGACCATCACACTACCACCACTATATTTTACTGTTGGTATGATGTTCTTTTTCTGAAATGCTGTGTTACTTTTACGCCAGATGTCAACTTTTGTCTCATCAGTCCACAGACTATTTTCCCAAAAGTCTTGGGGATCATCAAGATCATGTTCTGGCAAAACTGAGACGAGCCTTTATGTTCTTTTTGCTCATCAGCGGTTTTCGTCTTGGAACTCTGCCATGCAGGCCATTTTTGCCCAGTCTCTTTCTTATGGTGGAGTCAAGAACACTGACTTTAACTGAGGCAAGAGAGGCCTGCAGTTCTGTAGATGTTGTTGTGGGGTCTTTTGTGACCTCTTGGATCGTCGCTGCGCTCTTGGGGTAATTTTGGTCAGCCGACCACTCCTAGGAAGGTTCACCACTGTTCCATGTTTTCGCCATTTGTGGACAATGGCTCTCACTGTGGTTCGCTGGAGTCCCAAAGCTTTAGAAATAACCTTTTCCAGGCTGATAGATCTCAATTACTTTCTTTCTCATTTGTTCCTGAATTTCTTTGGATCTCACAATGTGTAGCTTTTGAGGATCTTTTGGGCTACTTCACTTCGTCAGGCAAGTCCTATTTAAGTGATTTCTCGATTGCGAACAGGTGTGGCAGTAATCAGGCCTGGGTGTGTGTGGCTAGAAAAACTAAACTCAGGTGTGATAAACCACAGTTACGTTTTTTCCCTTCATAAAAAAAACCCTTCATTTAAAAACTGCATGTTATGTTTACTTGTGTTATCTTTGATTAGTATTTAAATTTGTTTGATGATCTGAAACATTAAAGTGTGACAAACATGCAAAAAAATAAAAAATCTTTAAGGGGACCAACACTTTTTTACACCACTGTATATACTATTATAACACTTATCATTTTCATTTAATTGTTTTAAATTCATGTTTTTCATCTAATATTTACCTTTTTATATTTTTATTTTATTATTTTATTTTTTGTTTTGCTTTCAAGCTTTCGTCTTACAGTATGGTTTCATTCTTTTTACCAATATATCAACTTTCATAACAGACACTAGTATATATTTATATATTTGTATTTGTGTATTGTATAAATTGTATTTGTATTTATATTTGTATATATATGTTTGTTTGTTTATTGATTGATTGATTGATTGATTTAGTTTTTGCCATTTTCATTTTTATTAGTTATCAATATTAGCAGTCCAAAGGCAACACCTCTAATTTTCATTTAATTGATTTTTGATTTGATTTTCTTTTTTTTTAGTTTAATTCAAGTTTATTTAAATGACCAAAACCCTTTTTTTTTTTTAGTTAGTTTTAATTCGGAAAAAAAAAATAATAATAATAATAATTACACTGTTTGGCACACATGTGCATCTGTCAAACACAGGCATCTCTCAATACAACAACACGTGACAAAATGTAAATTGATTCCTTAAACCGCAAAAACACTAAGAATTACAGCACTAGCACTGTATATATCCTGAATGGCCACTCTGTAATCTTCATTTTGTTTTAAAAAATTCTCAGTGAATGAGCAATGTATTATGTCTGTTGCAGACACAGCAACAGATGTAAGAGTAACGAGCAGCAGCAAGGTTAATAAGACTGTGAAACTGTATAATAGGCTTAAAGAGGCGTGGGAGGATTTCTTCTTGTTTTTACTATTTTGGTAGATGTGTTATAAAATCACTGTTTACTGACTACGAGGATGAAAGTCTGAGGATCTGGTGTGATTTGTGGCAATACAATCTTCAACAATAGTGGTAATGCAACCTAAAAAGTAAGACTTTTTCTTTAACTGCTTTAAAATACAGGGAGCAAGCTGTTAATTTACTTAAAAAATATTATTTTGAATCATTATTATAGCATTAGGGCCTCAAGCAACAACCAAAGTAAGTAACTTGTTAATGTAGAGTTCCATTAATTACTTGGAAAGCCAAATAAAATGCCTCGCCTTTTCTATTCCCAAATGGCAACAAATCACTTCTTAAAAAGGGAAACAGATGACTTCAAATGAGTCAATCATCAGTCTTTCATTCATGCCTCATTGGATCACAGAATCTTTTGGATTGTTTTAGTGCAGCGCACAAAGCAATGGTCACGGTAAATTAATGTTGATATATGAGTGATTGTTTTATTGCAGATTTATTCGCAGCAGCCAAATTTTCCCAGACTGCGCTACGTGTAGCTGTCATCTTTTCTTTCACTTCTTATTCATATGTCAGTGTTTACAAGAGTACCATTTCTTTCAGCAGGATAATTCCTCTTTGCACAATCCAGTAATGCTTTTGTACATAAAGTACATAATCTTGTGCCTGTGGCTGTACTTTGTAATCATGTGTTGTGCCTGTCTCTGTACATTTATTTGCATTTTTAAATATATACATTTTTTGATTGGTTTAGTTTTGTTTTGCTTTGTTTTTTGTTAGTACTGAGAGCTTTTGCTACCGTACCAAAGTAACATTTTTGGTGTGGGCGAAAAAAAAGGTTTGTTTAATTTAATTTTGTGTTTTGTTTTAGTTTCGTTTCGTTTATTTTTGTTTTGTGACTTGTATTGATATTATTATTTATTTTGCTTTTTTAAAAATATTTTTTTAAACTAAAAGTCCAGCTTCAGCTTTCATCACATTAATTTGAATCATTTACAGTACATGGTTTTATACTTTTTACCAATTTATCAACTTAAATATATAAACATTCACTATTATATATTATTATAGTATGTTTGTTTATTTATTGATTGACTGACTGACTGACTGACTGATTGATTGATTGATTGATTGATTGATTGATTGATTGATTGATTGATTGATTGATTGATTGATTGATTGATTGATTGATTTAGTTTTCGCAATTTTCATTTTTATTAGTTGTTAGTATTAGCATTTAATTTTTCTCTAATTTTCATTTAATTGTTCATGGTTTTTCATCTAATATTTAGCTTTTTATATTTTATTTTATTCTTTAATTTATTTTTTTATTTTTTTTTATTTTGCTTTTTAAACTATATATTTTAAACTAAAAGTCCATTTCATCACATTAATTTTAATCATTTACATTAAGATTGTATTGTCAAGAATTAGGAATTATTCAAAGTATTCTTTGATAGATGCTATTATATACTATTATAATATGTTTGTTTGTTTTTGTACATTAGTTTTATTTTATTTTTTACTTTGACAGAATTATTAAAAGATAATAAAACATAGTGTTATTTTCATTTTTAATCTTTAGTCTTTCAACTCCAAAAGCAACACTTGTAATGTTAATTTAATTGTTCTAAGTTCATGGTTTTTCATCTAATAGTTAGCTTTTTATATTTTTATTTACATTTATTTTATTATTATTTATTTTATTATTTTATTTTGCTTTTTTAAATTACATTTTTAAACGTTCCGTCAGAAGCACGTGCTTGTTCGCACCGACAGCACTGCGACTGTGGCCTACATCAATCGCCAGGGCGGTCTCCGCTCTCCTCGCATGTCACAACTCGCCCGCCGTCTGCTCCTCTGGAGTCAAACGTGGCTGAAATCGCTACGTGCCATTCACATTCCCGGGGAACTCAACCGTGCAGCCGATCAGCTCTCACGGCAGTCCACCCTCACTGGAGGATGGCGACTCCACCCCGCGACAGTCCAGCTGATTTGGAGCCATTTCGGCGAGGCCCAGATAGATCTGTTTGCCTCCCCCGAATCCTCCCACTGCCAGCAGTATTTCTCCGTCAGCAGGGATGCTCTGGCTCACAGCTGAAGTACGCCTTTCCCCCAGTGAGCCTCCTTGCACAGACCCTGTGCAAGATCAGGGAGGACGAGGAGCAGGTTATCCTGGTTGCGCCTTACTGGCCCACCCGGACCTGGTTCCCAGAACTCTTTTCCCTCGCGGCAGCCCCTCCCTGGAAAATCCCCTTGAGGAAAGACCTTCTTTCTCAGGGGATGGGCACAATTTGGCACCCACGTCCCGACCTCTGGAACCTGCATGTCTGGCTCCTGGACGGGACGCGTCAGACCTCGCCGGCTTTCCCCAGGCCGTGATAGATACAATCACTCAGTCCCGAGCCCCCTCTACGAGGCAGGCTTACGCACTGAGGTGGGGTCTGTTCGTCGACTGGTGCTCCTCTCGAGGAGAGGACCCTCAGAAATGCTCGATTGCAGCCGTGCTTTCCTTCCTGCAGGAGAAGTTGGAGCGCAGGCTGTCCCCTTCAACTCTCAAAGTCTATGTTGCTGCTATTGCCGCACATCATGACGCAGTGGATGGATCATCCCTAGGTAAGCAGCCGCTGGTCGTTAGGTTTCTTAGAGATGCTAGGAGGCTTAATCCTCCCAGACCGCGCCTCGTACCCTCTTGGGATCTCTCCGTGGCCCTCCAGGGCCTGCGGGGAGCCACCTTTGAGCCCCTCGCGTCAGTTGAGCTTAAATTCCTGTCTCTCAAGACAGCGCTCCTGACGGCTCTGGCCTCCATTAAGAGGGTAGGGGACCTTCAAACTTTTTCTGTCGATGAATCGTGCCTAGAGTTCGGGCCCGGCGATTCTCACGTGATCCTGAGACCCCGGCCCGGTTATGTGCCCAAGGTTCCCACCACGCCTTTCCGCGATCAGGTGGTGAACCTGCAAGCTCTGCCTGTGGAGGAGGCAGACCCAGCTTCTGCGCTGCTGTGTCCAGTCCGTGCCTTGCGCATCTACGTAGACCGCACTCGGCACTTCAGACGCACTGAGCAACTCTTTGTCTGCTTCGGAGGTCAGCAGAAAGGGAATGCTGTCTTCAAACAGAGGTTGGCTCATTGGGTGGTAGATGCCATCTCCCTGTCTTACTTGTACCAGGGACAGCCGTGCCCCTTGGGGGTGCATGCCCACTCCACTCGGAGTGTTGCATCCTCCTATGCTTTGGCGCACGGCGCCTCACTAGCAGACATCTGTAGAGCTGCCGGCTGGGCGACACCTAACACCTTCGCTAGGTTTTACAACCTCCACGTAGAGGCCGTCTCCTCCCGTGTCTTAACTTAGACATCAGGTGAGCGGGAGGACGGCTGGTGTCGGCTTGCTGCGCCATTCCCATGTGGATCCGTGCGCTATTCCCAGTATGTTCCCTCCGGCGAACCCTGGGTCCTCCATGCCCCGCAGTCAGGGCTAGATGTGGAGTAGTTCTGACTGTGTTCCTGCCTGGGTCTCCTTCGCCCCGCAGGTAGTGGCTTATTTTATTTTTTCCAGCGGAGAAGATCGCTGTTTCCCTCGTATATCCCTAGCCTTATGGATATATTGAATTTTCTCTATTTCCACATGTATAGAATTTCATGTGCTCCGCCCCCCCCCCCCAACCCGTGCTTCAGTTCTTCTGGCATCCCTGTGGGGCCCCTTATTGGCCCCCAGGGCGTTGGGAAGGTTACGTTACATATCTGCCTGCTGGCACGTCCGCCTGCTGGCACGTGGGTCTGTGCGTAACGCGGCGTCAGGGCCGTGGCCTGTTCCAGAGGGTCTGTTCCCATGTAACGTCGGAGTGACTCGACTGAGGGGGAACGTCTGGGTTACGTAGGTAACCCTCATTCCCTGAAGGAGGGAACGGAGACGTTACATCCCCTGCCACGGCCCTGGCGTCGCGTTGACGCCGGCTCGATCCGGCTCTTCAGCAAAAACCTAAGTGAGTGTATTGCAGCCGCCATCTTATATACCCGTATGTACGGGGGCGTGGCTTGGCATGCAAATTCCACTCGCCAATTTTCATTGGCCTGTTGTATAAGGCTCAGAGATGATTGGACTCTCAAGGCGAGTTCCCATGTAACGTCTCCGTTCCCTCCTTCAGGGAACGAGGGTTACCTACGTAACCCAGATGTTAACTAACAACAAACATTAACAAAGATTAATGAATATTTTAAGAAATGTATTGTTCGTTGTTCATACATGTAGTTATTATCGTTAATACATTAACTAATGGAACTTTTTTTAAAGTGTTAATATTCTCATATTGTTTGGCTCAGTGAAATATTTTAGATGACTAAATCAACTACATAGGGTAATACCATTAAAACATAATGTATAAATAGCTTCTCAGGGTAACCTTTACACATTAACATGTATGATTCTCACTGTATTTACACAAACTGCATTAAAATGCAGATGGGTCTGTCCATCTTTCCTGTTTTACATCTGCTTAGCAACACACCCTATTGTTTGTAAAATGTAGGTCAGTTGGCTGTATAGTACAAGTCCAGTAGAGGTTACTGACCTTGCACTGCCCAGCATCTGAGATAAATGACAGGATTAGGAGCCTCACAGGAAGAGGGATTAATACCCCTGTTGTTGTTGTCGAAGGATGCCTGGCCAGTGTGTACACATAGTAGTCACATGACATGTGGAAGCAGCTTAAAGCTGTCGAGGCTCTGCTGAACCCAATTAAAGGTCGGTCAACAGGAAATGTTCATCTACGGAGCAAAGCTTTCTCCCCGTGTTGAGAATGTAAATTGTAATACCACTTTTTAACAATACATTGTAGTGATTCTTGGAAATAGGGTAACTAAAACTGCCAGTCTTAGCCTGAAACGGTCTTAGCAGGTCAGTGTAGGAAGTAACCAGATGGACATTTTGGGCATTAAAAGGTCATTCTGGTTTGTTTGGTGCTGTTTTAGGCAAAACTCCAGACAATTCTGACCTTTGGCAGGCATTTTTTTCTTCCTGATGGGAAATATTTTTTCCTGCCATTGCTTATGGAAAGATAGGACAAGGGACCACATTAGCAGAACTTGATATTTTTGTGTAACTACATGATCTATCTAGATGTATCTATCTGATCTATATGTAGCCATGCATGGTCCTTGCATATTTTGCAGTATATTGAAAACTATAAAAAGTAGTTTCCAATATATATGGAAATGAACATTATGTAATATGTTGTATTACATTTTCAAGCATATTCCCTTTTTTTCGTAAGGGGATGTCTTATGTAAATAAGATAATTATACAGTTGAAGTCAAAAGTTTATATACTGTACACATTGCAGAATCTGCAAAATGTTAAGTATTTTACCAAAATAGGAGGGATCATACAAAATTCATGTTATTTTTTTTTAGTACTGACCCGAATAAGGTATTTCACATAAAATATATTTACATATAGTCCACAAGAGAAAATAGTTAAATTTATAAAAAAAATGACCCCATTCAAAAGTTTACATACACTTGATTCTTAATACTGAGTTGTTACCTAAATAATCCACAGCTTTTAATTATAGTTGTTCATGAGTCCCTTGTTTGTACTGAACAGTTCAACCTGCTGTTCTTCAGAAAAATCCTTAAAATCCCACAAATTCTTTGTTTTTTTTAGCATTTTTGTGTATTTGAACCCTTTCCAATAATTACTGTATGATTATAAGATCAATCTTTTCACATTGAGGGCAACTGAGAGACTCATATGCAACTATTACAGAAGGTTAAAACACTCATTTATGCTCCAGAAGGAAACGTACTTAAGAGATGGGGGTGAAAACTTTTTTAATTTGAAGATCAGGGAAAATTGAACTTATTTCGCCTGGGAAACAGGTAAGCATCTTCTGTAGTTTCTGAAGGGCAGTACTAAATGAAAAAAAAAAAAAGATATTTAAGCAAAATAAGAAAAATGTAGGCTATGCATCTTCATTCTGTTCAAAAGTTTACACCCCTGGCTCTTAATGCAAAGGTTTTTCTTCTGGAGCATCAGTGAGCGTTTGAACCTTCTGTAATAGATGCATACAATTCCCTCAGTTGTCCTCAGTGTGAAAAGATGGATCTCAAACTTATACAGTCATTGTTGGAAATCGTTCAAATACACAAAAATGCTGAACAACCAAAAAATTTGTGGGTCCTGAAAGATTTTTCTGAAGAACAGCGGCAGTTTAACTGTTCAGGACAAACAAGAGACTCATGAACAACTATCACTTAAAATAAATTATAAAAACAGCTGTGGATCATTCAAGTAACAAAACAGTATTAAAAATCAAGTGTATGTAAACTTTTGAACAGGGTCATTTTTATAAATTCAACTATTATTTTTCTCTTGTGGGCTATATGTCTTTTATGTAAAATATCTTATTCAGGTCAGTATTAAATAAAAAAATAACATGAATTTTGTTTGATCCCTATTATTTTGATAAAATAATTTACATTTTGCAGATTCTGTGAGGTGTATGTAAACACCTCATAAGAGTGGGTGCATTTTATGTACATTTTAAATGGGTCTGGCTTCCATTCTCATCCACGTCCAGCTGTGGTCAAAACAGCTCGTTTTGCTGCTTGATATTGCAAATTGGTGTGTCTTACCATATTACTGTAATGTATTATCTTAATTATGAACACACTGGTTTGTAGTGTAAACAGTTTTACCGTTTACTGCACGTTGTTATTCTTCTCGTTATCTCCCTATAGCAGCTAATGAACCGGAAGTCTCGCAGGCTTACTTCCACCTTGAAGAACAAGGTAAATACATTTTCAAACTCAAATTTTGAATATTCTGGCATACGCATTTTTGTTGTCTACATTCGTCATTGCACTTGGAATTGTTTTTATTAGCGTTTTTATCTACGTTGAGTAGTTTTTTTAACAGCAACGGCGTTGCCCCAGAGTGGACCCACTAAATGGTGCAGTCGATTAAAACAACAATCAGATGAGTAAACACCCAGACTTTCAAATCAATTACAGCCCTTACATTGATAACTCCAAGGACACTTAAGGTTTTTTCTTTCTTTCTATATATTTGGCATCAGTATAAAAGGGTAAGAAATGAATACAGATGGCACTCTAAGTATAATTTACACATTCTCAATCTCTATATAGACGACTGAAGAAAACAGTTGGCCCTAGAGGCTGGCTTACATCCAGTACCAGCCGGTAATGGAGTGGATGCTGGTTAGTGCCTTGCAGCATGTCTGACCTTACTCTGATTGCACATGCTTTGTCTAACCTATTATGAGCTTTTAATTAGTGGAGATCATGGGGGATTGAGGAGGTCTGACGAGTAGGGTCTCTTTGTTACAGCAGATCGAAAAACAGATCCTTTTTAAGTTACTGCTCATCGGAACCACTAATTAAAACAGTGAGATTTTTTCTTCACTATTTTCTTAAATACTTCTGTAATGCATACTGAAACATTTCACCATTTAACATTTTACACATTTTTTTTTTCCCAAATTTGTTAATAAAACAAACATTACTGGAGTACATTTTACAAAAAAAAAAAAAAAAAAACACTATTTCAGTTTTTTCTACTTTAAAATTTTACATGTAATTCAATGTCTTATTTGCAGTTTCTTGGTAATTTACTAGTAATGTCTGAGTCAAAATAGTGCAGGAGTCCCTTTACAGTTACATTATTTTATGTTTAATGAGAATTACTGAACTTGAAACACAGTCACAATGGTCTGCAGGGGTCCTTTCTGTTTTTCTTTTTCCTTATTTACCAGAATGTTCATCATAAAAGATATGTTTTCAAATCCTTGTATGAATTAAATAATTAATAGATGGACAAAAATGAGCATCACGTCTTCATACAAAGTGGATAGCGGATGACGTGTGGTTTGATGGCAGCGAGTTGAGTGATTTAGTACGGGTTTGGCTCCTTTAGCCCATGGCTATTATAGCAGTAATATATGGTCTAGGCTGTAAATCTCACACTATATATCATGCTGCGATCAATTCAAAAGTGTTTCAAGTGTTTACCTGTAGAGACCAATCTATTATTAGACTCTCTTCTCATGACCCTTCTCCCATCCTACTGTTTTGGCTTTTTTATAGGTAATATTGGTGTGGAAAAGGAAACAAAAGTAATGCTGAATCATCTCTCACCAGGGTCAATATATTTGGTTTACAACTTTGTAATTGCTGTGAGCTTTGTTTCTAGCCTCCAAAGCAATCCCTGGAGTTCAAGTGTTTCAGCAATTAAACACAACATCTTTGAACCAATAACAAAAGATTCATGACAAAATATTGCAATGAAAACCTCATGTCAGAACATCATTGCTCACTCTTCCAATTTTGTTTTATCGATTGATCTAAAGAGAGTTGCTTCTAGTTTCTTAGTCTTGTTTGACAACCTGCAGTGGAATAAACACTCATGATTGCAATTTGTAAAAATGGTATGATACTTTCTAAGCACTCAATAATGAAAAGCAAACAAACTCTTCACATTTGTTATATCGCTGACCCTAGTGGCATAATGTGATTGATTGAGATTTGTAAAGATAGCTCTGAATGTGGCTTATAAACACATTTTATATTATTATACAATAGTATAGAAACTCTTAATGTGGAAACCAAACATTCACAACTATGAACAAGACCCCAGGTCATTCCTTTTTAAATGAAATCAGTTATAGTTGTTACTGTGACCTTAATTACTGCCACCTCTGTTGGAAATCCATAATGAGGAGTATTTTAATGTTATATTATCTCCCAGTGGCACTTATTATTCTCACCCACATGGTCATATTTATAGAATTAGTCTTCAACTTAAAGGTGTCATTCACAGAATTGGTATATAACTTAGTATATAAGCCTAAATGAGCATTTTGCATAAAGTATTCAGCTAAATATTATGCAATATATACAGGGCTTGACATTAACACCCACCAACCCGCCAAATACGGGTTGATTTCAGGATTTCTGTGGGTCCTTAAAAAAGTCATAAATTGAGTTGAATTAAATTAAAAGCCAAATTTAAGAAATGTCTTTAATATAATTTTAAGAGGTCTTAAATTTGGAGATGCAAAGACAAGAATTGCGATGTGGCTTAATGTAAAGATTAAACTTAAAAAGGCTATGATTTCATTGAACAAATATGAGCTGCACATTTTAAAGTACCTCTAAAGGGAACCACCTGTCTTCAAAAAAGTTTAGATGGCATTTTTGTTTTATCTTACCTATTCTGCCTGATAAATTAGTATTTGTGATCACAGCACTGCTTTGTTTACAGCCGTTACTGGGTAAACTGCAACATTTCTGTCGTTCCAAAAGCGCCACCTAATGGCAGAGAATGAATGTGCATTTTTAATAAGCCCATAAACAACCCATATTTTTACACAGCAAACTGTAAATGTAAACCATGGGGATTGTGCCTCGAATGGATCATGCCTTCTAAAAACTCGAAACAATTAAGACAGTAAGAAAAATATATATTTTAAATTTATTTATACAACAGTTCTTTATTGTCCTCGAATCTGATTGGCTGATAAGAGTGCGATATTAGAGTCTAACAGAACTCCAACAGCTATTTCACTATTTGTAATCGTATCACTCCGCTTGCTGTATTTTTTTCAGCGAGTGTCATGGCAGATGCCCAAATCCGTAAATTATAAATAATACTGTTTTTGTGTCACAGAATGTAGTTTTAAGAGGTTTTCAGGCGAGAATGTTTTTGTTTAAAGTTCAAATAAGCTGATAAAGTTTAAATTGTTAATAAAGATAACGTCTATTTGAAAACTGAAGATCTTCTGGAATTTACCGCTGGCTCTGATCTCTCTATAGTGGTTAAACATGAGATATAATTTATTTTTGGGTAAATCTGACCGGTAGTCTTTGGTCTCATTAAACTATTATTTGTTCCAGAGAAAATTGTTTTGGCAAAATCTCATCATGTTGTCGCTGTCAACAGAATTCACTCTTAACAGATGAAAGGATATTACTGTTACGACAAAGATAACGATTTCCTCAGTGGGCGGACATTCAAACTAATGTTTTATTGTGAATATGAGATTGAGCTGAAGAATAAATGCTGTATTAGATGCAGGTAATCACACTCTCTCAGTCCATCTATCTCTCATAATACTCTACTTCACATAATAGACTGCTTTTAATACATGTAACGAAGCAACTTAACGTTACTTTGTTACTAGTTCTAAAGTGACGTTTATGAATTAGTAACAGAGGCTTGGGCTCAGCTGTTAAACAGTAAGATTAAGATTTGAAGTGGTTCTGCACAAAATAAGGTTTTTAAAGACACTCCGTTGTTGTTTCTTATGTATTTACACACTTGCGCCATCGGCTGTTGTATAAACGCAATATCACACTTGTAGATGTGGCTTGAAAAATGGCTGTATATTGGCACGCTCGTGCCAATGGCCGAATCACAGCACTGCCGATATACAACTATATCACATGTCTACGAGTGTGATATGGCTCATATATACAGTCGTGCCCAAAAGTTTTGAGAATTACATAAATATTGGAAAATGGAAAAGTTGCTGCTTAAGTTTTTATAATAGCAATTTGCATATACTCCAGAATGTTATGAAGAGTGATCAGATGAATCGCATAGTCCTTCTTTGCCATGAAAATTAACTCAATCCCAAAAAAAACTTTCCACTGCATTGTTAAGAAGGCTTCAGGGCGTCCAAGAAAGTCCAGCAAGCGCCAGGATCGTCTCCTAAAGAGGATTCAGCTGCGGGATCGGAGTGCCACCAGTGCAGAGCTTGCTCAGGAATGGCAGCAGGCAGGTGTGAGCGCATCTGCACGCACAGTGAGGCCAAGACTTTTGGAAGATGGCCTGGTGTCAAGAAGGGCAGCAAAGAAGCCACTTCTCTCCAAAAAAAAAAACATCAGGGACAGATTGATCTTCTGCAAAAAGTATGGCGAATGGACTGCTGAGGCTTGGGGCAAAGTCATATTCTTCGATGAAGCCTCTTTCCGATTGTTTGGAGCATCTGGAAAAAGGCTTGTCTGGAGAAGAAAACCATCAGTCCTGTGTCATGCCAACAGTAAAGCATCCTGAGACCATTCATGTGTGGGGTTGCTTCTCATCCAAGGGAGTGGGCTCACTCACAATTTTGCCCAAAAACACAGCCATGAATAAAGAATTGTACCAAAACACCCTCCAACAGCAACTTCTTCCAACAATCCAACAACAGTTTGGTGAAGAACAATGCATTTTCCAGCACGATGGAGCACCGTGCCATAAGGCAAAAGTGATAACTAAGAGGCTCAGGGTCCAAAACGTTGAAATTTTGGGTCCATGGCCTGGAAACTCCCCAGATCTTAATCCCATTGAGAACTTGTGGTCAATCCTCAAGAGGCGGGTGGACAAACAAAAACCCACTAATTCTGACAAACTCCAAGAAGTGATTATGAAAGAATGGGTTGCTATCAGTCAGGATTTGGCCCAGAAGTTGATTGAGAGCATGCCCAGTCGAATTGCAGAGGTCCTGGAAAAGAAGGGCCAACACTGCAAATACTGACTCTTTGCATAAATGTCATGTAATTGTCGATAAAAGCCTTTGAAACGTATGAAGTGCTTGTAATTATATTTCAGTACATGTTGGCCACGACTGTAGATAATAAAGATAATATTAATAATACATTTTTGCATTCTGTTCAAAAGAGGAAAGGAGGTTCTTGATGAGCTGCCACTGTATGTAGTTGACAGCTGCCTGTCTAAAACAGTCCTGTGGGATAAGGAATATATTTGAACTTGTGAACCCAAGAGAGAAGTACAGAGAAAGAGAGTGTAGTGCAGCAATATACCACTTTCCTTCTAACAAGATATTTTTATTGAGGATGAAAATGAAAGGAGTCATAAACACTGATGGACACAGAGAGTAATGAAACCAAAGCTGATTGAACGAGAACTTTAGGATCTAGGTGTTCAGGCAGCAAAGAAATGAGATAAAGATTAGGTAAAAGCATGTGCACCTGACAGTTTTCAGTCAGGTGTGATTAAAGTAGCGTGTCTGGGAGAGAGTGAGAGATGGATAAAGGAAAAGAGACAAATATTAAGGTGTAGCGGTGCTGCGGAGCCGGCAGTGTTTGGAAGGCCTCTCCTCAATTACCCATGACATGGACGACAGATGCCAGCTCGCCTGCCAACGGCCTCATCACTCTTTGCACCCACCGACAGGCCATCATGGCAGCGGGAAACTCGTAAACATGAATCACCCTGCAGCTGTCACATCTCATCCGCCCCAACCTAATTAAACAATTAGGGCAGTTCAGTAACGATCACTCACTATGACAGCCAAAGCCGGGGATACACACAGGCCACTCAAAGGAGTCCAGTCAACAGCTACAGAGCTGATATTTGTCCAGTCACCGTAAAAGGAGACAGAAGGAGTTTGTTCAGAATGATTGCGCTCAATCACGTGTGTGCTGATCAGAGGACGATTTCACACTTCCTTCAGATAGAAACACGTTTATTGATGAAGTTGCAGTTACAGGGAATTTGGCTTGGTCAGACTGACCAATAACGTGCACATATAATACATGTGTTTTTAAAATATTGTTTAGACTGTGTATGGGAAAGTTCTTAAATTATGGGTGCAGAAATGTTCCTCTATTTTGAGAACATACCCATTAACAGTTCAAATAATAGTTTATTCATTCATTTATTTATTTGTGCCTCTATTTTTTGTTTATGACATTTGAATAAATATTTCACCTTAAAATGAAAATTACACTATGATTTACTCACACTCAAGCCATCCTAAGTGTATATGAATTTCTTCTTTCAAACGAATACAGTCAGAGTTATATTAAAAATTGTCCTGGATATTCCAAGCTTTATAATGGCAGTGAATGGGTGTTGAGATTTTGAAGTCCAAAAAAGTACACCCACCCATCATAAAAAGTACTCCACATGGCTTCAGGGAGTTAATAAAGGCTTTCGGAAGTGATTTGATGTGTTTGTGTAAGAAAAATATCCATATTTAAAACTTTATAACCATAATCTCTAGGTTACGCTAACTGTTGTGTGCACTGGAACGCCACTCTCTCAAGAATATGTACGACAGTTAGTGTATGACAGTTTCTAAAGTTTTAAATACACAAACGTATTGTTTCACTTCAGAAGCCTTTCCTTGGAGCCGTGTGTAGTACTTTTAATGATGGGTGAATGCACTGTATTGGACTTCAAAAAAATCAAAATTCAAATCAAAAATCAATTTTTGATACTCCAACTGTATTGGTCTAAAAGAAGAAAGTCATATAAACCTATATGTACTATCCCTTTAACAGGGTTCGTACAAGGTGCTTACAGTGCTTGAGGCATCTATGAAATTGTTAAATATTTTCAATAAGCACATATCTTTTCAGGCAGTTCAAAAAACATCATTCAATTATTTCAGTTAATGTCATAAAACTAGCGAGCTAAGCCAGTAGTATACTGTTGTGTAAACATGGCTGAAGACGTGAAAAGAGCAACAGATGAACCAAATCAATTGAGTCATTTACACTGAAACTGCTCCGATTGATTCAAACTCGTGACTTCAATCATTTATTTCAAGCGATTTACTAGCAAAAGCCAAATCAAATTAAAAGAGCCATTCATTTTTGAATTTTGACATCACTTTTAATTTTCTAAAAAGCACGTAGTGATGGGTTAAACTGAGATTTTCGAAACTCCAAATCAGTTAAACCAATGCATCACAAAATTATTCACTATTTCGAATCACTCCAATCGGATCGCGTATCACAATTTTTTGTGTTAGATCGGAACTTCGGAGCGCAGATCGTGAATCATTTGATTTAGATCTGAACTTCACGTATCGTGAATCATTTAATTAAGATCGGAACTGCGGAGTGAGAATGGCAAATCATTTGATTTAGATTGGAACAAGTTTGTGAATCATTTCGCAAACTGAACGATTCAAAATAAATGGTTTGAGACACGAGATTAGAAGTCCCGATTTAAATAAAATGATTCGCGATACACAAAGTTTCTATCTAAGTCAAAAGATATGTGATCTGCGCTCCAAGTCCTAATCTGAAATGATGGTTAGCAAAGTATTATTTAGGGGTGCATTTTGCAAAAGCATCATTAGCTGACTATGGTTGTTAGTTCCATTTAACTCTTTAAGTAACGACGGAACTTGCGAAAATATTTGCTTTTATGAAAAGCACCCCAGATCTGGACTTTAATACACAGATCACAAATCATTTTAGCGTTAGATCAGAACTTCAGAGTGCAGATAGCAAATCATTTGATTCAGATCAGGACTTCGGTGCGGGTTCGCGAATCATTTGATTCAGTTCGTAACTTCGGAGCACATATGGCAAATCACTAGTTTGGAGCGGTTTCGCAAATCTCTTTATTATTATTATTATTATTATTTTCTTATACAGTAGAAAACATCAAACAATTAAGGCAGTACAGTTATAAAAACAAAACAAGAAAAAAAGTATACACAAATACAAAGCCCTTTAACCGTGGTTTTATTATAGTAAAAGTGTAGCATACTTTGTGATACTTCAGTAGTAATACTTTGCATGTGCTTCACTTTTTTTGCCGTTTTGTTTTGTTAGTATATTCTTTTTTGTTTATCTTTTTGTTTTTTAGAACTTGAAAGAAAAGACATTGTTTGATAAGAAATCTCTGACTGAAGTCCTTGAAAATCAAAAAAGTAGTATTTGTATGAACCCTGCTTTAACAACATCAATGACTAAAACAATAATAACAATGTAATAAAGTAGTAATTAGTAATTAGTTACAAATAAAAGACATTGTTACTGCACTATTATAGATGTTTTATTTGTAAGAAATGTTTAACAGACTTGATGTGAATTTAATAAAAAAAAGATATAATAAAAAAAAGATAATTTTAATATGTGATTTTAATAACAACCATTTACTGAAATAGTATTGATTTCATAGAGTGTTGAGTAAATTCTTTATGCTTTATTAATTTATTTATTTACATGTGATTTGTATATTTATTGATTGATTTAATAATTCAGATCATTTTTTCAAATCAATCATTTTTTTCTCATTAAAAAGGTTAAAATTCTCTGAATTTCTTTTGGGCTTGACTTTCTAAGATGTTAAAATCATTGCGAAATCTACTTTCTACTAAAATCTAGTAGTATTTATTTATGTATTTTACTTCTTCCTTGTTTTTTACCAAATATATATTTAGAAATTTCTGCAAGTTTTTTTTTTAGGTTAACAAGTTGAAGGCCTATATTTTCTCTAAAAAGTGAAATGTGTCATTACATCAGATCCCTGTTTTGCATATAATAATAAATACATGATTTCAAGTAATAAAATTATCCTCTGACTGAAGAATGACCCTTATGTACAAGGTCTGTGTGATGTTTTTTGTTGAAAAGAGTGGTTGTGGTAAAGTCTGAAGAGACCATTTACAGCATGTGGACTGATTGAATTTAATCATGGTAAAACGCAGCACATAGTGCCGCCCGCTTATTAAGGCTATCAAAACATTTTATGAGAGCAGCTGTGCCGCCATGGACAGGCTCTGGCACGGCCATCATGTTCTCATCAAAGACAAACCTTCTGCTGACCACCAAACGCTGACTCACCTTAAGGCTGAAAATACTGCGATGAAAGAGCACAACTCTCTTGCCTTCTGGTCCAGCCTTTTTTTTTTTTTTTTTTTTTACTTAACGCATATGTAGGGTCAATTTGGCAACAATTCCAAACTGCTACAATGTTGCCATACTAACGTCACTTCCAATTTTATGACAGCGACTAACCTACCAAAGTTTATTTGGCTAAGTAAGCTCTTTTTTCAGTTAAAATTCAGTAGCATTTTAATAAGATTCAAATTCAGTCCTAACTGAACAACAGCCTCTCTGTATGATGTTTATTAAGATGGTGTTTGCTACATTTGCACCACACACACTGTAGCGCTTTCAATTTTGGATAGAAAGATCTACCTTGGCCTCATCCAAGCTCAAAAAAATAATAAATAGGTCGCTGATGTGCATCTTGGCTCTAGAAACTGCAGAAAGGCTTTTACACTCTTAAAAAATAAAGGTGCTTTTAAAGGTTCTTCAAAGCAATGCCATAGAAGAACCATTTTTGGTTCCACAAAGAACCATTCAGTCAAAGGTTTGTTAAACACTGCAAAAAATGCTTTTCTTACTTAGATGTTTTGTTGTTTCCAGCCAAAATATCTAAAATTCAATTAAATCAAGGAGTAAAAAATATTGTCAAAATAATCTTGATTGAAGATTTTTTTTGCTTACCCCATTGGCAGATTATTATTCTTCTAAGCAAAAACTCACTTAATTCTGACTTGTTTTTTTTTTTTTTTTGTCTGAAAACAAGAAAATAAGTTTTACTTGTCTAGAATATCCTTCTTGATTTAAGAATGTTTAGATATTTTGGCTGGAAACAAGACAAAAAATCTAAGTAAGAAAAGCATTTTTTGCAGTGAAAAACAATATCTTTCTTACCGTTTTATAATCTGAAGAACCTTCTCTCGCCACAAAGAACCTTTTGTGAAACAGAAAGGTTCTTCAGATGTTAAAGGTTCTTTATGGAACCATTTAGACAAAGAAAGGTTATTCTATGGCATCGTGAAGCATCTTTATTTTTAAGAGTGTACACATGTTGTTTCTATATTTAGTGTCTTAGTTTGTCATAAAGATCTGCATTTATTCAAACAACTGTATACAACTAATATAATATAATAGTAGTTGAGTGAAACTTAAAAAAGCTTTGGGTTTTTTCATATGAAAGTTGAAATTAACTGAAAAATGCGTTTATGTCCCAGTTAGGATCGTTCAGAATGATGCCCTTGATTTCAACCCATTCGTTTTAATCAAAAACATGTAAAAGTTGTTTGATTTGAGTTATGTTCTTGGTTCTAGAAGCTATGTTGTGACTCCAGCCTTATATATGATATTTTAGAAGTTTGGCTCGCTGTTATAATTGAACACAAACCACATCAGTTAATGAATAAATAACAATTATAAATGGTGCATGCAGCACAGAAGAGGGCTTGTTTCTGTCCCAAACTGAACCAGAAGAAATGGAAATGAGCAACAGATGGATGGCAGGAAAGAGAAGACGAAAGGAAATGAGTGAAAGACACAACCAGAGATTTGAGAAGCATTAATTAATACTTAGCCAGAAGCGTATTCTAATATCAGACACATGAAGTGGTTTTGGACATTTCACACTCTGTCCGCGGAATAACATTCTACTGAAAGTGATTAAGTGGCCATACATATTTCTCCTTAATTTCAAGCCAGTTTTCGTGCAGGGAGGTGATTGATCGTTAGAGGCACCTCAAGGAAGGTTGGAGACCAGCTGAGGAGATTGAGGTGCAGGTTTCCTAGCAACCAGACGAACCATTGTCTCGACATCTGAGTGCGATTCTGTTCGGCTCCAGCCCGTTTGAAATCTATCACACTGAATCAGCTGAAAATCTGGTCATGAATATGGGCACGCTATATGATACAGTATTTAACCGGTGACATTGAAGTTGTTTATAGGCTATCTCTCAGGTCGAGGTCACTTTTCAAAACCTATATGGATGTTCTGTACGAATCTGGCATTCGAAATAGTTGTGCATTCACACACAAGTATGACCGAGAGAGCAATGATGTTTCAATTAAAGTAAGGGTTTGCCTAAAATAGTCTGAGAGAGCGGCAGTCCTGTTTAAGTTTCATTGATGCAGTGTCAGGGGTGTCTAGCATAGAGAGTTTTGATAAATTGAGTAATCTCATAATTTAAACGAGGCCATGAAACACACATTTAAGAGTTGGACGGGTCCCTGAAGAATTAAAACAAAAGCCTGAGCAACAGTTCCATCTATTGACCAGTTGCAGTTTAGATTTTGTGGATCTACAAACTAGAACGTTTTCCTTTCCTTTTGTCAACTTCTATATACAAAAGACTGTTTATAGCCTACACTCTTAAAAATAAAGGTGCTTCACAATGCCACAGAAGAACCTTTTTCGTTTAAATGGTTCCATAAAGAACCTTTAACATCTGAAGAAACTTTCTGTTTCACAAAAGGTTCTTTTGTGGCAAAAGAAGGTTCCTCAGATTATAAAAAGGTAAGAAAGATATGGCTATTTAAAGAATGAAGAAAGATATGGTTCTTCTGTGGCATTGCTGTGAAGAACCTTTTAAAGCACCTTTATTTTAAAGAGTGTATATGAAATATAACATTTAAAAGTTGAATCGGTTTAAATCTGCTATTCTAAATGCTATGACACATGCCCGATATGTTAATGGCCATTTGTCAGTCATCATGGTTTTTGCGCCTCAAAGTGTGATGTGACGTGAATCATGTATGTAACTTTCTGCGCTAAAATTGTTATGTTGCAACACTAACAACAAAGGCATTGCTATTTGGTCAAGCAGTGGGCGACACATGGGCTGTGACGCTTTGAAAAACGTTAGACAGCAGCGAACTGACCAGATAGTGCTATCCCACAAAAAGCGTTTGATATTCACTGTGAAACTAGCCGTCAATGAACTTGACTCATGCTGAAGCAATGCAAATATGACCATGCTAAGCGGGAAATTGTTAAGAAGAGCAGGGTAATGTGTTGGAAGGGCTGTGAATTGTCATTGATTTTACATCAGAGTTTTCGCAAGGATGTATTAAAGGGATAGTTCAGTGAGAATTAAATTTATGTCATCGTTTACTCACTCTTGTGTTGTTCCAAACTGGTATGATTTCTTTTGTGCAGAAAGTAACGTTCTGCTCTGACAGAGAACGTCCATCTTATCTATTGGTTCAAATATGTAAGGCTGGGCCAAAAATTTCAAGTCATCCTCTCTGTGGGGATCTTCAGATAATGTCCTTATTACCTTTCTGGGTCTTGAATGTGTTAGTTGTGTTGCTGTCTATGCGGGGTCCGAGAAAGCTCTTGGATTTCATCAAAAATCTTTCATTTGGGTTCCGAAGATGAACAAAGGTCTTACAGTTTGAAACGACATTAAGGTGAGTAATTAATGACAGAACTTTCATTTTTGGGTGAACTATACCTTTAAGATAATACATGCTTTCAAAGTATTTATCATTGTTAGTTCATGCTAACTATTTTCATGTTAACTAAACTTTTTGAATTTAAAGATCAGAGTAAATTTGTCTTCTAGGAAGCTTCTGAAGCTTCTGAAGGTCAGTACTAAATTTAAAAAAAAAATATGATATTTAGGCAAAATAAGAAAAATGTACACATCTCCATTCTGTTCAAAAGTTTTCACCCCTGACTCTTAATGCATGGTTTTTCCTTCTGGAGCATCAGTGAGTGTTTGAACCTTGTGTATTAGTTGTGTAAGAGTCCCTCAGTTGTCCCCAGTGTGAGAAGATTGATCTCAAAATCATACAGTCATTGTTGGAAAGGGTTCAAATACACCAAAACGCTGGAAAACCAAAGAATTTGTGGGACCTGAATGATTTTTCTGAAGAACAGCAGGCAGTTTAACTGTTCAGGACAAACAAGGGACTCGAACAACTACTACAATTGTGAAAACACTATAACCAGGCTTTTGAACTAAAATTTCAAAACCCTAAAGCACACTCATTTCCGTAAACTATAAACACTATTCCCCTGCTTTAACACATGAGTCAGATTTGGTAAACTGTTACTGCAAATCTCTACACACAAATTCCTATTTCCCAGTGCTTACACCATGTAGTAATTTGGAAAGCACTAGCATTCAATATTGTTCACTCAAGTCTCAAAGTTTGAGCTCAATTAGCATACAATTACCCAAGTGGAAACACTAGGAGTCAAAATTTAGAAAAAACTTTCGATGGAGATAAAAGAGCCAAAGTCAGCTTACATAAAATGTCAAGCATATTTTCTACACATTTCTATTAGACTTTTTGTAAATTTGCCATGAATCTTGGAACTTTGGATCTTGACTTTCACTAATGACGAGAATATAGATCAACTAATGATAAAGCAGTTCTCTGAAAAAGTCCAAAAGTACATCTCATGAACCTTTACAGTTTTTTACGATTGCTTACACACTAAAATTGAAAATAACACACAGTTACTAAAACCTTACACTCAAGGAGCAAAACCTCAGCCCAGATCTGCACAACTATACGCACATTCTCAGCCTCACACTTTTTGCAAAACACTAAACACACTTCTCTACATTAAACACAGAAGTCTAACATAATGTGACTTCTTTGCCGTTTCAAGACACTGCTTTCCAAAAACCACCCCTATAAATCAACTGATCAAACACGGCCGTCAGATGTGCAGACGCTTAGAAGAGGGAGAGGAAAAGGTAGACCTGGAGGACGTGGACAAAGAAGGCGGGGACCAAATTTATTGATTCAAGCAACCATGAGTTGACATTGAGAGAGGCTGGCCAGAGAGTTCAGCCTAACCTCAGCAGATATACTGTTGCTTCAGTAATTCGGACATTTCCACAAGAGCACAGGAAAAAAAAAAACATTTCTCTGCTGTCTACAGTACAACATAGCCTACTACATGACCTCCGTCAGTACAATTTGATACCATTCACTGTGTTCCATGTTTGAGACAATTACTTGTGTGCTGTCTTGTGACATTTACTGTAACATGTATTTTGATTGATCTACATAGGATTTAGGGTCGAGAACGTAGAGGAGGAAGGGGCCCCATATTCACAGAGAAACAAGAGAGAGCTATTATAAACCGGTTTTTGCCAATAATGCGATACGTCTCAGAGAAATTCGGACAAACATCTTGAATGACCACTCAGTTTTCAATAATGTCCATCAGGTCTCTCTAACAACACTGGGGCGAATCCTTTAAAATGGGCCAACGTGGAGGCAACATCACAATGTGTGCTGCAATCACGCAGAATGGGATCCAACACCGCCATGCCAAGTTAGGTCTTTACAACACAGCCCACATTATCACATTTTTAGACGGACTTCACAACATTGTCACAGCAGAACAACAAATGGATGCAGACCAGATGAGATACATTGTCATCTGGGAAAATGTATCTTTCCACCAATCTGCTCTGGTCATAATCATCCACAATTTTCATTCCAATACCTCCCACCATACTCTCCCTTCCTCAACCCCATTGAAGAGTTTTTACAGCATGGCGGTGGAAGGTTTACAATCTCCAGCCCTATGTCAGGATACCCCTCGATCAAGCCATGGGGGAGGCCTTTGACCAAATTGATGCAATGTCTGTGCAAGGATAGATTCGCCATTCAAGAAGATTCTTCCCTCACAGTCTTGCGAGAGAAGACATCGCCTGTGATATGGATGAAGTGCTATGGCCATATCCAGCTAGGTGAAGAGATGCTTAGGTTGTTTTTTTTTTGTTTTTTGTTTTTTTTTACTTTAAGTCATTGGATGCCCATTTTCCACAAGTTCATATGATTCTTTAGGGTCTTAATGAAAAGTCTATAATATACTTTGGTTAAAAATTCTCAATAGTAGTGTAAAAAAAACGTCCTTTTACCATGTCAAAATCAACTCTGCAAAATATCAGCTTATTTTATTGCATGGGCCCTTTAAATGCAAATGAGCTCTGCTCGCCCCGGCCCTCTCTGCTGTGGGATTACCAGCTGTAATGTTTACTTTAGCTGTGTTTAGCTGCATTTAGCCACCTTTATTGGCGAAACTTGCCAACAAGCACATTACAGTTTTTCTCGATTGCTAAGACACATTTCTTGAAAGCTGCTCTCCTTTTCTCTAAACTGTGAACACAAAACCCAATTTTCAAGCTACATTCACAAAACCTCAGACTCTTCTTGCAAAACCAAACTTTCACCTCAAAACAGTTCAATCTGTGCTCAAAACTGAACTATGTTGTCAAATTGTGCCCCGAGTCAATCAAAATTAAAAACACTACTGAACAGTCACTAAACACTACGTAGAAAAATAGAAAACACAATTCTCAGGACATGAAGCTGGAGAAATAAATGTTTATTGTTCACTGTAGGCTAAATGCATGTTGCAAAACAAAGAAAACCTGTGCATTTAGCACTTGTACAAAAAGACAAAACAGAAATCTTGTGCATTTACACGTAGCACTAAAAACAAACAGAAATCTTATGCATTTGCCACTTGTGTACAGTAAGCCCATTCAGTTTAATGGCATTGTTCTCACGGACCATATCAAAAATTAGGGTCTCTTGGTGTGGGGAGAACATACTGTACCTGTCCTTCCACCCCCATGTGGCAGTCTTTCAATTCTACAAAAAGAGAACATGGAGTTACAAAAAATACATGGAACACTACGCCTACAAACAGTTAGACCAACCCTCCATTACAATACTACAGTACATTGGTACAGTGATGTACTGAAACATATATTGACTTACAGTATACTGTGGTACAGTATATACAGCTGGTAAGTCCCGCCCATCCGTAAAACCCCACTGGACCTCTAGATTGAAAAATCGTCAATGCAAGTGAATGTGAGAAAATAATTATTTTGGTATGAGCATGAGGGAGGCTGTATACCCCTCAATAATTATTTTCTCACATTCACGTGCATTGACGGTTTTTCAATCTAGAGGTCCAGTGGGGTTTTACGGATGGGCGGGACTTACCAGCTCTATAGTATGTCATACAGTAATTGCTGTCTACATTTACATACTGTATTATAATGTCAAAAAATGGTAATTACCCGTTCTCTTCTCTAAATCTTCGGATTATGGTGGACACAGTGAATCTACTGATGTTTGATTGTACCCTTTGTCCAGCCTCCCTCATGCTCATACCATGGACAAGAACATGGTCAATCACAGTAGCTCTGATTTCATAAGATATTGTTCTTTGTCTTCGCTGACCACCTCGACCTCCTCTCACACAATTTCTATCCATTGTAGGGCCTCACAAACCAGTGTTCTCTGAACTGGCTTACTGTATATGTTCCCTCACATCATTAGCCACAAGTGTGATCAGTTTTGAGTTGTTGTGTTTAAGTGGTGACACCTGTGCTTTAATTGTGTTTGACTTTTGTCACCTGTGCTCACCATTATGCAGCACGGGTGCATCACAATGAAAATGTGTTGGCAAGTTGTGTCTAAACAGGTGAAAAGTGCTTATGGTTTTGCCAAAAGGCAACTGAGCATTTGGTTCAGACAATAGGGTTTAGTGTTTTAGCAATTGAGAAAAACTGTAAGACAGGCCATTTGCAAAGATGCATAAAAAAACCTTATACCCACTTCTGCTGTGGGTGAAGCTGCATCACGAGCGATTCACACGAACATAGATGCATATGTAGACCTTATTACTGGTTTTTGTAGTATTGTTGTATCTCAGTGTGTAAAACTGTGTTGTATGTGTTTTTGAGGATTTGTGTGTCATGTCTGAGAGTAAAGTTTGGTTTTTCAGCTAGATTGAAAGAGATTGGAGAGCTTCATTTTGACCTGAATATAGGAAGTTTGAGTTAGAAGGGAATTGAGTTAAAAATTGTGGATTTGTGTTTAGACTTTAGCATAATTTCAGGAAGTGTGTTTAAGCAATTGAGGGGATGTAAACTTTTGAACCGGGTCAATTTTATAAATTCAGCTATTATTTTCTCTTGTGGACTATATGTAAACAACCTTTATGTGAAATATCTTATTCAGGACAGTACTAAATAAACAGTAACATGCATTTTGCATGATCACTCTTATTTTGCAGATTCTGAAAGGAGGATGTAAACTTTTGACCTCAACTGTATGTCTTATGTCTTTTTTTAAGCAAGTTTACTTCCTGTGAGACTCATATACTAATTAATAGGATGAAATCTGATGCATAGATCTTTAAAATGTCAACAAACCTATACATAACTCGCATATAAATAACCCTACATGGATGACTTGACGGTCTCACATACCCTTCCCCTTCATGTCTAGTAAACATATTATTAATGCAAGCATGTTCTCATCTGCTTGAACAACTACCATATGTGTCCCAGCCTCATGGCCACAGCAGACATGATGTTATTTCTCAAGGGAGAGTTTTTGATGAGAGTTATATGATCAGATGGGCTGCCCAGTGAGTTCGTCCTGATGTGTGTAACCTTGGATTACTTTTGGCCACAGATGAGACAGATGCCGCTCGCTAACAAATGCGCTGGCTGACATATTTATGGCATATTTAAAAGGCAGATATTTTACCCGCTTGCTGCTGAAGTATGCCATCAGCCAAAATGTTCATTTGTAATAAAGAGCACTCTGCTGTCCTGGTGCATCATTTACACAACTCCAAGGCCACCCCATCGTAATGAATGGCCCAATGATAAGTGTGTGTGTGTGTGTGTGTTTATATATTGTGTGTGTGTATTTGTGTGTTAGTGAGTCCTGGTACTGTATTCCCTACAAGGATGTCCCCACAAGGATAGTAATACTAGTCAATTTGACCTTGTGGGGCTGTTTTCATTTTTTATTTATTTTTTATTTATTTATTTATTTTTAGTGGTCCTCATAAAAAAAAAAAAAAAAGCTTACAGAAGACTTTTTGAAAATCTGAAAAAGTTTTAGGTGAGAGCTATGATTAGAATTGGGATAAAAGGATAGAAAATACAGTTTGTACAGGATAAAAACCATTGCATGTGTATGTGTGTGTGTGTGTGTGTGTGTGTGTGTGTGTGTGTGTGTGTTTTCATGGCTTGGACCATCTCAACAGGAAGCAAGACTCATTCAGATGATTTGCTACTGACAGACCGACGTTTTTATTAACCAGTGACAAATAATTCTATTCAAGATGCATGTATGTCAAATAAATGTACTGTTACCCAGAAACCGTCGTTAGACACATTTTGTCAAGTTGTGTATTAGTGCATCACCATGTGGCAAAAAGTAGAAAAGCAGGCGTGAATACCGGTGTATCTATATGAGAGTGGTCCTCAACCTTTTTCATTTAAAACAATCTAAATAAATATCAATTATGAGAGTAATGCTATTATTATTTATCATTTCAAATCAAGCTTTTGTTACAGTGTAATTCTGTAAAAATATTTAATATATTAGTTGTGTGTACACTGCTGTTCAAAGGTTTGGGATCAGTAATATTTTTGCTCTTATGCTCATCAAGACTGCATTTAATTGATCAAAAATCCAGAAAAAAAAAACTGTAATATTGTGAAATATTATTTCAATGTAAAATAACTCTATGCGAATGTATTTTAAAATGCAATTTATTACTGTGATGCAAAGCTGAATTTTCAGGATCATTACTCCAGTCTTCAGTGTCACATGATCCTTCAGAAATCATTGTAATATGCTGATTTATTATCAATGTTAAAAACAGTTGTGCTGCTTATATATTTTGTTGGATCCTTTGATATTTTCAGGATTCTTTAAAAAATAAAAAGTTAAAAAGAATAGCATTTATTTCAAATAGAAATCTTTTGTAACAATATAAACTACTATTTAAAAGTTTGTGGCCAGTGATTTTTTATTCTTTCCTTTTTTTGAAAGACAATAATACTTTTATTCACCAAGGATGTGTTAAATTGATTAAAAAAAGTTATAGCAAAGACTTATATTGTTAGAAAATGTTTCTATTTTGAATAAATGCTGTTCTTTTTAACTATTTATTCATCAAAAAATCCTGAAAACTAATCACAGGGTCAAAACAAATAATAAAATAAATAAAAATAAAATAATTTTATTAGCAAAATTTTAACATTGATAATAAAAGTGTCAAATTCAGCTTTGCATCACAGAAATAAATTATATTTTAAAATATATTAAAATAAATAAACCATTATTTTAAACTGTAAGAATATTTCACAATATTACTGTTTTTCTGTATTTTTGTTCAAGTAAATGCAGCCTTAATGAGCATAAGATATTCCTTAAAAATCATTACAAATCTTACTGATCTCAAATTTTTGAACGACAGTTTATGTACTATATGTATAATAGTATATGTATAAAAGGTATATATTATAATTTCATATATAGAAAATATATTATATATTATACATATATCGTTACAAATGTAGCAGTAGCCAAGTGAAAGAACTGGTTAATTTATTAGTTTGTTTGCTATTTTTACAACCAAAATTTGAGATTTTGTTGAAAATGACACTTTGTTAGAAATGTTAATGATGTTCTAGAAAATAAAAAATAGACTGTTGCACATTATTAGGAAATATATCAAATAAACCAGTGAGGGAAAATGTATTTTAAGGTTTTTAAGTCCACACGCAAAGCCAAAAGTGGCCTTAAAGAAATACCCACCTACAAAGCAATGTTATATCTCCTACTTTTATAAAACATCAGTCAGTCAGAAGATTTTAAAGTTGTAGGTGTTCTGTGCATCACATCACTCTCTCTCTCTTCTCCTGGGTGCAGCAGGCCAACATCCCACTCCTAATGGAATGTGAGCGATCTGGGTCATAGGAAATGCATTTCTTTCTTTTCAACATCCCCTCCCCCCCCAGACGCACACACACTAGACTGCACAGCTGCTGGTGATAGAAGCTTGTCATGTTTGGTGGTCTACGATTAGTGTAGTCAGTTTTGGAATGGTTGAATAAACTTTATTTTAGACTGTAATTTTTATTGTATTTTTTGTATTTTTTTTTTTATTGTAATTTTATGTAGCTGAACCTAAAGTTCTTAATACTGTAGGGCAGTGCTCTCAAACTCAATTCCTGGAGGGCCACAGCTCTGCACAGATTAGCTCCAACCCTAATTAAACACACCTGTTCCAGCTAACCAAGGTCTTCAGGATTACAGAAACGTCCAGGCAGGTGTGAGTTAGAGCTGGTTGGAGCAAATTCTGCTGAGCTGCCACCCTCCAGGAATTGAGTTTAAGATCACATTCAAAATTAATTTCTGATTTTGGCACAGTACATAACATAGTGCAACTTTGGCATTTTCATCAACATATTTATTATGTACCTGTATGCATTTGTGAGGGACCAGATTCCCAGTTTCAGAGAGATATTATCCTCCTGTGCATGCATGGTTCATCCACTAGATGGCAGGCTCTGATGGCAGATATTTAATGCAGTTTTCTATTAAAGGGATAGTTCACCCAAAAATGAAAATTTGATATTTATCTGCTTACCCCCAATGCATCCAAGATGTAGGTTACTTTGTTTCCTCAGAAAAACACAAATGAAGATTTTTAACGAAAACCGGTGCAGTCTGCCAGCCTTATCATGGAGGTGGATGGGCACCAAACCTTTAAAAGTAAACAAAAATCCAAATCACACCCTGCGGCTCGTGATGATACATTGATGTCTTAAGACACGAAACGATCGATTTTTGTGAGAAACTGAACAGTATTTATGGGTCATTCCAGAATTGGAGGACATTTAGGCATCCATAATTTTGAAAAATTGGCCCTTTATTTTACATTTTTTTATTATGTATTTCATAAAAACAGGCAATATACCATTAAATAATTTGATTCGTCCAGCTCAGGTATCAAAGGCACACTTTTTATAATACTCTTTATTTTAACTTTTGACATGTTTAATTTGACTGATTTCAGCATATATTTTCAAGTATTTGCTAAAATGCATGATGCATATAATCCTTCAAACAACGGTAAGGACAATAGCTCAAGCCCCTGTGAGCTAAAAAAGGTCATTTATTATTATTTTAATAAAAATTATATGGTAACAGGGTTGAAATTTAAGTAACAGGGTTGCAAAAAGCTACAGGGATTGATAGATAGATTACTTTTGATTAAAGATCAGGTCAATAATGTTTTGATCTTAATGTAAAATGCTTTTTTTTATGAAATCTGTTGTATAAACGCGATTCGATTATATGAGAAACTGAAATATATTATAAAGATGAGTCATGAGAGAAGGCCACAGACTCTAGCTTGTTCTGAACTTTATTTTTATTCATACAAAATAAAAATCTGTCCCGAGTCATTTCTGTTGCCCGGTCTCGTTCATCTACAAACACCACACAGAGTTAAATGAAGACCGGTCACATGAACTATTGATAATAGATCGTCCCTTATGAGTGGACTGAATGAGATTCAACCCTGTTACTCTAATTATGGTAACAGGGTTGCAAGTAACAGGGTTGCAAATTAATGCTAATGTTTGCTTTTTCTCATGAATAGAAACTAGCTGTTTAGCTAGCTCTAACTGTCATATTTAGGACAAACTTACTTATGTAAAAAAGAAGAAGAAAACCTTCAAATTAATTTGTCTTATTCTGATAATAAGTGTAACAGGGTTGCATTTGATAGAGTGACACATTCAATCAAGGGTAAAAATTGTATAATAGCATTAAAAATCGAAGAGAGAATATACCTTTGTTCTACCCATTATGGCGGCAAACTGCTTAGTGATGTAATTCACTGTGTATCATGTCAATCGCTGTTTTTTTTTCTTCTTCTGCCAGTCTAAATATTTTGGTAACAGGGTTGCATGATGTTGGGGACATAACTTTTTTGCAACATTTCAATTATTTAAAATATTTATATCAATTAAAAAAATGCTTTAAAAATTAAAAGAGGAATATATAAACAAAATCATACAAAAAAAGGATATTTAAAATGTATTTTAACAGTTATATTTAACATTCAATTTGGTCATCTAGAAGGTGGGACAAGAGAAAAAATGGCATTTAAGTGGGTACTAGAGACTTTTTTTATTATTATTAATGTTTAGGAGAAGAAAAATCTTCTAGTCTATATATATTTAGTTTCAGGACAAGTGTTTTTTACACAGTGACTAATTTTTTTGTATATTATACATAGATTATTTGAAATTTCATAGGTGGGACATGAAATGTCCTCCAATTCTGGAATGACCCTTATATCATTTTTTACCTTTGATACACAGCCACGTCCATCTGTCATGTGCATGAGTTTGGCATCAGTCACGTCACATGAGCACGCGCTCTGGCGTAGAATACGCAAAAGACGTAAGGGGAAATCAGTGAAAAGTCCCGGATGAGTTTGCGCAAACTAATGTAATATTTTAGCTTTAAATCGGTTTAAACAATCAGGATAAGCGCAAGTAATTACCATTTTGAATAGCCGCTATACCCACAATCTCTGTGCTCTGTGTAAACAATGAGTGTCGTATACATGCGACAGATCGCTTCCGGCGTTTGCGGATTCTACGACAGAGCGCGTGCTCATGTGACGTGACTGATGACAAACTCATGCACATTACAGATGGACGTGGCTGTGTATCAAAGGTAAAAAATGATATAAATACTGTTCAGTTTCTCACAAAAACCGATCGTTTCATGTCTTAGGACATCAATGTATCATCACGAGCCGCAGGGTGTGATTTGGATTTGTCTGTGCATGTTTCTGTTTACTTTTAAAGGTTTGGTGCCCATCCATGTCCATGATAAGGCTGGCAGACTGCACCGGTTTTCATTAAAAAATCTTCGTTTGTGTTTTTCTGAGGAAACAAAGTAACCTACATCTTGGATGCATTGGGGGTAAGCAGATAAACATCAAATTTTCATTTTTGGGTGAACTATCCCTTTAATAAGAATGTTGATCAGACCTGAGAGAGGTCTAACACGAGCACAGCAATGTGGGAAACCAACTTTCTCAGATAAATGGTAAGTTTCCTTTTGTTATTTAAATGACTAACGAAGACGCTGTATTTACATTGAGCATATTTGGATATCGGATAGGTCTACGGAATGAAAACAAACATTTAACTAATGACATAAAATGTTCCTTTTACTTGTCAATTAATTATGAAAACTGAACAGTATTAATGTATAATTAAGATCGTTACTCTTAAATTAATGCAGTCTTATGAAGTTTTCAGTGATAAGACTAGGCCTTAAGCAGGAGTTTCTCTACTTAGAAGGGAATCTCTCTCTCTCTCTCTCTCTCTCTCTCTCTCTCTCTCTCTCATTTTTGAGGAAGGGATTCTTTCTCAGCTGCAACAGTTATTGTCTTCAGGATTTCCTCTCTCCGGGGCTTTTCTTCCCGTTTACTTCCTTTCATGCAGTTACAGCAGTTTTATTCTTCCTTTAATTCGTAAAAGAACCGCCGTGTCAGAGTTTGCCCTCACAGTGTCTCAGGAGGCAGAAAGGCCTACACACCACCAAAATATCAGATATTTTGCTTAATCTGTGTCTTGATAGTATGGTCATCAGTTTTAGAGTTGTGACAGCAAGAATACTAGTTAAAGTAAAAGAAACTGCTGTTCTTGTGAAAGTGCTTGAATTTCATAGCAAACTCTTCTAAACGTTCTGCCATGTGTATTAAATGAACATAGTTGATGAACTGATTATACAAGCATAGGTGAACTGAGCACTTGAATGAAGGGACAAAATTAAAGTTTTTATAGTTTCTCATTATTTATGTTGGGTGCTTTTCGTGAGGCTATGGAGGTAATAATATTGTAAATAATGTTCAATTTCTTTACACAGACTGATTGTTTCACTTCATAAGACCTCAATATACCTTCAGGAGCCACAGGTATTAAAGGATTAGTTCACTTCCAGAATAAAAATTTCCTGACAGTTTACTCTCCCCCATGTCATCCAAGATGTTCATGTCTTTCTTTCTTCAGTCAAAAAGAAATTGCGGTTTTTGAAGAGGACAATTCCATATAGTGGACTACAGTGGTGCCCAATGGGTTGAAGGTCCAAATTGCAGTTTCAATGCAGCTTCAAAGGGCTCTACACGATCCCATTCAAGGAATAAGGGTCTTGTTTAGCGAAACAATTGGTCATTTTCTAAAAAAAAATGTAAATTTATATACTTTTAACCACAAATGCACATCTTGCACTAGCTCTGCGATGCACATGTGAAGAGTCATGTGCTGTTATTTCTTTGTCTGTGTAATCCGGTTTAAAAATGTAGCCTAGGGCGAAAAACACTTTTTCTCCTCCAACTTCGAAATCATCCAACATTGTTTTTAATGGGCGTTTGACTTTCTTTGCACGTTCATTTGTAAACACTGGGTTGGTATTTCTGCCTATGTCGCATGTGCATGATTATGTAATGTGTGAGGTCGTGTTACTACAAGATGAGCATTTGTGGTTAAAAACGACATTTAATTTTTTTTTTTTAAATGACCAAACGTTTCATTAGATAAGACCCTTATTGCTTGGCTGGGATCGTGTAGAGTCCTTTAAAGCTGCATTGAAACTACAGTTTGGACTATCAACCCATTGGTCACCATTGAAGTCCTGGAATGTTTTCTTTAAAAACCTTAATTTCTTTTCGACTGAAGAAAGAAAGACATGAACTTCTTTGATGACATGAGGGTGAGTAAATTATATAATTACCTGATAATAATTTCCTCACCCCCATGTCATCCAAGATGTTAACATCTTTCTTTCTTCAGACGAAAAGAAATTAAGGTTGTTAAGGAAACCATTCCAGCATCAGTGGTGCACAACAGATTAAAGCTGCAAAGTGCAGTTTCAATGCAGCTTCAGAGGGCTCTACATGATCCCAGCCGAGGAATTAGGGTTTTATCTAGCAAAACGATTGGTCATTTTCTAAAAAAAAAAAAAAAAAGATATACTTTTTAACCACAAATGGTGTCTTCCATTAGCTCTGCAATGCACATCTTCACGCACTGCATAATCACGTTCATAAGTCACGCTCAGTTAATTTTTCGACTGTGTAATTTGGTTCAAAAAGGTAGGGTTGGGCAAAAAACATCTAATTTTCACATACTACTTCAAAATCATCTGGCATCGTTTTTTTTATTACCTTTTTTTGTAATGGGCATTTGATTTTCTTTGCACGTTCACTTTGTAAACACTGGGTCGGTACTTCTGCCTACTTCACACGTGTTTTTACGTAATGCTTGAGGTCAAACTAGTGCAAGACAAGCATTTGTGGTTAAAAAGTATATACATTTAAATTTATTTTTAGAAAATGACAGATTGTTTCACTATATTAGACCCTTATTTCTCGGCTGGGATTGTTTAGAGCCCTTTGAAGCTGCACTGAAACTGCAATTTGGACCATTAAAGTCCACTAAATGGAGAAAGATCCTGGAATGTTTTCCTCAAAAACCTTAGTTTCTTTTCAACTGAAGAAAGAAAGACATGAGTAAATGGGTGAGTAAATTATCAGAATTATCACAACTAATCCTTTAAGTTTGTGTTGCCTGAAATGCTTTTCTTGACTCTCAAAATGACGGTAGCCATTGACTTGCATTTTATGAATCACCAAGCACTATGGTTTCAGCTAAAAATCTTCACTCTTCTGCTGAAGAAAAAAAGTCACCTTCATCTTAGATGGCCTGAGCATGAGTAAATGTACCTATATTTTTGTTTATTTTGGGGGGTGACCTATCCCTTTAGGTAATTGTGGCCCTTATGAGGGGTGAAGCCCCCTAGTGGGCCACGCAGAACCACTGCGTTTGTTGAGAAATTTGTGTTTTAGGACCCTGAGGAGGAGCAGCTCTTGTCCTCTCCTCCGTGGCTTTCATGTAGGTGTGTGGTGAGTGTTGGCCTGATTGACTGCCAGTGGAGGGATGAAGAGAACAGCGGACGGTCACGCGTGTCCAGCATGCGCACATACAGCTCTGCGCGTCTCATCTCATCATGACCGGGTCTCACCTCGACTATAGCGTCTGTCCTTGAATTGTACAGTTCTTGGATTTGTGGACTACTGGGACTTTCACGACCTTCTATTTCTCGTAATATTGGTTTTAACAACTTCTCTGTTTGGCTGTATAAAAAGTTGAAGAGAACAGGTTTTGGTCTTTTGTTTGACAGATTTCTGACAGAGGATGCGTGTCATTTATTGAAAGTCCCAGGAAGGAAGAAATAACACGAACAGCAACCAGCACAAGAAACAAGCTAATTTATTTAAGGACCAGCGCTTTAACTTCAAGGAAACAAACATGTCTAGCAGGAGCATCGAGTGGGAGCATTTCGAGGAGCGGGAGAAGAGTCACCGGTCCCCGCGGGGCAGTGGCGGTTCTCATTCCGGCTCGCGGGGTAACGGGCTCGTTCCCAGTCCCGCTCACAGTGCGCACTGTAGTTTTTACCGCACACGCACACTGCAGTCACTCACCTCCGAGAAGAAAGCGAAAAAAGTTCGCTTCTATCGGAACGGTGATAAGTACTTTAAGGGCTTGGTGTACGCGGTGTCCAGTGACCGCTTCAGATCTTTCGACGCGCTGCTGATGGAGCTCACCCGCTCCCTTTCGGACAATGTGAATTTACCGCAAGGAGTCCGGAGCATCTATGCTATGGAAGGGGGGAAGAAAATCACCAGCCTGGATGAGTTACTAGAAGGTGAGGTTGAAGATTGTACAGGTGCACAGGTCTGGATAGACGCAACAGACACTTCAAATTATTTTCCCCATGTGACATCCAAAGCATCACTGTTATTAGCCTATCACACTTAAGTCATTGTAAGGATGCATTGTTTGCGATGTTGCAACATGGCATTATAGGTAACTTTTCCTAGTCTCTCACACACATAAACAATGGATGTTCAATTTACACTGCAATTTTAATACTTTATTGGCATGGCATTCTTTAAAAATCAAATTGATCAATAAATGTGCATGTAATATAATAATAATAATAACAATAATAATAATATAGTGTGTCTACTCACTGTATTTGTGAATAAATCTATGTCTGATTTTGAGAGTTAACTTTAAACATTACATGCCATGCATAATAAACAGGATAGCAACAATCAACATTGTTTTAACTAAGATCATTGTATGTTTATTTAACTATCAGCCGATGGAATGGTATATTAAAGGGATAGTTCACCCAAAAATTACACCATGATTTACTAACCCTCAAGCCATCCTAGATGTATATGACTTTCATCTTTCAGACAAATATAATCAGAGTTAAATTAAAAAAAAAAAATGTCTTGACTCTTCCAAGCTTTATAATGGCAGTGAATGGGTGTTGGGTTTTTATAGTCCAATAGAGTGCATCCATCATAAAAAAGTGCTCCACGTGGCTCCAGGGGCTTAAAGGGATGGTTCGGAGTAGAATTGACTTCATTGCTATGCACTCCGAAGCCCATCTAAATACCCCATCCGAAGTTTTTTTTACCTTAGTCGAACATTTATGGAGATATTAGAGTTTTTCGAATTGCTTGTTACAGGAGTGAATGGTACATGTGATGTATCTCATAAATTGCACCACTAAACGTGCAAGTAATCTTACCAAACTTGTACAGTAGTGTAAATAGGTTATGTACTCACAAAACGCTGCATCAGAACATTTGTAAGTCCACCATGAGTGTTTTAAAAACACGTTTTACCCGAGAACTACTAGTCTCAGAAACTACAAGTCGACGTCACTTCCCTGGTTTGAAAAAAGCACGTAAAAGTCCTCCTACTACATCTGTGTGCATGTCAACTTGTAGGAGGACTTTTACGTGCTTTTTTCAAACCAGGGAAGTGACGTCGACGTGTCGCCATTTGTAGTTTTTGAGACTAGTAGGGATCGGCTAAAATGTGTTTTTAAAACACTCATGGTGGACTTACAAATGTTCCGATGCAGAGTTTTGTGAGTACATAACCTATTTACACTACTGTACAAGTTTGGTAAGATTACTTGCACGTTTAGTGGTGCAATTTACGAGATACATCACATGTACCATTCACTCCTGTAACAAGCAATTCGAAAAACTCTAATATCTCCATAAATGTTTGACTAAGGTAAAAAAAACTTCGGATGGGGTATTTACATGGGCTTCGGAGTGCATAGCAATGAAGTCAATTCTACTCCGAACCATCCCTTTAATAAAGGCCTTCTGAAGCAAATCGATGCATTTTTGTGAGAAAAATATCTGTTTAAAACTTTATAAACCATAATCTCTAGCATCCACTAACTGTCGTACACATGTTGACTTTGGATATAGGCATACCGTGAATTCAGGTGAGAATATGCTAGTCTCGTTTTGTTTACTACAAAGGAAAACCAGTCTCTTCTGACATTTTTCTTTACAAATCCTCTTTTTCTGATTGCTGTTTTGTTTTGCTCTCTCCACTGCACGTTGGCGATTGTCAGTTCCATGTTCGTCACCGCGTTCACCTACGTCATCCGCTGGAACGCCACGGTCTCATGAACATGCATATCCAAGCCATAATTTGTGTTCAGCCATACTCACTGTTAAACTTAAAATATATTTTCAAACATTCATCTATATGCTTGATCTGGACTCAAACATTTCTGAGGTTATAAACATCAAATATAAGTGACATTAAAGTATTTATGTAACCGTTTGTAAGAGCATTAGATCTGTAAAGATCAAGGGTAAGCTATTTAGATATAGAATTTGATTTAAAGGCATAGTTTACCCCAAAATGAAAAATTACCCTATGATTTACTCACCCTCAAGTTATCTTAAGTGTATATGACTTTCTTCTTTCAGAAGAATATAATCAGAGTTATATAAAAACAATGTCCTGGCTCTTTCAACTTTTGCAGAGAATCGGGTTTAAGATAAAGTTGGATGTATGAAGTCCAACAAAAGTACATAAATCCATAAAAAAAAGTACTCCACGTGACTGTGCATGGGTTAATAAAGCCAAAGAATCAAGTTTTGTTTACAGCTAAGGAAAACAAGTCTCTTCTTGGCTTAGATCGAAAGAACGCCACGGTCTCATAAACATGTGTACAACAGTTAGCAGAAACTTGAGATTTCAGTTTAAAAAGTTTTAAATATGGATATTTCTCTTACAAAAATGCATTGATTTGCTTCAGAAGGCCTTTATTAAGCCCCTGGAGCCATGTGGAGCACTTTTTATGACGGATGGATGCACTTTAAGATCTCAACACCCATTCACTGCCATTATAAAGCATGGAAGAGCCAGGACATTTTTTAATTTAACTCTGATTGTATTTGTCTGAAAGAAGAAAGTCATATGCATGTAGGATGGCTTGAGTGTAAGTATTCATGGTCTAAGTTTTATTTTTGGGTGAACTATCCCTTTAAGACACAGTAAGTCTCAAGTCATCTAAGGCCACAGTCATTACCAAGGCCTATTGCTTCCTTGAATGTACTTTAAAATAGACATGGTACAGGATATTAAATGGATAGTTTACCCAAGAATAAAATTGTGTTATCATTTGTTCACCCTCTTGTCAAGCCATTAACAGAATGCAAACAAATATATTTTATTTGTCAGTATAATGAAAGACAGTGGGGTCAGGTCCCAATTTATGGACAAAAGGTCATAAAAGGTCATAAATATCTAAAAAAAAAAAACCTCTGTCTTCCATAGAAGAAACCATTATGTTAATAACGTTCTCTTCTAATCTATTTTTTTAATATATATGCATGGTCATGTTAGATTATGTAGACTTGACTGTCATAAAAAGCAACCCAAATTTCCAGGCCTTGTTGTTATTGCTCTGTAGTATTTCCACAATAAACTGAATGCAGAATTCATTGCATAATTAAAGAATTGAATGTGGTGAATCATGTTAATCTAAACACACAATTCGATTTGTGTGAGTATATATTTGACTAAATTAGTTTGCAGGCACAAGTGCAGCTGCTTTGGTCCAGCATGTGAGATTGTGACGCAGAATGTGGCTCTGTGTTTGTTCAATGATGCAATTGTACAAGTGCTTTGCACTTGAAGTGCCGAGCTCAGCATCTCTTCACGCTGACTGAGGTTTGGCTTAGTTCTCTTTTGTGTTACAAATCTGTGTGAAGTCTTACAAGCACATGATCAAAGCTATAAATGCTATTTGCCAGCAATAGGCAACTATGTTGGAGTGTTCGTAGCTAGCTACCGTAATACTGCTTATTGTGCTGGCCCACCAGACTTTGTTAAATGATGTGTACTTTAGGGTCCCATCTGGACATCAAGACAGAACTGGTTACGAGAGGGTGATGGAGGGTTTATAACCCCCAGTGGTTGTTCCAGTCCACACCTGAGTCCAATTTGAATAATATCAGTATTACTATATTTCTGTCTTCCAACTCACGTTATGTCAAGTAGCTGCCATCTGATTTTGGGTCAGTTTTTCATCAGTAATAGTGACCCCATCTGGAGTCTACTTGATTAATTAGCCTTTTGTTAATTTCCCAGCTTAATAAAGCCCAGTGCCTTGGGAGTCTCTCCCTCTGGTTTCTGAGGCAAACTGAGTGAAATTGAGATTTTATGATCCAGTGGCGGTAACAATGGCATTTATGTTGTGGATGAATGGTTGTAGTTCTGGGTCAGTGGTGGAACTAAACATTGGCTATATTCTTGAAGATTTATGAGTATCAATTGTTAGTTATTTGCATGCATGAATTTCCATTGCTTGGTGTTTTGTGTTCATTAGGTCTTAATTTTGTCTTATTGTTTTCATTTGGATTGCACACTAAACATGAAATGTTTTAAATGCATCACAAACCATGATTATATCACACATCTCTTCATACTCTCATGTGAATAAACAAATGTTTCATTCACACTAGGTGAGTCATGTGTTCTCAGTTTCCTCTCTTGGCTACTAAGATGAGAAATATATAAGATTTTACATCTCTGTTTGAAGCCCACTAGATTCACCAGGGGATGTAGACTTTGCTGTTCAGATTTAGATGACATTCAGATCTCTTTTCTGAGTAGATAGTGCTAATGCAATAAATCTTAAATAGTATGCATATCCAAGCCATAATTTGTGTTCAGCCATACTCATTGTTAAACTTAAAATATATTTTCAAACATTCATCTATATGCTTGATCTGGACTCAAACATTTCTGAGGTTATAAACATCAACTATAAGTGACATTAAAGTATTTATGTAACCGTTTGTAAGAGCATTAGATCTGTAAAGATCAAGGGTGAGCTATCTAGATATAAAATTTGATTTAAAGGCATAGTTTACCCCAAAATGAAAAATTACCCTATGATTTACTCACCCTCATTATTTACTCACTTAGTTATCCTAAGTGTATATGACTTTCTTCTTTCAGAAGAATACAATCAGAGTTATTTAAAAACAATGTCCTGGCTCTTTCAACTTTTGCAGTGAATGGGGTTTAAAGGAACCGTATGTAAGAAATTTATGTCAGTTAATCATAAAATGGCCCTGACATGTCACTAGACATTAAGAAATCATGTTCATTTCAAATACTTATATCACTGACAACAGTGGTCCGGCCAGGATATTGTCATTTAAAAGTGAGAGTTGCAGCCCACAACTGATGTTATTGTTGTCATTTTGTGTTTTGGTCTGAGGCGCCACCCTCCAGCTATCTACCAATCACGAAGTCAGTAAAGTTTCGTGATCTGGGTTGCCAGCTCTGTTACAGCTGCGGCTATACGAACGTGTCGGATAAAACATGTATAACGTTACGAAACGTAAAAGACCTCGTTATGAATCCGAAATACGTCGTGACAAAGTCCGAAATAAAAAAAGGATTTGTATAGGATATGCCTTTGAAAGATGGAGACGGCTGAAAACGGAGAAGAATTTGAAGATAGACGCCATCGTTGGTAATTTTCTCCTGGACAAGTAAGATTCATCTATGCTTGGCTAACTTTGCTTCCGTACACAGTGGATTTCCGTGGCCGTGCAAAATGCGTTCATAAAAAGCTTTATATCGCACCACTAGCAGGGTATGAAAACCATAGATATATATATGTAGATGCCTCATTAGCGACTGTTTCTATGGGCCGTTATACGTAAGCCATCCGCCATTTCACTGCGGTCTACTTGACGTCATTCGCCCATAGATCTCATAGTAATCACTGAAAATTCTAAAAGCCACAGTCCTGCCGTTGGTCGTTGGTCTGCTAACCTACAGTATGGTGAATGACGTCAAGTGGACCGTTCCAATATGGCGGACGCATCTACGTGCTTGGAGCGGTCCAATGCGGTATCTATGTATATATATCTATGATGAAAACAACCTATGTTCCGACTGAAATGTGGTATTACAGTACATCTTTACGAAATATTTGGCTAATCGCCATCTGTAAATTTTTGCGATACAGAATTACTTCGCAAAACATCTCTCGTGAAGCATAAACATAATTAACAGAAGAAAAACAAATTTCTGTGTAGGACTCGTCACTTGCCATTGGAAGCTCCTTGTAGCAGCCTACTCCTGCAACTTAGCTGGCAACCTCGAGTCAGGGGGGAGCGGGAGGGGATACACCGTTCTACAGTATTTTGAAAGTGATTGCAGTACCAGTTTTGGCCGCAATCCTACATACGGTTCCTTTAAGATAAAGTTGGATGTATGAGGTCCAACAAAAGTACATAAATCCGTAAAAAAAAGTACTCCACGTGACTGTGCATGGGTTAATAAAGCCAAAGATACAAGTTTTGTTTACAGCTAAGGAAAACAAGTCTCTTCTTGCCTTAGATCGAAATCCTTCAACATGTTTCTTTAAAAATCCTTATTTCGCACTTCTAATTCCAACCTGATCTCATGATGAAAAACGTAGTTACAAACATGCCATTTTAGCTTGTTAGTTGGTCGAACCAACTATTAAGTCGGCTATGGAAGTTGTGATATTTAAATATGGATATTTTTCTTACAAAAATGCATCAACTAAGCTTCAGTTAACCCCCTGGAGCAGTGTGGAGCACTTCTTATTAATTATACATTTTTACTGGAATTCATCCATCCAACTTTATCTTAAACCCCATTCACTGCCATTATAAAGCTTGGAAGAGCCAACACTTTTTTTTTTCTTTTTTTTAAATAACTCCAATTGTATTCATCTAAAGAAAGTCATAAACACTTTGTATGGTGTGAGGTTGAGTAAATCATAGGGTTATTTTAATTTTTGGGTGAACTATACCTTTAAATTGCTCTCCAGAAACACAGCTCTGAACTTGAAGAGAAGCACTTCAAACATATCTGTATATATTTTCTACATTCCTCAAGACTCTGCTCTAGTTCAGAGTGTTTATGTGAGTGAGTGTCTACCTCACCTTAAAGGTCATCATGAGGGGTGTAAAGTGAAACTTGGCATACAAATCCAGCTGAATGATCACATTTTCAACTCCTGATGTCATCTTGACCCCTCGACCTTAACAAGAGAATCACTTTACCACCATAAAGCTTTTGTCTGCTCAGCAAACATTAAGCAAAATCACATGAGCATATGTGTTACACTGAATATCTTGGCAATTCAAAGCAGAGGAACAGAGCTAACTAATTCCAAGACTTTTGAATAGCATCACACAAATCACACAAATTCATTTTGATTTTTAAATTAATGTAATCTATTGCTATCATGCTTCTGATAGATGTGTTTCCTGCTAATTCATCAGAAGCCGTAACTGATGTAAATGTGACATTTAGATGTTTTCTCTGAGGTAGGAGGAAGCAGGAAGGGATGTTTGGTTTTGAGGGTTGTTTGTCTTCTTTTGATACACTAGCATGTCTTTTGTCCTGACAGCACTGCGCTCCTTAAGATGACAAAGCTCCATTTTCAGACCAGCTGCCTCTGCTGTTGTGCCAAGATGTGCCATCATCACATATATACAACAAGCCTGGCCTTTATGCTGTCATGCACACTTTCATGGGCTTTGAGTATTAAACACAATGTCTGTCAGACAAGCCGATGTTTAGTTACGTAAACAATGAACTCCATGAGGAGAAATGTATGCAATTTTCTTGGGGAAATAATGTTTCATGCTTGTAGTATGCATTTATAAGGTTTTTTGGTTTGTAAAGTGTAGTTGTGGAAATGAGAGTGCATATTTGCTAACAGTTACATTAGAATTCCTGCAAAAAGGAAAGAACTTTGGCCTGGACTTTGTCCAAAACCACAGCTGAAAAGTGTAGAGAGACAGAGCTGGGGTCACAGATGGGTTACTTGTGTTTTTATTCAACCCAGCCCCTTTGCAGTCTCTGGTTATCTTAGATGTACAGTCGTGGCCAAAAGTTTTGAGAATGACACAAATATTAGTTTTCACAAAGTTTGCTGCTAAACTGCTTTTAGATCTTTGTTTCAGTTGTTTCTGTGATGTACTGAAATATAATTACAAGCACTTCATACGTTTCAAAGGCTTTTATCGACAATTACATGACATTTATGCAAAGAGTCAGTATTTGCAGTGTTGGCCCTTCTTTTTCAGGACCTCTCAATTCGACTGGGCATGCTCTCAATCAACTTCTGGGCCAAATCCTGACTGATAGCAACCCATTCTTTCATAATCACTTCTTGGAGTTTGTCAGAATTAGTGGGTTTTTGTTTGTCCACCCGCCTCTTGAGGATTGACCACAAGTTCTCAATGGGATTAAGATCTGGGGATTTTCCAGGCCATGGACCCAAAATTTCAATGTTTTGGTCCCCGAGCCACTTAGTTATCACTTTTGCCTTATGGCACGGTGCTCCATCGTGCTGGAAAATGCATTGTTCTTCACCAAACTGTTGTTGGATTGCTGGAAGAAGTTGCTGTTGGAGGGTGTTTTGGTACCATTCTTTATTCATGGCTGTGTTTTTGGGCAAAATTGTGAGTGAGCCCACTCCCTTGGATGAGAAGCAACCCCACACATGAATGGTCTCAGGATGCTTTACTGTTGGCATGACACAGGACTGATGGTAGCGCTCACCTTTTCTTCTCCGGACAAGCCTTTTTCCAGATGCCCCAAACAATCGGAAAGAGGCTTCATCGGAGAATATGACTTTGCCCCAGTCCTCAGCAGTCCATTCGCCATACTTTTTGCAGAAGATCAATCTGTCCCTGATGTTTTTTTTGGAGAGAAGTGGCTTCTTTGCTGCCCTTCTTGACACCAGGCCATCTTCCAAAAGTCTTGGCCTCACTGTGCGTGCAGATGCGCTCACACCTGCCTGCTGCCATTCCTGAGCAAGCTCTGCACTGGTGGCACTCCGATCCCGCAGCTGAATCCTCTTTAAGAGGCGATCCTGGCGCTTGCTGGACTTTCTTGGATGCCCTGAAGCCTTCTTAACAAGAATTGAACCTCTTTTCTTGAAGTTCTTGATGATCCTATAAATTGTTGATTTAGGTGCAATCTTAGTAGCCACAATATCCTTGCCTGTGAAGCCATTTTTATGCAACGCAATGATGGCTGCACTCGTTTCTTTGCAGGTCACCATGGTTAACAATGGAAGAACAATGATTTCAAGCATCACCCTCCTTTTAACATATCAAGTCTGCCATTCTAACCCAATCAGCCTGACATAATGATCTCCAGCCTTGTGCTCGTCAACATTCTTACCTGAGTTAACAAGACGATTACTAAAATGATCTCAGCAGGTCCTTTAATGACAGAAATGAAATGCAGTGGCATTTTTCGGGATTAAGTTAATTTTCATGGCAAAGAAGGACTATGCAATTCATCTGATCACTCTTCATAACATTCTGGAGTATATGCAAATTGCTATTATAAAAACTTAAGCAGCAACTTTTCCAATTTCCAATATTTATGTAATTCTCAAAACTTTTGGCCACGACTGTACATTTAAAAGAGTAGTTCACTTCCAGAACACAAATTTACAGATAGTGTACTCACTCCCTTGTCATCCAAGATGTTCACGTCTTTCTTTCCTCAGTCATAAAAAAAATATATGTTTTTTGAGGAAAGCATTTCAGGATTTCTCTCTATGTTATGGACTTCTATGTTTGTCTTGTCTAGCTTAGCAAAGTTGGAGGAGAAAATGAGTTGGGAGTTTTTCAACATAACCTGACTGTCATGAACCGGAATACACAGCGTTCACGCAGAGCTAGACAAAACAAGCATTTGACGTTAAAAAGTATATAAATAGGTTTTTTTTTTTAGATAATAACCAGTTGTTTCGCTAGATAAGACCCTTTTTCCTTGGCTGGGACGATTTAGAGACCTTTTTAAACTGCATTTAAACTGCATTTTGGAAGTTAAACTTAGGAGCACCATAGAAGTCCATTACATTGAGAGAAATGTCTTTATGACTGAAGAAAGAAAGACATGAACATCTTAGATGACAAGGGGGTGAGTACATTATATGTAAATTTTTGTTCTCCTTTAATGGCAGTGTATTATTGTATTTACTTTTTAATGTGACACTGAAGTGTTTCATAAGGGAAGCATGTTTCCTTCATATCTTTATTTCTCACAGTTGTGGTTCTTATATTTCAAAATTGTCTTTATATCTCAACTGCAACTTTATGTCACTGTTTGACTTTTAAGTCATTTTAAGATCCATCCACAATTACCTGTTTTATTTTCTGTTTTAACTGCACAAATTGGCTTTTTAGAACTTTTAGTCAACATTTATTCATCACAGTATTTACATTTAAACTCTTTAGTCACTATTTAAAGGGGACATTTGATGCCCAATTTCCACAAGTCTTCATGAAATATATGCAGCATACTTCGGTTAAAATTCCTCAAAGGTTGTGTGAAAGTGAATTTTGCATCTGATGTCCCCTTTTATAAAGTTTAAGTAGTCCATATTTATCACAGTATTTCAATGTCTACTTAAATAAATTAATGAGTAAAGTAGCACTTTATTCATAGCTGAAGATCTACAGTGCCTTGCAAAAGTATTCATACCCCTTCATTTTTTTCACATTTTGTTTTGTTGCAGCATTATGTTAAACTGCTTTAAATTACTTTTTTTCCACATCAATCTACAGGGGTTGGACAAAAAAACTGAAACACCTGGTTTTAGACCACAGTTAGTATGGTGTTGGGCCTCCTTTTTTTGGCCAATAGAGCATTTCGTCTTTGGAATTGTCATATACAAGTCCTGCACAGTTGCCAAAGGCATTTTGAGCCATTCTCCTCTTGCAGATCAGGGGTCAGGTCACTACATGATACTGGTGTAGGAAAATGTTATCTGACTCGCTCCTCCAAAACACCCCAAAGTGGCACAATAATATTCAGATCTGGTGACTATGCATGCCATGGGAGATGTCCAACTTCACTTTTCTTGTTCATAAGACCACTCTGTGGGGTTGGACAATGAAACTGAAACACTGGCCAATATAATGTTGGAGGTTTCATGGCTATATTTTTGCAGCCTGGTGGCCAATCTTCACTGACTGCACATTCCACCAGTAAGAACAGGTGTGAACGTTGACTATGTGCACCCAATGGTTCAGACATTGTACTCTGAAGGTGGTACCATGTATCAGGATGATAATGCACCAGTACACACAGCAAGACAGGTGACAGAGTGGTCTGATGAACAAGAAAAGTGAAGTTGGACATCTCCCATGGCATGCATAGTCACCAGATCTGAATATTATTGTGCCACTTTGGGGTGTTTTGGAGGAGCTAGTCAGATAACATTTTCCTACACCAGTATCATGTAGTGACCTGACCCCTGATCTGCAAGAGGAGAATGGCTCAAAATGCCTTTGGCAACTGTGCAGGACTTGTATATGACAATTCCAAAGACGAAATGCTCTATTGGCCAAAAAAAGGAGGCCCAACACCATACTAACTGTGGTCTAAAACCAGGTGTTTCAGTTTTTTTGTCCAACCCCTGTACATCTCATACACCATAATGACAAAGCACAAAACAAGTTTGTAACAACTTTGCAAATTTATTAGAAATAAAAAACTGAAAAGATCCCATTGCATAAGTATTCATACCCTTTTCTGGGACACTCAAAATTTAGCTCAGGAGCATTCATATTGCTTCTAGATGTTACTACACTTCGAGTGGAGTTAAACTGTGGTAAATTCATTTGAATGAGTATGATTTAGAAAGGCACACACCTCTCAGAAAGGGTCTAACAGCTGAAGATGCATATCAGAACAAAAAACAAATCCTGAGGTCAAGATAACTGCCTGTAGAGCTCAGAGACAGACTGGCGTTAAGGCAATGATCTAGGGAAGAGTTCAGAAAAAAAAAACTGCTGCATTGAAGGTTCACAGAAGCATGTAGCCTCCATTATCCATAATGGAAGACAAATGGAACAACTAGGACTCTGGAAAATGTCTGCCAGCCTCCATCCAAGCTGACAGAGCTTGAGAGGTGAAAAGGTGAGGCAAAGAATGGCAGACAATTGCCAAATGCAGATGTGCAAAGCTTGTCACATCATACCCAAAAAGCAAATCTGGTTTTTGCTTTGTCATTATTATGGTGTATGGAGTGTAAATTGATGTGGGGAAAAACTAATTTAAAGCAGTTTAACATAATGCTGCAACAAAACAAAATGTGAAAAAAATGAAGCGGTATGAATACTTTTGCAAGGCACTGTGTATCTGCATTTTGAAGTATTTTGAACAAAACTCCATTCATCTTATTCTCCTCTTCGCTCTTGGCAGGTGAAAGCTATGTGTGTGCTTCCAATGAACCCTTCCGTAAAGTGGACTACACTAAGAACGTCAATCCCAACTGGTCAGTTAACGTGAAGACAGGCACATCCCGCTCGATGCCATCTCTCACCACCTCAAAGAACGAGCTGAGAGAACGAGAGAGCAAAGACTTCATCAAACCCAAGTTGGTGACGGTCATCAGAAGTGGCGTCAAACCCCGTAAAGCCGTCCGGATCCTCTTGAATAAGAAGACGGCGCATTCCTTTGATCAGGTGCTCACGGACATCACTGATGCCATTAAACTGGATTCTGGCGCTGTGAAAAGACTCTATACTCTGGAGGGCAAACAAGTAAGTGATGGATCTAAAAAGCATTTAATAAAATGATTAAAATTAAGATATTAGCTAAAGCCTGAAGGGGGTTGAAATGGCCCATATGGTTTCAAACAAGGTCATTAATCTGAATTTTGTTGAGTGATTTATGCTCTGGCATTGTCTGGAAACCATAGCATAAGGCTATTACTTTTGCTCTGGCTTGGTATTATTACTACATCTTTACTTTGAAAAGCTATAACTTTTAATCCCTGTGCTGAAAACTCTACAAACTTTCACTCTATAAAAGGCTAACTGCATTTTTATGTTCTAGATGTATGGTTCAAAATGTCGGTAAAAGTTAAAGACTGAATTTCACATGACAGTCTTTTTCCTCATAGGGGAAAAAATTGCCTCAAGCAACCATAATTTTAGCCATGAAATCCTCAGTTTTTGACATTTAGCTAATTTTAGTTAAAACTTCTAAAAATGATCTTTTCATGACCTGCTTATGCAACGAATCTGGGATTTTTCTTGTCTTCTCTGGAGATATATTGATTATATATCAGCAGATTACAGATTAATAGTTTTTTTTTATTCTAAAAGTTATCAGTCCTATTTATCAGCCCTAAGTACAAGCAAGTAAGGTCCATTTAATCTGGTTCTTGGTGGAAGCTTCCTATACTCACTGTATTTTTACTTGGATGCGCCAATAGTGCATTGTCCTGGAAAAAATGAGGCCACCCTTTAGTATTTTATCACCTTAAATAAATGTGAACGCTTCAGTGATGCTACCCTCAAGGGACTCTCAAATAATGATCTGAGCTGTTGTCGTATAGATAGTGCAGAATTATACATCAGGAGCTGGTAATGACCACCTGAACCCCTAATTCTGAACGTGCTTTAACCAGTTCAGACTGGAAATCCAGATGGGGCATGTCTTTAGTCACCTCTGTGGTTTATTAGGACACTAAAACAAGTCATTCTCTTTTCATTTATGTGGTTAAGTCAATTTACAGTTAATTCTAAGAAAAGCAAAGTGTCATGTAAATGATTGTGTTCGATTCTGTTGCAGCTTCACATCATTCATTGATATTTTTATTGGGGGGGTCGCAGGCACTGATATTAAGCATTTTTATGGTTATCGGCAGTGGTCATCTTCAAAACCAATTTGCTGATAAAATATTTTAAAAGCATTTAAAGAGTTTTTGTCAGAGACCTTGTTATTCTTCATTTTGACATTGATTTTCATTTTTACACCAGACATACAATCAAACCAAAATTCATTCCGACACATTATCAGTTTGTTCACTATAGTTTAGAAAATAGTAATAAAAAAATGACAAGAACTCAGAGTTAAACTGCATCAGAACAAATTCATCTTGATAATGTCAGATAACTTTGATAGTAAGGTATGTAATGGATTATAATCAACCAAAAATTCAACTGTTAGTATGACAATATTTACAAAACTATGAATACTTTGTTGACCAATTACCAAGCAATGCTTAATTTTGTTCAGTGTGTGGTATAAAAAGGTCAAATTCGCAATTAAAGAAAAAACGCTTAAAGGTTGTATCAGCGATTTCTAGCCTAAAACATAAAGTGTAAAATTCAGCTGATCTTTCATCGCGATCCGCTCGCTGCCTGCCCCATAAATTGTCTGTGAAAAAAACGCGTCTCTCTGGTCAGCCTAGGGTCCGAGATATGCCAAAAAAACAATCGGCGCTATCAACTATTCGGACCCTAGGCTGACCAGAGAGACGCGTTTTTTTCACAGACAATTTATGGGGCAGGCAGCGAGCGGATCGTGATGAAAGATCAGCTGAAATTTACACTTTATGTTTCAGGCTAGAAATCGCTAATACAACCTTTAAGCAAAACATGGTCAGGTCAAAGTCTCTGAATAATTTTTGGTCCCAAATTTGTATAAATTTTACTGGTAGTCCACTGTTTGAGGAAGTTTTGGGTATAATATGTCACAGTTTACTTTATTTTGCTATCCTCACTTACATAAATGAACTATAGTGTCCTGCACCCACTAGTAAAAATATCAAAAAAAATGGACAGGAACACACATTGTATTGGAATTGTTTGGTAAAGTATAATATAGAGGACTGGCAGAAACTACAATTGACCTTTGTATTCTGGTAATGACAGGGACACTGAGCATTCAGCCGTGGTATTCGAGACAGAGTGTGTCCCACTGTTACCTTTGCTTTTCATCTATACACATGCATTTCGTTTCCTGTCTGTGTGCTCCTCTGTGTTTGTTTACTCATCTTTTAAGCTTTGGAGACAATGTATCTTTTGTTACATTTTGGATTTTCAGCAAATGAAGAATACTTATTGTTTCTGTAGAACACAAAAGAAATTCTGAAGGCTCTTCATGCAGAAATCTTATGGTGGCAGCAGGGGAATTATCCCCTTCTGTTCTCTTCCAAAAAGCTAGGGTACATGCCTGGTGGGATGTGGATAGCTGACGCGTCCTGATGATGTCGTCAGGGATTCGGCACAGCAGTGGTGAATTGTATATAGAAAGCTTCTGGCTGCCTCTCGACCACCGTGAATCTCATTGGAATTTACTGAGAAAGCTCATTCGCATATTTGAAGGCTGCCCCGGCTTGATCTGCCTTAATTATGCAAAACTGCCTGCAAGAATTGCCTGACAAAGGTGAATTTAGAATGAATATGGTAATGTCCTAGGCTGGATTTATATGAGAAAGTGGCTGAAATAAGTCACTCACCTCATCCTCTTTTATTTCGGTGATCGTGCGACCTAATAACTAGAACCATCATGGAAGTCCTGCAGGGCTCTGTTTTTGACCCTTTTCGTTTTAATATTCACATGCTTTCTCTTAGTCAAATCTCGTCTCAGTTATTATTGCTATACTAAAAACATTCACAGTTATATTTTCACTGGTTCTGAGTAAGATCTTCCACTCTTACAGCTGAGGTCAAAAGTTTACATCCCCCTTTCAGAATCTCCAAAAGTTTAATTATTTCACCAAAATAAGACAGATCATGCAAAATGCATCTTATTGTTTATTTAGTACTAACCGGAATAAGATATTTCTCATAAAAGATGTTTACATATAGTCCACAAGAGAAAAAATGAAAATAAAAATGACCCTGTTCAAAAGTTTACATCCCCTTGATTCTTAATACTGTGTTCTTACATTAATGATCCACAACTGCCTGCTGTTCTTTAGAAAAATCTTTCAGGTCCCACAAATTCTTTGGTTTTTCATCATTTTTGTGTATTTGAACCCTTTCCAACAATGACTGTATGATTTTGAGATCCATCTTTTCACACTGAGGACAACTGAGGGACTCATATGCAATTATTACAGAAGGTTCAAACGCTCACTGATGCTCCAAAAGGAAACACAATGCATTAAGGGAAACATGTAACTATGTTCTATAGCCTCTGAAGAGCAGTACTAAATGAAAAAAAAAAAAAAAGATATTTAGGCAAAATAAGAAAAATGTACTCACATGTTCAAAAGTTTTCACCCTTGGCTCTTAATGCATGTTTTTTTTTTTTCTTCTGGAGCATCAGTGAGCGTTTGAACCTTCTGTAATAGTTGCATATGACTCCCTCAGTTGTCATTTAATGATTATTATTATCATCATATCTTAGAAAGTTTTGGAATGTCCAGAGTAGATTCATTTGTAGAAAACAAAGTCGTGAAATCGACTTTTAGCACAAAGTGCTTTACATTATTCATTGACTTTATATAGCTGAGATGGAGCAGCTAGAGACAGACAGTTTACCATTAATATATGTGGGCTCTAATGCTGTCTATGATTAGGAAGAGCATGTCATCTACCCTGCAGCATAGGGAATCCTGATGTCTGAGAGTGGCTCAGTGGGAGTAGCTTCTGGCACACACACAAATAGCATGGTTTGTCACTGATAAGCATTAAAAATGTATGATGGGATGGCACCCATGTCTTTAAGACATTTCTGGAAAATCCCTGTTATTGAGAAATTTTATGAATCTCAACAACCGCAACTGGGATTTCTAATCTTGGATTGCAAAATGAAGTCAAGATAAAACAAATTAAATATTCTTGTGTTTTAACAATTGGTTTTAAATATAGCAACTTTTAATGCCAGGTTATTTTGTTTTATTAGCATGTTTATCGTATTTTTATATATAATATATCTTATTTGTGTCTTGAATGGTTTAAAAGTAGTCATGGGACCCCAAAGTGTACTATATTTGTCCACCTTATTCTTCAATGTGGAAATAAGCTTATTCCTTACTTAAGCTTACTTCCGGTTCATTAGACAACAGACAATGCAGAATAAGACAATACATTAAAATAATATGGTAAGACACACCAATTTGCAGCATCAAGCAGCAAAACAAGCTGTTTTGTACAGCTAAAAATAGCTGGACGCGGATGAGACCGGAAGCCAGACCCATAAGATTTATAAATGGCTGTGCCTGCTCTTACGGGAAGAATAAGGTGGATAGAATGAATTGGTCCACTCTACTTATATAGAATAAATTGGTCAACATAAATTGGTCCACTCATGCATTTCTCTACAGTTTATTTTGTGTGCTCACCTCAGCGATCACGGTAATGAGGCTTTTGTACATAGCTCAGTGCTGCTGTACTCTTACTATGTGTCTTTTCTTAGCCTTATAGTAGGATTAACGTCTTTGATAAATCTCTTTACAACTGAGGAATGAGAAAAAGGTTGAGAAAGAAAAACATTAAAACATTCAGATTGGAGCTGCTGTTATATTTGCAGACACCAATGAACCAACAAGGTTTCAAGAAACATCCAACCAGATCCAAATGCAGTGCAAATCGGTCTGACTGACTTAGATGACTCTTGTCTTACATTTAAGCTGCATTAAATCTTATTGCTTTCATTGGATGAGTGTGTGTGTGTGTATAACTGTGTATGTATATGTAGATGCAAAAGAAACAGAATTCACTTCTGAACTGTTTACTTGTGAGCTTTTTTGGTTGGTTCAAGCAAGGCATCACTGCATGTCACATGTGATTACAGTTGGTACGCCCTCAGTAGGACTGTGAAGAGTTAGAGGCGGCATGTCCTCAATGCACAGCTGCGAACACACTAGATAAAAAGGACGTCCCCTGCTCAAGTGTATATAGTGTCACTAGACTGTTTCTGACAATATCGCTAGTGTGTTTTGAGAATTAGAACATTAGAGCCCAAGACCCTATTTTAGAGTCATGATAGCTGGGATTACTTTAAATAAATATAGATTATTTAAAAAGCATTAAAGTTTTCAAATCTTTAAATGTTTACTAAGATCTTTCTATTGCCTTTTGAAACCCATAATAATATTTAAAATATCAGTAAGCCTAATGTCACAGTTCTGTCAGTTTATGTCATTGGTTTCTCCCATTTGTCTTCCCCCGTTGATCTGTGTGATTTGGTTTTGCCCTCGTTTGCCCTGATCCCCGTCACCTGTGTTTAATTATTAGTTACCCTTTATAAGTCTGTTTGTATCTTGAGTTTATGTCGGTCTTTAATCGTTGTTGATGTTACGTGTGTGGATTCTCCTGCCTGTAAATCAAAGTATATATTAAAGGAACCGTATGTAAGAAATTTATGTCAGTTAATCATAAAATGGCCCTGACATGTCACTAGACATTAAGAAATCATGTTCATTTCAAATACTTATATCACTGACAACAGTGGTCCGGCCAGGATATTGTCATTTAAAAGTGAGAGTTGCAGCCCTCAACTGATGTTATTGTTGTCATTTTGTGTTTTGGTCTGAGGCGCCACCCTCCAGCTATCTACCAATCACGAAGTCAGTAGAGTTTCGTGGGTTGCCAGCTCTGTTACAGCTGCGGCCATACGAACGTGTAGGATAAAACATGTATAACGTTACGAAACCTAAAAGACCTCGTTATGAATCCGAAATACGTCGTGACAAAGTCCGAAATAAAAAAGGATTTGTATAGGATATGCCTTTGAAAGATGGAGACGGCTGAAAACAGAGAAGAATTTGAAGATAGACGCCATCGTTGGTAATTTTCTCCTGGACATGTAAGATTCATCTATGTTTGGCTAACTTTGCTTCCGTACACAGTGGATTTCCCACGGTCGGCAGTGCAAAATGCGTTCATAAAAAGCTTTATATCGCACCACTAGCAGGGTATGAAAACAATCTATGTTCCGACTGAAATGTGGTATTACAGTACATCTTTACGAAATATTTGGCTAATCGCCATCTGTAAATTTTTGCGATACATAATTACTTCGCAAAACATCTCTTGTGAAGCATAAACATAATTAACAGAAGAAAAACAAATTTCTGTGTAGGACTCGTCACTTGCCATTGGAAGCTCCTTGTTGTAGCTGGCAACCTGGAGTCAGGGGGGAGCGGGAGGGGATACACCGTTCTACAGTATTTTGAAAGTGATTGCAGTACCAGTTTTGGCCACAATCCTACATACGGTTCCTTTAAATATAGTGTTTGTTAATCTTGTCTCTTGTCTCGTCTCGTCTCATCCAGCACGTCAGCTTATAACACCTAATATATATATATATATAATCATCATTTATTGGTCACTTTCAATTGGAAGGTGGCTATCCTAAACCCCAACCCCTAAATTTCAATTTATGAAAGTATTGAAATAATTTTTTTTTTCCATTGTTGTTTTTAAAAGTATCTTTTTGATTCTTTTAAGAAGTGAAGTTAAAAATATATATATATTTATTTTATATTTTCTTTGTAAATTATAAAACTTTATGTAAAAAAAGTGTATCCTGGATTTTTCATGTCACTACCTTAAAATGTGTGTGTTTTAGTCCATTGGCTGAGACTGGTTTTAACTACACTTCTAAAAATTTATGATCAGGAACTATTCCTGTGTCCCTCTCTCTCATAGCTACAAGGTGTGAGTAGATAGGCCCCATCATTTTGAGGTAAATGTGTTTAAAAGTCTGAAAAATCTGTGTGTAACTTTAAGGTTACTACCAAACATCTTTTTTTCTGCAATTAAGCACACTATTTTGGAAGTTATTCCATAATATCTTAATGATTTTTGGCGTAAAAGAAAAATCTATCATTTTAAACCAATTAGTGTATTTTTGGCTATTTCTACAAATGTACCTGTGCCACTTATGACTGGTTTTGTGGTCCAGGGTCAGATTAATATAAGCTAAACATATATAATTTGCAAAACCAAGAGGCTGCATGCATTTAAAATTAAGGTGGCCTTATCCATTATAGACAAAATCTATCAGTATAATTGTTAATTATAATTGTTATAAGTAGGGCTGTCAAATGATTAAAATTTTTAATCAGATTAATCAGACTTTTCAGTGGATTAATCATGATTAATCACTATTTGCAACGACACCTGAATCCTAAACATTTTTTTTTCTGAAATGCATACCAAAATATAAATAACAGGACACAGATACATAATTTTCACATTTTCATATTATGCCAGGGCGCGCATCGGGCCTGTTTTAGGCTACTCCTTATTTTTTATATTTTAGACATCCATCAATTATGTCGCGCTGGTGGAAACAACAGGAGACTTTCGCTTTTACTTTCGACAACGGCTCGGATGGCGCAACTGGAAGAGATCCGCGTTCAATCGCACGCAGTAGGCTGAAACTTGCCACAAAATACCGGCAAAAATAAATAATAAATGTGTCGGGGAAAGAGTAAAGACATATCTGAATTATTTATTAATAAAGTGTATTCAATGTGAGTCAATGTCGCAAAGATCCTGCAATCTCATTTTTGGACGCGCCTTGAGAGAGAAATTTATCGTTAAGGATTATATATTAAACAATTTTTTGTTTTCGATTTGTTTTATTTCGTTAAGTAATAATTTAAAACTTTCTATAGATATGTTTATCATGTCTGTGAGGCATGCATTTAGCTTTATTTTTGTTAAGCACTCCTGTTCAAGAACGAGACGACAGAAAGCGCATCATTTTTGTTTTCTTTATTTTATAAAAACACTACAACGTTTTTTGGTGTATTACTTTTTCCTTTGTGAGCAAAAATGACGGATAATTTTAAATTGCTTCCACTGAAAAAATGCAAATGATTGAGCTGGTGCCTCGATGACCTGCAAAGCGGCTTTATGTATCTTCCACTCTCCACTCTGTCACTGTGTCAGTCACCGCTCTTTCGAGAATGAACCCAGCATAACTATGCAGATTTAATTCCCAAAACATAAGAAAAACGAAAGTTTCATACAAATTCTGAATGGATTATGGCATGGAAAGTGCAAAGCGCGCTCCCTTTATTATCACTAAAAGCGTCACAAATCTAGTTCATAGAGATCTCACAACGTTCCGTTATAATCAATAAAGCTTTCTAAACTACACAATGAATCTTTTATTTACATCGCATCTACACTTAGTCAGGAGATGAACAACGCTGGATTGTTTGCCAGATCTTCAATTGGTTTGCTTTCGTTTGAGGGTATATAGCACCGTCTACCGCAGTAGAACCAGGCCTAAGCTTGGCTAACCACTCCAGTTGCAGAGGGGGCTGTCGCCCAGGCTTGTACTTGTTAACTGTACCATCATCATTCTTTTTATATTTGAATCCGTCCATAGGCTCACCTTGCTCCATCTCGCCTCTAGCTCCCCAACCACTTTCCTGACAAATAATTCGTCACTCTGCGCATGCGTGAAATGCGTTAAAAAATTTTACGTAATTAACAACAACAAAATAATTAACGCCGTTAACGCGTTATTTTTGACAGCCCTAGTTATAAGACAATACCACAGCCTTGCCAAGCTATACCACTCTACTCAGGGTCAAAAACCATCTGAGCCTGAGATTTATCCATTGCCTTGAAATCAAAGAAAGTCCCCCATCAAACGCTGAATTATGAATATTTAGGGGTAACATGCATGTTAACATGATAGCCACTGGATGCCATCTGCTTCCGAGCATTCCGAGCCTAATTCCCGGCAGGTGGGGGTTGGGATGCTGACTCCATCCAGCTCTGCTGTAATTGAACCTAACGGCTGGAGGATTTAAAGTGCAGCTGGCAGGTGTGGGCCGCGTTTAGGGGGGCTAGCGGATCTGTACTACCCAACACAAGACTCCCTCAGTCAGATACGCTTCTTAACGTCCAACTCCATGAATGCCAATCGCTCTTTTCCCTTTCGTTTTTTTCCCTAAAGAGCTTTGCTTGGTTTTACATCACAGAAGCAGATGGAGAGAAAGAAGTCGCACTTTCTTTGGCAGGAGTTCGCGTTTGGGTTGCCAAATTAGTAATAAGTAAATAAAACTGACCGGTTTTGATGTATTAGCCTAGATGTTAGATGCATTACGTCTTCTCCCAGCTGCGTGCTTTGTGATTAGCTGATAATGGCAGCCAATGACATGGTAATAGACCCTCCATAATGGTTTTATGAATCTGCATGAGGACAAGTCGGTCTCCAGGGAGACTGCAGAGGGGAGGTAGCATGTGAGAGGCTGGGGAGAAGGGTCAAACACTTAAGTTATCATTGCTAACCCATATGCACCCTGCTGCCTCCACTTCTTCCTCATTGAAGTCGCTTTAAAAACTTGAGATTAGAGCTGTATTGGTTTTTGAAGTCATTTGCACATTTGGTGAAACACTCTGCATGGATCTTAAGACCTTAAGCTTTGTGAAATCTGCTTAGGAATCAGAAATATGAATGTTATGTTGTGTCCCAAACACATGTTTTGTACCCAAGCCAGTAATCTCAGCATGTACTTGAAAAGGGATCTGATTTGTAAGGCTGCTGACATTAACGGAAGCTAAAAAATAAGTGATCCTTAGATAAAATAAGAGTCTTGAAATGAATTCATAATCCAGGAGCAAAAGTATGATCTTTTGTGTGAGGTCTGCAATGACTGTAAGTGACTTACTAGGACAATTACAGTTGAGGTCAAAAGTTTACACCCCCCTTTTAGAATCTGCAAAATGTTAATTATTTTAGCAAAATAAGAAGGATCACACAAAATGCATGTTTTTGTTTATTTAGTACTGACCTAAATAAGTTATTTCACATAAAATATGTTTTATTTAGTCCACAAGAGAAAATAATAGTTGAATTTATAAAAATGAGCCTGTTCAAAAGTTTACATCCCCTTCTTGATACTGTGTTGTTACCTGAATGATCCACAGCTGTGCTTTTTTGTTTAGTAATAGTTGTTAATGAGTACCTTGTTTTTCCTGAACAGTTAAACTACCTGCTGTTCTTCGGAAAAATCCTTCAGGTCCCACAAATTCTTTGGTTTTCCAGCATTTTTGTGTTTCGAACCCTTTCCAACAATGACTGTATGATTTTGAGATCCATCTTTTCACACTAAGGACAACTGAGGGACTCTCATGCAACTATTAGAGAAGTTTCAAATGCTCACCGATGCCCCAGAAGGAAAAACTGTGCATTAAGAGCCTGGGGGTGAAAACTTTTTGAATTTGAAGATCAGGGTAAATTTAACTTATTTTGTCTTCTGGGAAACATGTATCTATCTTCTGTAGCCTCTGAATGGTAGTACTAAATGAAAAAATATGATATTTAGGCAAAAAAGAAAAATGTACACATCTCTATTCTGTTCAAAAGTTTTCACCCCCTTGCTCTTAATGTATCATTTTTCCTTTTGAAGCATCGGTGAGCATTTGAACCTTCTGTAATAGTTGCATATGAGTCCCACAGTTGTCCTCAGTGTAAAAAGATGGATTTCAAAATCATACCATCACTGTTGGATAGGGTTCAAATACAAAAAAAAGCCTGGAGTACATTAGCATACTAAAAGCTTTACAGCATTTTTTTTTTGTTCGTATGAGCAAGAAACTGATTTCTGATACAATCTGATAGCAGAGATAACAGACTTCAGACCACATCTCTTCAGGTCTTTTAAATCACATTAGATCATCAACTCCCAGCAGTAAATAGGACACTTTGTTTCAATACTTTACAATCTGTCTGCTAGGGTTTATTTAGATGTCTAACATAATCTCTTTGACCCGTCAATCACCCATATTAGCTTTACCTTTATATTAGCACAGTCAGAGCAGGAATAATAAAATCAAATATTATTTTATCTCTCTGAAGGGTTTATATTTCAAATCAAATGAACTGTTAGACAAAACAACTGTGGGTTGGTTTTCTTGCGTTATAAAATTATGAGGCGTCCTGAGGTGGCTCTGGGGTTGATGATTTGCTTCACTTGTTTTAAGGGCAGATCAGGATTAAATGACTAATTGAGGTCAAACATAAAGTACTGTGAACCTGGATAACAATCATTCTGCGTCTTCTAATTAACATAAACCACCATCTGCATATGCAGCATGAATAAAGCAAACAGTCTGGGTGGATGGTTCATGTAAGTAGCGGGCAAAATAAAAAAAGTGTCTCGTGTCTCTGGCTTGTCTGACAGACCCGCCAGACCCAGCAGGCATCGCTAGGAGACACAGGGCTGGCACACGACCAGAAACGTGTCAGTGGAGCCAGCCGGGGTCACTGTGTGATCTCAATGCCCTCTTTTGTTTTTGTCTGCCCGGTCTGGAGTCTTTATCAAGTGAGTCTGACGGGTGCAGAAAAGGATTTCCACGTGCCCTATTGTTCACCGGTATCAGTTTCCTGTTTGTTGTCATTTTTCATTTCTTGTTTCTACACATTCCTACACATTCGCCAATTCCTGTCATATTTTCTTGGAAAATACAGTTGAAGTCAAAAGTTTACATACACCTTGCGGAATCTGCAAAATGGTAATTAATTCAGCAAAGTAAAAAATGCATGTTATTTTTTTATTTAGTAGTGACCTGAATAAGATATCACATAAAAGACATTTAAATTTAGTCTATGAGAGAAAATAATAGTTGCATTTATAAAAATAACCCCATTCAAAAGTGTACATACAGCTATTTTTTTTTTGTTTAGTGATAGTTGTTCATGAGTCCCTTGTTTGTCCTGAACAGTTAAACCTGCTGTTCTTCAGAAAAATGTTTCAGGTCTCAGAAATTCTTTGGTTTTTCAGCATTTGTGTGTATTTGAACCCTTTCAAGCTATGACTGTATGATTCTGAGATCCATCCTTTCACACTGAGGGACTCTATTACTGTCACACCCTCTGCACGTTCCCTCAGCCCCAATCACCACGATCCTCCACCAACCAGCCAATCACCACCACAGCACACCCGTGAACCATCACCAGAATACTAATCACCGTCACCTGCACCGGCAATCACCACACCCTTTATATACCTACCTCTGCCACTCACTCATCGGCTGGTATCGAAGTTGCATGGATGCTTCTCTGTGGATCTTCTCCCCCTCCTGTTGTCTCTCCTGTGCTCCTCGTGGATTCTTCCGATGTTCTCCTGTGCTCCTCGTGGATTGCTCTGATGTTCTCCTGTGATACACGTTAATCGTGTTAAAGGGAAGTGACTATTGCTAACGCTATGATCCTTATGAACTTGAACTCACCTGTTGTGTTTGTTTGAAGATTTAACCACAGAGACCTTATTTCACCCGATTGCACGTGTGTTGTACTGTGCACGTTTGTTAATAAATACCTTGAAAGATACTCACCTTCTCCCTTTGTGTGTGGTCGTGACAGGATACCAGCCCAAAAGTAATAACACACCACGTCTCTCATGGAGGCGAGCGCCGCTATCACAGAAGATACCCCCGACTCCTTTTCGGATATGGTAAACGTCCTTCGTCAATCTCTACCGGCTGTTCCAACGACGATTTCCAACACGCCCCTCTCTCGCCCCATGAACTATTCCGGAGACCCGGGTGGTTGCAATGGTTTCCTCCTGCAATGTTCCCTCTATATCGAAGCCAACGCACACCAGTTTCCGAACGAAATTTCTAAAATATATTTTATGATTTCCCTCCTCACTGGGCAGGCACTTCAATGGGCGGTTGCACTCTGGAATTCACGGAGCGATGCGTTGATCTCCTATAATGCTTTCGCTGCCCACTTCAAGGACGTGTTTGGAGCTGCTCTCACTCCCCTTTCCGTGCACGACGAACTGATCACTCTGAATCAAGGTGCGTCCAATATCCATGAATACACCCTGCGCTTCCGCTCCCTAGCGGCCACCAGTGGTTGGAACCAAGTAGCTCTCCTAGCAGCCTACCGTAAGGGGCTTAAACCCCAGATCCGCAAGCATATGGTTATTTACGATGACAACGTACCGCTGGAAACCTTTATTAAGAAGGCAGTAGGCATTTCTCAACATCTCTCAGCGTGTCCTTCTACAAAGTCTGTACCCAGCTTCCCTCCACTCCGAACACCGTCACCCCAACGAGACGCGGAGGAGCCTATGATTACTGACTCCTATCGCCTGGATCCTGCGGAGAGGAAACGACGAATTAATAATCATCTGTGCCTATATTGTGGAGAAGCCTCTCACTTCATCAGTGCCTGTCCAGTCCGCCCGCCTCGTCCAATGGTGAGTACCGTATCTATTACTCCGGCCATGTCTCTCTTACCCCATATTACCGCTAAACTAATAGTAAACTCTCGTACTCTCCCCATCTATGTGCTCGTGGATTCCGGAGCGGCTGGCAATTTTGTTTCATCACACTTCATTGCTAAACATCGAATTCCCACCGTTCAAAATGAGGTCACATACCACATAACCACAATCCAAAACTCACCATTGGGCGATGGTAAGATATCTCGCCGGACCAGAAAAGTGACCCTCGTCTCCCAACACAACCACCGGGAACATCTGACCCTCCTAGTACTCCCGCGAGCCAACGTGGATGTCATCCTGGGCAGACCATGGCTCATTAAGCACCAACCCCGCATAGATTGGAGCACAGGAGAGGTCCTGGAGTGGGGCGCAACGTGTGAGGACCACGGCTACCATCCTTCCTCGTCAGATGCAAAGTCTCCATACCGTCCTATCCCTCTGCACGCCACCACCATAGAGAGCCCTGCCACTCAATCCGCCACCACCATTCCCCCCGTCTATCAGTCTTTCACCGATGTCTTCAGCAAGGAACGGGCCACACAACTACCACCGCACCGGCCCTGGGACTGTAGTATCGACCTGCTGCCAGGCGCCAAACTACCCCACGGGAAGATCTACCCCCTCTCACGTCCTGAGCAGGAAGCCATGGAGAATTACATCCAGGAGGCTCTCCAACAGGGGTTCATCAGACCTTCCACGTCCCCAGCAGCATCCAGTTTCTTCTTCGTCCCCAAGAAGGATGGTGGGCTCAGACCTTGCATTGACTACCGGGTGCTCAACGACGCCACGGTGAAATTCGCCTATCCACTTCCTCTAGTGCCAGCTGCCTTGGAGGAACTACGGGAAGCCCGCGTCTTCACCAAACTCGACCTCCGCAGTGCATACAACCTGATCCGTATCCGAGAAGGAGATGAGTGGAAGACCGCCTTCATCACCCCCACCGGTCACTATGAATATCAGGTGATGCCCTATGGCCTGGCTAACAGTCCTTCCGTATTTCAGAATTTCATGAACGAAATCTTCCGCGACTACCTCCATCGATTCGTAATCATCTACATTGACGATATCCTCATTTACTCACGTAACCTAAAAGAACATCAAGACCACGTCCGTCAGGTTCTCCAACGCCTCCGTGAGTACCAACTCTATCTAAAATTAGAAAAATGTGAATTCCATCAGCCCACCATCTCCTTTCTCGGATACGTGATCACTGCGGAGGGAGTTCACATGGAAGCCGGCAAGGTGGACGCAGTGGCCAAGTGGGCGGAGCCCAGGACGGTGAAGGAGCTTCAGCGTTTCTTAGGCTTCGCTAACTTCTACCGACGCTTTATAAAGAACTATAGCCTCCTATCGGCTCCACTCACTTCCCTCTTAAAGGGAGGTCGCCGGGTACTACAGTGGACTCCAGAGGCTCAGCAAGCCTTCGACCGTCTAAAGCTAATGTTCACCACCGCTCCCATCCTCAAGCACCCCGACCCTTCAAGGCCCTTCGTGGTGGAGGTAGATGCGGCGGACGTGGGCGTAGGAGCCGTGCTGTCCCAGTGGTCTGATGAACCCCGATCCCTCCATCCGTGTGCGTACTATTCCAAAAAACTCACCCCAGCTGAGCAGAATTATGGAATTGGAGACCGCGAACTGCTGGCCATAAAGCTCGCCCTCGAAGAGTGGCGGCACTGGTTGGAAGGAGCCCAGTTCCCCTTCACCGTAATAACCGACCACAAGAACCTCCAGTACATTCAGAACGCCAAGAGACTAAATGCCCGCCAAGCTCGCTGGTCATTATTCTTTGCCCGATTCAATTTCCACATTACTTACCAACCCGGCCACAAAAACACCAAAGCAGACGCCCTATCACGTATGCACTCACCTGAACCTACCTCTGACGATCCTGATCCAATTCTACCCCCATCTGTCTTTCTCGCACCCATACTATGGCAGCTGGATGAAGATATACGGGCCGCCACCTTCGAGGAACCTGCACCACCGGAGCTTCCCCCGGGTCGTGTCTATGTCCCAAGCCGTCTCAGACCCCTTCTGCTGGATAGTACGCACACGTCCCCCGGCTCAGGACATCCTGGCAGCAGGCGAACCCTCTCGCTCCTCCAGCAGAAATATTGGTGGCCCAACATGAGCAGGGAAGTGGAACGGTACGTCCAAGGATGTTCGGTCTGCGCCGTCAACACAACCCCACGCCGCTTACCCGAAGGTAAATTACAACCGTTACCTATTCCCCGCCGACCCTGGACACACTTGGGCATTGACTTCGCCACAGACCTGCCCCCCTCTCAGGGTTACACCACAATTTTAGTGGTAGTCGATCGATTCTCGAAAGCTTGCAAATTAATACCTCTCAAAGGTCTCCCCACAGCACTAGAAACCGCAGAGGCACTATTCCACAATGTATTCCGGAACTTCGGACTCCCAGAAGACATCGTGTCCGATCGGGGACCCCAATTCATTTCCAGGGTCTGGCGGGCCTTCTTCCAACTTCTGGGTACCACAGTCAGCCTGTCATCCGGATATCACCCTCAAACGAACGGGCAGACCGAACGGAAAATACAGGAAATCTCCCGCTACCTTCGGACGTACTGTTCCCAACATCAAAACACCTGGAGCCAGTATCTACCGTGGGCTGAGTATGCGCAAAATTCCCTCCGTCAAACCTCTACTGGTCTAACCCCATTCCAATGCATTCTAGGTTATCAACCAGCTCTGTTTCCATGGACTGGAGAGTCCTCCGAGGTGCCCGCGGTAGATCACTGGTTCCGAGAGAGCGAGAGGGTGTGGGACTCAGCGCACGTCCATCTCCAGCGGGCAGTACGGAGGCATACGGAACATGCCAACCGCCGTAGGTTACCCAACCCAGTTTACCTCCCCGGGGACCAGGTATGGTTGTCCACTCGAGACATACGCCTCCGGCTGCCCAGTAGGAAGCTGAGTCCCCGCTACATAGGGCCCTTCACCGTGCACTCACAGATCAACCCTGTCACCTACCGTCTAAACCTACCTCCACATTACAGAATCGCCCCCTCGTTTCACGTTTCCCTACTCAAGCGCCACACTGAACCCCTGTTCCCTTCCTCCACAGAGTCGGAGTCACCTCCTCCTCCCGACCCGCCAGAGATCCTTGGAGATAACATCTACCAAGTCCAAGAAATCCTAGACTCCCGGCGGCGGAACGGCCAGCTCCAGTACCTAGTGGACTGGGAGGGGTTCGGACCCGAGGAGAGATCGTGGATACCCCGTGACGACATCCTGGACCCGACTCTCCTCGAGGAATTCCACCGCCAACATCCCGAACGCCCAGCTCCCAGAGGTCGTGGTCGTCCCCGTCGCCGTTCTTGGGTGCCAGGAGTCACCCGTGGAGGAGGGGGTGATGTCACACCCTCTGCACGTTCCCTCAGCCCCAATCACCACGATCCTCCACCAACCAGCCAATCACCACCACAGCACACCCGTGAACCATCACCAGAATACTAATCACCGTCACCTGCACCGGCAATCACCACACCCTTTATATACCTACCTCTGCCACTCACTCATCGGCTGGTATCGAAGTTGCATGGATGCTTCTCTGTGGATCTTCTCCCCCTCCTGTTGTCTCTCCTGTGCTCCTCGTGGATTCTTCCGATGTTCTCCTGTGCTCCTCGTGGATTGCTCTGATGTTCTCCTGTGATACACGTTAATCGTGTTAAAGGGAAGTGACTATTGCTAACGCTATGATCCTTATGAACTTGAACTCACCTGTTGTGTTTGTTTGAAGATTTAACCACAGAGACCTTATTTCACCCGATTGCACGTGTGTTGTACTGTGCACGTTTGTTAATAAATACCTTGAAAGATACTCACCTTCTCCCTTTGTGTGTGGTCGTGACAATTACAGAAGGTTTAAACGCTCACTGATGCTTCCAAAGGAAAAACAATGCATTAAGAGCCAGGGGGTGAAAACTTTTGAACAGAATGAAGATGTGCACATTTTTCCTATTTTGCCTAAATATCTTTTTTTTATGGTACTGCCCTTCAGAAGCTGCAGAAGATACTTTCATGTTTCCCAGAAGACAAATTTACCCTGACCTTCAAATTCCAAAAGTTTTACCCCCCCTCCCCCAAGGCTCTTAATGCACTGTATTTCGTTCTAAAGCACCAGTAAGCGTCATGCAACTATTACAGTGACCTTCTGTAATATGTATTAATATTTATGAACAACTATCACTAAACAAAAAATAAATAGATGAAATAAAAAGAGCTGTGGATCATTCAGGTAACAACACAGTATTAAGAATCATGTGTATGTAAACTTTTGAACGGAGTCATTATTTTGGTAAAATAATGAACATTTTGCAGATTCTGCAAGGTGTATGCAAACTTTTGACTTCAACTGTAAATAATCCAAAGCAGCAAAGCTGCATCTCTGAAACAGAATATTGCTTATTAATGTTTCTAATTTTAGAATGAATTCTGTGAAATTTCTAGCACAAATCAAGCACAAATTTGACACCATTATATCTGCTAATATTATTCAGGTACACAATTTAAGTTAAAATATTAATATTATATATAGATATATTTTTTTTTTTCATAAAATTCAGATGTCAAATCTTGAAAAGCAGATAAGCTCAATCCCACACAGCAGATTTAGCATGGGGAGCCTGGTGCTGATGTTACTGTGGTTTGACAGCTCATCTCATCGCAGTGATAAATGAAAGCCGATGTCCTGTTCTCTGCCTCGTCCTCATCAATTAGACTTTTGATGACCGATTTCTGAGACTGCCTTTACTTTTCTTTGTGAACAGTTGAAGCTGTAAGAGCACCACTGTAAAAATGTTTTTTTTTGGGTAGCCTAAAAAATGTGCTTTGTGTGGTAGCATCTTAATTAACTGGTTTTATTAAGTCAAAAATATTGTTTATAATACAAACAGTTTTAATCCTGTTAAACAATCAATACTATACAAAGATTTGGGGCCTGTAAGACTTTTTTAAAGATTTTGTTATCTGTTATGCTCAGAAAGGCTGCATTTATTTGAACAGAAATACTTATTATGTGAAATTATATATATTTTTTATCTGAATATATTTTAACATGCAATTTATTCCTGTGATGCAAAGCTGCATTTTCATCATTATTCCAGTCTTCAGTGTCACATGATCCTTCAGAAATGATTCCAATATGCTGATTTATTATCAATGTTGAAAACAGTTGAAACTTGTATGCATTTTTTTTTATTCAAAGTTCATAAGATCAGTATTTATTTGAAATAGAAAGTTAAGTGTCATTATAAATAACTTTATTGTCACTTACAATCAATTTATTGCATCCTTGCTGAATAAAAATAAGTCTTTTAAAGAAGTCATGCTGAGCACAAATGTTTGACCGGTAGTGAACAAACATTAATATGGTCTATTATGTGTGTCTTCCTACTATGGTATTTGCACAAACTATAGATTTTTGTACTTTTTACTTTATTTTTGTAATTTTTTTGAACCCACTGACTGAGCTCTGCAGCGGAAGCGCCCCATTAAATATGACTTTAACCGTATCAGCTGCTGAACACACAATCGTAACTGAATTTTCCCTTTGAAAGGCTCATTTGTCAACACTGCCTTTAATGGCATCCATTATTAATGGCTGATGTGAGGAAAACCTTTTTCGTTAACTGCCCCCCTCTGCTTTAGTAGCTAATGGTTGACAAACTCCTCTAAGCCTAGAAGGGTCCAGCTCATTCAAAGCATCTGAGTAATCGATTTTGCTTAAAGGAAACAGCTAAGCTAACAGCACATTAGCAATAATCAGTTCAGGAGCTATAGGTGCTGTTCTGTTTCTCCCCCATCAGTCTATTTGGCTGGCTAATCCTCTGATCTTGCATTGACTTTTACTCTGCTTTTGGATCTGTGGTCAAATAAGAACCCGAATGGCAATACCATGTCTTTGTTTCAAGCATAAAACTCATCCACTCTTCCCATTTATATGCTTTCTTAAGCCTTTCTTTCTTTCTTTCTTTCTGTCTTGACACAGTGTAGACCAATGCTGCTCTTATACCCTTCATTATTGTCAGCCAAATAAAGCAGGGCTGTTATTAGGCTCAGCACCCTGTCGGGTCTCTCTAAGCACAGGCCTGTACTTTAGGGCTTAGAGGAGCTTAATAATACAAGTCTTAATTAACACCTTGTAGGAAACTTAAAATAAAATAAGTAAAAGACTTGTTTAGAAATTTGTAAAGTTGATTATAACAATAGGCCTATAGTCACTTTATAGATCTAACAGCCTGGCAAGCACCTAGCAGCTGCTTAGAATACTCAGAACTTCCCAAACTGAGAAAGTTGGCAACATGTGGTGACAGTTTTTGCTTATTCATCATGCTTCTTTGTGCACCGGGACTTTCCTGGTGGGCCATTCGGTGAAACCATATTAGGTGCTGTTGTTTTTATTGGAGCGCATGGGAAACTCCAAAAGGCAAATACACTGAAAGTGTTAAGAAACAGCGCTATCCATTTTGTTTATTCTCTAGTCACAACGCAAAAGCAGAGCTGGATCAGTTTCCACACAGCTCTGACAAATTTACTGTGCATTTCCGCCACTCTGTCAACTGATGAAGGGTGCAAGCCGGGTGATCCATTCAAATTCGACACAGAATTCTGTGTAATACATTTGTATCATATGATATGAGAACATTAAATGCTCTGTGGTGAAGCTATAGCTGAAAACAACCATGACTATATGAACATCTCTGAGAAGATCAATTGAAAAAACATTGTGCCGTAGATACTGGTAATTAGAAGTTTGTCAGTCAAGGACCGCCTTTTTTGTAAATGAGCTTTTTTATTATCATTATTATTTTCGAAAGTTAGAAACCATATAGCAGTTAGGAGGATCATGGTTTTACCTGTGATGCCGGGATGTTACTAGCTGGGTTCACACGGCATGATTTTAGCCAAGATTTTCACTCGCTGACAGTTTCAGTAGTTTCACAGACAAATGTGACCCTGGACCACAAAACCAGTCTTAAGTCGCTGGGGTATATTTGTAGCAATAGCCAAAAATACATTGCATGGGTCAAAATTTTAGATTTTTCTTTTATGCCAAAAATCATTAAGAAATTAAGTAAAGTTCATGTTCCATGAAGATTTTTTGTAAAATTCCTACTGTAAACATATCAAAATGTAATTTATGATTTGTAATATGCATTGTTAAGAACCTAATTTGGACAACTTTAAAGGTGATTTTCTCAGTCTTTTTGATTTTTTTGCACCCTCAGATTTCTGATTTCAAATAGATGTATCTCGGCCAAATATTGTCCTATCCTAACAAACCATACATCAATAGAAAGCTTATTTATTCAGCTTTCATATGATGTATAAATCTCAGTTTTGACAAATTTAACCTTATGACTGGTTTTGTGGTCCAGGGTCACAAATGTCCAAAATCAAAAGGAAATCCTTAATATTATATCATTTACTTGCCCTCATGTCATTCCAAACCTGTATGACTGATTTTCTTCTCTGAAACATAAAAGAACATTTGAGAGTTTTGAAGAATGTGGGTAACCAAGCAGTTGATGGTCTCTATTGATTTCCACAGCCAGTAGGGGCCAGAAACTGTACATTTTCTTTAAAATATCATCTTTTGTGTTCAACAGGAGACAGAAATTTAGACAGGTTTGAAATGGCATGCTGGTAGCATGGTTTTAACTGTTTAACTGTTTAACTTTGCAGTATTTTTCATGCTGTTTTTTATTGCATATAGGTTTTTGTTCGTTTTTTTTTTTGGCTGAATCGCCTCTAAAATATTTCTGGTTCTACACATACAATCGTTATAGAAACTAGGAATTGCAGTATGTTTAAACTCATTTCAATAACTGTGTTTATTATTATTATTATTATTATTACTTTCAAACATTTCTACCTACTAAATTGTATTATATATATTATAAAATGTACATTACCAGTCAAAAGTTTTTGAACAGTAGGATTTTTCATGTTATCAGGCTTATCAAGCCTGAATTTATTTGATCCAAAGTACAGCAAAAGCAGTACAATTTTGAAATATTTATACTATTTTCAATTTAAATATATTTAAAAATGTAATTTAATTTTTTTTGCATCATTACTCCAGTCACATGATCCTTCAGAAATCATCATAATATTCTGATTTGCTGCTCAAAAAGCATTTAGTATTATTATTAGAATTGTTTTAGGTTTCTTTGATCAATAGAAAGTTAACAAGAACAGCACTTATCTGAAATAGAAATATTTTGTAACATTATACATGTCTTTATCTTCACTTCAATTTAAAGCACCCTTGCTAAATAAAAGCATTAATATTTATCATTTCTTTCAAAAAAAAAAAAAAAAACCCGAAACTGACTCCAAGCTTTTGACTGATAGTGTATAATGTTACAAAAGCTTTTTATTTCAGAAAAATTCTGATACTCAACTGTTTTAGATATTGATAATAATACAAATGTTTCTTGAACAGCAAATTAGTATATTAGAATGATTTCTGAAGGATCATGTGACACTGAAGAGTGAAGACTGAAGTAATGATGCTGAAAATGTAGCTTTGATCACAGGAATAAATAACATTTTAAAATATATTCAAATAAAAAAAACTGTTATTTTAAATGGTAACAAAATTTCAAAATTGCACTGTTTTTGCTGTGCTTTGGATCAAATAAATGCAGGCTTGGTGAGAAGAAAAGACATTAAAAATCACACTGTTCAAAAACTTTTAACTGGTAGTATACATTTGTAGTGTACATTGGCCACTTTTTAAGATTTTATTATTTACACGACTTTTCTAGGTCGAGAAATCCTTAATTTATCCAAGTTTTCCAAGACGATTGATTTTTAAACAGAAATAATACAATTACAAATGCGATATAAGCTTGCATATTGAGTTTTAGCTCTTTAGCCTATGCTTGTTTTGTCTTATTTTAAATCATTTTAAGCCATTTCGGAAGTAAGCCGAGGCTCTCGGTTGAGAACTGATGCTTTAGTGACAAGCTGTTATACTCCTAAAGGTCCTATTATTGCTTTTTTCCCTTGCTGACAGTATATATGCTTTTGAACCTCGGTTGACAAAAATGTTTGTGTTTCCATCAGTCAGTTTACCAAAACACTTTTGGCACCATTCCAGACTGTACTTCGCTTTACTCATCCAAGATATCAGCTAAAACGTTTCAGGCATGTTTAATAGTCTCCCAGTGTGGCTTTAGTCTGTTACCATGCTCAGGCCAACAACTGGGCCCATATGCTCCTCTGATCTGCTGATTGATGGGGATACTGTTTAGGCTCCATCCCACTGACAAGCCATGTGGATTCCTTACGGTTCAGAACTGTATGTGATTCAGAGAGAACTGTTTTAAGCTATTGCTTTAAAATTGTGCTTAATATGTGATTTTGAAATGACTAAGAGTATTATGACCGGCTAATAAGATTATAATGCTTATAATGCTGAATTTGCTAAATAAGATAAACAGAAGCTCAAGAGGCTGAAATACTCGAGCAGAGACGTTGTGTTGCGATGTGTGCATTGAGGATATTTAAAGACCTCATTGCCATTTAGAGGCTGTTGAATAGCTTATCATTAGCATCATGTTAATAAAGTACAAGAGTGATCTTGGAGCACTTCTCTCTTGGCCTTTTGTGTCTTTCTCTGTACAGTGTCAGGCTCATAGAGGGGAAGAGGGGGCTGTGTTCCTCTCCATCTGTCTGATCTTTCACTTAATTCCATGTAGAAGTGTCTCTGTGTGTGTGTGTGTGTGTGTGTGTGTGTGTGTGTGTGTGTGTGTGTGTGTGTGTGTGTGTGTGTGTGTGTGTGTGTGTGTGTGTGTGTTTGATGGAGCTCCACATTGGGGCCATCTGTTTCTTGCTGCCCACCTCCATGAGTGGAGGAGTGGGCTGAAATCCGGACATCATTCTTTGCCCACTGCCACTGCGGTTGTGAGTGTATGTGGGTGTGTTTGCATGTGTTCTCAAAATGTTTTTTGTATTCCTAGTGACGCACTGTATTACTCAGCCTGAATGCAGAGTTGATAAATGTATCTAAAAGTAGTGATGCACTAACATTTCATCAACCCAAAATATTTGGCCAAAAATTAATGTTTTGGTTTCAGACTAAATGTTTTGGAGGGCTAAAACTATACTGATGTTTAATTAGCACTTGTCAGATGGCACTGTCTGTGGCAGTGGCAGTGTATCTCTAGCTCCTATGAAGAAGAATCAGGTATTTTGTCCTTTTTAGGAGTGCACCTTGGGACATCATGTCCTATTTTTAGTTCATTTAGATGTCCTTTGTGTGTGTGTGTGTGTGTGTGTGTGTGTGTGTGTGTGTGTGTGTGTGTATGTGTGTACCTGGTATTCATCACGTTGTGGGGACCAAATGTCCCCACAAGGATAGGAATACCAGTAGATTTTGACCTTGTGGGGACATTTCTCAGGTCCCCATGAGGAAACAGGCTTATAAATCATGCACAATGAGTTTTTTTGAGGAAGTAAAAGTTTGCACAATCTCCTGTGAGGGCTAGGTTTAGGTGTAGGGTAGGTGTAGGGCCATAGAAAGTACGGTTTGTACAGTATAAAAACCATTACGCCTATGGAATGTCCCCATAAAACATGTAAACCCAACATGTGTGTGTGTGTGTGTGTGTGTGTGTGTGTGTGTGTGTGTGTGTGTGTGTGTGTGTGTGTGTGTGTGTGTGTGTGTGTGTGTGTGTGTGTGTGTGTATGTGTGTGTACCTGGTATTCATCACGTTGTGGGGACCAAATGTCCCCACAAGGATAGGAATACCAGTAGATTTTGACCTTGTGGGGACATTTCTCAGGTCCCCATGAGGAAACAGGCTTATAAATCATGCACAATGAGTTTTTTTGAGGAAGTAAAAGTTTGCACAATCTCCTGTGAGGGCTAGGTTTAGGTGTAGGGTAGGTGTAGGGCGATAGAAAGTACGGTTTGTACAGTATAAAAACCATTACGCCTATGGAATGTCCCCATAAAACATGTAAACCCAACATGTGTGTGTGTGTGTGTGTGTGTGTGTGTGTGTGTGTGTGTGTGTGTGTGTTCTGTTCGTATTTTGATTAAACTGCACAGTTTTAGTTTCGAAAGAGAACTGAAAAGGTGGTTCTCTGTGACCTTAATAAGTCTTAAAGGGATAGTTCATCCAAAAATGAAAATTTGATGTTTATCTGCTTACCCCCAGGGCATCCAAGATGTAGGTGACTTTGTTTCTTCAGTAGAACACAAACGAAGATTTTTAACTCAAACCGTTGCAGTCAGTCAGACATATAATGGCAGTCAATGGTTACTAAATAAATAAAAACATACACAGACAAAACCAATTTAAACCCTGTGACTCGTGATGATACATTCAGGTCTTAAGACACAAAACGATCGGTCTGTGCAATAAACTGAACAGTACTTCCACCCAAGTCCCGTCAGATTGCATCGGCTGTGAGGATGAAGAAAACAACTCCCATAATTCCACAGTCAATCACTGTATCATCAAACGTCGCCTTTGTTTAGTTTGTTTTGGATATGCGCCCTCTAGCGGCAAAATCTAACCTGTCAAGTATGGACACTTTCAAAGTCTTAGCTTTCAAACTCTGTCAATTTTATATTGAAATTCAAACAATAAATGTTGTTTTGATACTCTTTAAAGGGATAGTTCACCCAAAAATGAAAATTACCCCATGATTTATTCATCCTCAAGCCATCCTAGGTGTATATGACTTTCTTCTTTTAGACAAATACAATCAAAGTCATATTAACTATTGGGACCCTGGACCACAAAACCAGGTCATAAGTAGCATGGGTATATTTGTAGCAATAGCCAACAATACATTGTATGGGTCAAAATTATTGATATTTCTTTTATGCTAAAAATCATTAGGATATTATGTAAAGATCATGTTTTATGAAGATTTTGTAAATTTCCTACCGCAAATATATATCAAAACTTAATTGTTGATTAGAAATATGCATGGTTAACTTCATTTGGACAACTTTAAAGGCATTTATTTCAATATTTTTTTAAAAGCTGTGTCTCTGCCAAATATTGTCCTATCCTAACAAACCATGTATCAATGGAAAGCTTATTTACTCAGCTTTTGTATACATCTCAATTAAAAAAAAGACCCTTATGACTGGTTTTGTGGTCTAGGTTCACAAATGTCCTGGCTCTTTCAATTTATAATGGCTGTTGAGTCCAGTAAAGTGCTTCAATACGTCATGAAAAAAGTGCTCCACATGCTCCAGAGGTCTAATAAAGGCCTTCTGAAGTGAATTGATGCATTATTGCAGCATGGATTAAATAAACAGTTTTAAGCTAAATGACCATGTTTGGCCTTCCCAGGCCGTTTTTCTCCTATAATGATGGATATGAGTTGGATGTTTTCCATTTTCTTGCTGTATTTGATGTGGTCCTAACTCAGTTTTAGCAGGCAGACACTGAATCTGCACCCACAGAAATCTGCTGGAAGCACCACAGATTTCCAGAGAAAGGAAGCCCTTTCATTGATAAAATTCTTCTACCATGCGTTTAGCTATTAATAAGCGTGTAGTAGGTCCAGTTGTGTATAACAGATCTTAGGTTAAAATCCATTCGTGCAAACAAATGTGCAAACAATCTGCAGTCTGAGTCTAGCTTTTGGTATTTCAAACTCCTGTTCTTGATCTTCTGTAGTGCGGTATTGTGAACTACTACATGCCTTATCAGTTCATCACTTAGCTGTTGCAGTCACATGGTTACTTCCATTCATTTCTCAAACAGTGTTTCTCTCTTTTTCTCTTCCCCCACCCCTTCCTCTCTCTGTGTCCAGATTTCATGTTTGCAAGACTTCTTTGGGGACGATGACGTGTTCATCGCGTGCGGCCCTGAGAAGTACCGTTACGCGCAGGACGATTTTGTGTTGGATCACAGTGGTAAGGCTTCCACAGCCTTTATAACCGGTAGGCTCAGCTAAACACTAACTTCATTTCAACCCAATGTCTCTCATACTAAACTCTAATAATGTTTTTTTTCCCCTTCACTATACATCCAGGAATGCACCATGCACTGTAATCAGCATTGATATATACTACCGCTCAAAAGTTTGGGATCAGTAAGCCTGGTTTTTCAAAGAAGTTTCTTATGCTCATCAAGACTGCATTTATTTGATCAAAAATACAGAAAAAAACAATAGTACTGCAAAATGTTATTACAATATAAAATAATGTTTTTTTATATTAATATACTTTAAAATATAATTTATTCCTGTGATGCAAAGCTGAATTTTCACCAGCTGTTACTCCAGTCTTAAGTATCACATGATTCTTCAGAAATCATTCTAATATAGTGATTTATTATTATAATTATCAATGTTGGAAACAGTTGTGCTGCCACATTTTTTTCAGGATTCTTTGATGAATAACTAGCTAAAAAAAGAACAGCATTTATTTAAAATATAAATCTTTTTTAATAATGTAAATCTATGCTTCACTTTTTATTAATTTTAACACATCCTTGGTAAATAAAAGTATACATTTTGTAAAAAAAAAAAAAAGAAAGAATATTTTTTTTTAATAGTAGTGTATATTGTTAGAAAATATTTCTGTTTTAAATAAATGTTGTTCTTTTTAACTTTTTATTCAATCATCCGACATTTATAAATTAGGGGTGGGCATAGATTAATTTTTTTAATCTAGATTAAATTTTGGAATTAATCTAGATTAATCTAGATTAAAATGGCTAATTTGAATTCTGATGAAGGCATTCAGAATATGTGTGCTACCCAAATAATGACTAAAAGTAAGTCTTCGAGAACGGGCCAGGTGGCGCATTAGATCAGGCGCTCATCTCCTGTTTCCAAAATGCATCACAAACTGCTTGACAATTGCATTTACAACATAATTACCTATACAAACTTGTGTAACCAAGTACTTCTGCGCAAAAGGCTGCACGACGTGCGCGTTGCCGTTAAATACAATCAATCCGGGCATGGATTTCTGCGTGCATAGTCTTCCATTAAACTGCGTTGCTTTTAGAAGCGTCAATTCAGTTGTTGCATATAGTTTAATGTCTTTATTTCGGGATTATCAAAGTAAATTATAACTCACGTGCTCCAGTAAAAAGGGTCTAGCAACGCACCTGCCCTGAAGCGGCTTCATAACTGCATCCATGTTTGCACGTCTCATTTGATGTGGTAATTTCACAGAAGTTGAAGACTCGTTCTCGCCCCCTACAGTGCAATTCGACTAGGTATACGTCATCCGCGCTAAAATATCAAGGTGAAAGTCATCATATCTTGCGTAGTTTAGACCCAGCTCCCAACCCAACTTTGAGAATAGATTAACGGCGATATTTTTTTTATCGCCCGATAAGAGTCTCACGTTAACGCAGCACGTTAACGCCGATAACGGCCCACCACTATTATAAATCCAACAAAAAGTATCACAGGTTCCAGCACTGATAATAAACCAGTATATTAGAATGATTTCTGAAGAATCATTGAATACTGAATCCACTGAATACTGGAGTAATGCTGAAAAATTCAGCTTTGGTCACAGAAATAAATTCGATTTGTAATGTATATTAAAATAGAAGAGCATTGTTTTACTTCGTAATAATATTTCACAATATATATTATTTTTCTGTATTTTTGATCAAATAAACGCAGCCTTGATGAATATTAGAAACTTAATACATTAAAATTCGTACTGATCCCACATTTTTGACCGGCAGTTGAATTCATGACTATTTTAAATACAGAGAAAACAATATACAAAACTTGTATACAAGACTTCTATCCAAAAAAAAATCTTATCTGCACAAAAACACCCAGAAAAAGAAGTGATAGTATTTTAATAGTATCCTTTCCATAATGGAGTCATTCATTCACATTCATTCACTACAGTAGGTTCCAAAACTGAATTCCTTTTCCAGAATGAACACAGCTGTCAGAGGAAGTGACCTTGTTATGAGACGTTCCTCACCATTGTTCAGTGTGTAGTTTGTGTTTGTCTACTAGTGAACACAATAATGCAGGTGGGGAAGTGAAGACGCTCTGCGGCTGTGAAGTTCTAAATAAAACCATTTAACTTTGCCTATAATTTTCATCCTGTTTAGCTGAAACGCCTCCAGTTCTCGTAGCATTTACCACACACACACATACACACACACTTGATAACTTGATTCATAGCTGTGTGAATTTAGTTCATCTGCTTGGCATTTTGTCCTAGTTCTTCTTCGCTGCCCCACTTAGGTTAAGTAGGACTTTTCCAAAAATATAAAGAAACGGTAAGTTTGCGTCTGACAGTATTTACTGCTCAACCTTTTCTTTCCGCAGCAGAAGTGGAGTGTCCTTAAAACGCAAGCCCACCGCAAATCGAAATCTTCTGTAACTAAAGAACTCATTACACGTTCGCTCTCAGATTCTGCTGTTAAATGCTTAAATTAAGCTCCATGAAACAGATTAGCTGGGCAGTAATGGCATTTTAATAATGGCGTTCGGCTTGTTTTATTTTCATCACTTCACGATCTGGTACTCATCAGCTAATTCATCACTGCTCTGCGTCATTAGCAAGTGGTGTGTAATCGTCAGGACAGATCGCTCCCAGTAGCGGCTGTACAGTATGAGTCATTCATTGGTAAAGTTCTGCACCCACTGCTCTCATTAGAAAGATGGTCTGCTTTCATAGGCCTCGAGTAGATAATTTGATTACGCCTCTGCGGAAAGCTTCACAGTCTTGGCACGTGAATTTGATACTGCTCATTTACTAACAGGCATCTGTACACAAGCATGTTTTATGTAGATCCATGATTGCTACTGTTAATGATGGTTGCACATGCTTAAATTACTAGATTTGTACATTTACTTTCATAAGTTTGGGGTCAGTAAGATGATTAATTTAGCTATAGGACATATTACATTTATCAAAAGTGACAGTAAAGACATTTCCTGAACTGTATTTTTCCCCTGGAGGTTTAGGCAAGGTTTCTTGCAGCAGTTACTTGACCATTTCATAACTGTTTTCAACATTAATGATAATAAGAACAATGTTTCTTGAGCAGAAATTCAGCATTTTAGAATGATTTCTGAAGGATCACGTGGGACTGAAGACTGGAGTAATGATGCTGAAAATTTACTTATGGCATCACAGGAATAAACTACTTTTTAAAATATATTAAAATTTAAAACGGTTCATTTGAGTTGTAAACATTTCACAGTGTTACTGTGTTTTTGATCAAATAAATGCAGCTTTGGTGAGCTTAAGAGATTTTTTCCAAATACATTTTCTAAAAATCCCCAAACTTTTGAAATGTAGTGTTCAATTAGTTAACAAGGCAAAGAGGTTAATTATTTGGAGCAAGAACTTCTATTTTTTTCTTGTGTCTTTGTCAACGTTTGCAAAAGAGGAATCATGAGACATTATGAGACAAGCATATACTTTCCTTGCTCATTTATGTTGTCTCTGTGTCCAGAATGTCAGGTCCTCAAGTCCTCTTATTCTTCTCGTTCTGCTCCCCCTGTGAGATATTCTGGTAGTAAAAGTCCAGGACCCACTCGCCGCAGCAAATCCCCTGGATCTGGTGAGGATACACTGCACTAGCATAATCCAATAAAGATTTGTGACCCTGGACCACAAAACCAGTCATAAGGTAAAATTTTACAAAGCTGAGATGTATACATCATATGAAAGCTCAATAAATAAGCTTTCTATTGTTGTATAGTTTGTTAGGATAGGACACTATTTGACCGAGACACATCTATTTGAAAATCTGGAATCTGAGGGTGCAAAAATATCAAAATACTGAGAAAATCACCTTTAAAGTTGTCCAAATTAGGTTCTTAACAATGCATATTACAAATCAAAAATTACATTTTGATATATTTACAGTAGGAATTTTACAAAAATTCTTCATGGAACATGATCTTTACTTAATTTCCTAATGATTTTTGGCATAAAAGAAAAATCAAACATTTTAACCCATGTAATGTATTTTTGGCTATTGCTACAAACATACCCCAGCGACTTAAGACTGGTTTTGTGGTCCAGGGTCACATTTGTTTTAATTGCTTTCTATTGATGTATGGTTTGTTAGGATATGACAATATTTGGCTGAGATACAACTATTTGAGAATCTGCAATCTGAGGGTGCAAAAAAATCTAAATATTGAGATAATTGCCTTTAAACTTGTTCAAATGAAGTTCTTAGCATTGCATATTACTACTCAAAAATTAAGTTTTGATATATTTAAATGAGGAAATTTACAAAATATCTCCATGGAACATGTTTTTCCCTTAATATCCTAATGATTTTTAGGCATTAAAAGAAAAATCAGTAATTTTGACCTACACAATGTATGTTGCCTATTGCTACAAATATACCTGTGTAACTTAAGACTGGTTTTGTGGTTTCTTAACAGCATTCGGAAACTATGATTCACATCTCTTCCTGTCATTTGTCTGTTCTGTTCCTTGTTAAATTGCTTTCCTCTCCGCTCTAGTGAGAAGAACAGCAGGACACTTCTCTACAAATAGTCAGTCTCCTGTTAAATCACCAAGTAAGTATTTCTCAAGGTTTATTGCACCTAAAATGGTCATAGTTTAGTTTTACATGTCCGTTTCCACTTTCTCTCTGACCCTTAGAATTAAAGCAAAAGTATTGCTACCGTAACTTTAGGACTTCCAAAGGTAAATGATTTCTGTTATGATTGGCTAACCAAGTAAAGGTGCACATTTATCATTGTTCAGTGAATTTTTGTGGACAAAATCCAGTCATTCATGTAGGAGCAATCTGAAATCAGAAATTTTGCGTGATGGTGAATGTGCCATGTTGTCTTGCTATAAAAGTGACCTACGTGCGAACTGTTCTTCATAAATTGCTGGTCTATTGATAATAGTCAATGGACTTTTTTTGTCCACAAAGTTTTGCTAATGTGCTAAGGTTTAGTTCACTCTAGAATTAAAATTTCCTGATAATTTACTTACCCCTGTGTAGTCCAGGAGATTTATGTCTGGCTTTCTTCAGTCGAAAAGAAATTAAGGTTTTTGAGGAAAACATTCAAGAATTTTTCTCCATATAGAGGACTTCAATGGGACCCAACGTGTTCAACAAGTTTTAATGCTGCTTCAAAGGCTCTACACAATCCCAACCGAGGTTTAAGGGTCTTATCTAATGAAATGATTGGTCATTTTCTTAAAAATATAAACTTTAGTAAACTTTTAAACCATGAATGCTCATCTTGCACTAGCTCTGCGTCCAATAATTCTACTTCTACAGGCGGAAGTACCAACCCAATGTTTACAAAGCGTACATGGAAAGAAAGTCACATGCCCTTTACAAAGAAAGGTGAAACAACAATGTCGGATGATGAAGTTGGAGGAGAAAATGAGTTGGGGTTTTTACCTTACCCTACCTTTTTGAATCGGATTACACAGATGAAGAACTAACTGTGCATGACCTTTCCAACATGATTACATAATGCAAGAAATCATTGACACGCACCGCAGAGCTAGTGCAAGACGGACATTTGTGATTATTAAGTATATACATTTTTATTTTAATTAGAAAGTGACAGATTGTTTCACTAGGCAAGACCCTTATTCCTCGGTTGGGATTGTGTAGAGACTGCTTTGAAACTAAAATTTGGACCTTCAACCCATTGATCCCCATTGAAGTCCACCAAATGGAGAAAATCCTGGAATGTTTTCTTCAGAAACCTTCATTTCTTTTCGACTGAGGAAAGAAAGACATTAACTTTTTGGATGACATGGGTGTGAGTAAATTATCTGGAAATTTTAATTCAAGAGTGAACTAATTTGTTAACAGCGCCCCCTGGCAAGCTAAATACCGAATAGGCATTAATGCATAAAACATAGGTAGTCATGTTTCTTGTCTTTTTAACTGCAACCATATCCTTTAAATTAGGAACAACAAATACTTATATACTACTTCTTGTTGCCTTTACCATAACCAAGACTAACCTACGAGCTGACAACTAGAGAATCTGACAGCCCTATGAAATTCTTGAGCATCTTGAGAGGAATTTCCCCATATGATGTTAAATTTACTTAAAGGACATTCATCTGTGCGCTGCGAGCTGCGAGTGACCGCTAACCCTATGGTGGAGCATTCAATCATGCTAATAGCTCTCCTCCGTGGCCTTCCAAATCCATCAGCTAGTCTAGAGAGCTATTTAAAACTCCCTCACTGGCCACTGCCCCAAACAGTGGCATGCACATACTCTAATCTATCAGACATACCAATTGGATGTGTATACTAAATGCAGGCATCCTCATCTGCTTTCTGCTTAGACTGGCTAATGCAGTACACACACACCCTAAATTCCTGTGCCCGTCAACTATAAGGGCTCGCTTGCATGCCTGGAGAGAAATCTGCTCATGCCTCTATCGACAAACTCAGCAGGAAATGCCAAGAGCAGCTTTTCTGCAAATCCGTGCTTCCTGTGGATTCTGACGCACTTGGGATGCACTCCATAAAGTGCATAATGTTTTTTTTTTGTTGCTAATTCTTCTACTACCACTACTGTATTTATATGGGTGACATGATCTATTAAACTGTGTTTTATGTTTAATAACACTATTTTAAAGTGGCCTTTTTACAAACATCTTGGCCATCTAATTCTATGGTTTAGCCTTGTGGATTTGGCTTCAGGTGAGTGGTGCACATGATCCTTGTTGTGTCTGTGTGTTAAGAGACTTATTCAGGGCCAAGGAGACTTATGCTGTACACGCATATGTAGTTGTGCACATTTTCTGAGAGGTAGTTCAGTTCAGATGCTGTTTTTTTGTTTTTTTTGTTTACCAATTTAAAGGGAACCCTGAAATATACAGTGGAAAACCCATAAAAGATTTACGTTATTTAAAAAATCCACATCGTTATATATGTATTTTGGACTGTGGGGGTGCCATTATTTGATTATGTGAAATGGTTGGACTACTGGTGCTACCTGTTGCTATTTTTTACCATAACACAACTCGGAAAATAAAATACTGATACGATGCCACATTGTGCGGCTTTTGGTTGTAATTTTCAGTCAAAGGGCAACAAGAAAAGCAATGTAAATCTTCACTGCTTTCCTAGTGATAAGAAGAGAAGAATGGGAAATGCCTGTGGATGAATAAAACTTTGTAAAGACCTGCGTCTTTGTTCTCTCCACTTTAGCCCTGATGCCTTTGAGTCTTTTAGTAGACCTACTGAAAGAGCTTACAAATGGCAGAGACATGAAACGCTAGATGCCATCCTGGCAGAATGTAAACATGCTGTTGCTTGGAGATTCTTAGTATGGATTTCACTCGGTATCTGGGGGTCGTTTAGGCGCCTTGTGAGAAAAAAACGATGGTACGGCATTTGGTTTAAGCCTACTCTTACATCCATCGCCACTTGTAAGCTCTTTCAGTAGCTGTGGTCAATGTATCAGTATTTTAGTTTCCGAGTTGTGTTGCGGTAAAAATAGCAACAGGTAGCACCAGTAGCTCACAGGGTGCAACCATTTAACGTCGTCGAAATAATGACGCCCTCCTAAAGACCAAAATGTGTATAAAACAATGTGGATTTTTTAAATAACCTAAATTATTAACGGGTTTTCTTTGGTATATCAGCTGTAAAGACAAGGTTACACAAGCTATTTGAGTCCATATATTAAAATAAGCAACTAAAATAATTGTTTAAAAAAATGTTCAGTTGTTTGTGATTAAAAATAAGGATTAAGGAGTTTCTATTAGTAAAATATTTTAGGAAATATGTATACATTATAAAAATGCAGCTGGCATTTTTCCAGGTCTAAAAATAACAAATTATTAAAATTGTATAAATTATTATGTATGTTATGAAAAAAAAAAAAACATTATACATTAATTTTTTTTTTAATTCATCTTGAGGCCCCCTAGATGCCTTGTTCTGCATAGTTCAGCCAAAATGTACAATTCTGTTATTGTTTATATAAGCACTTTTTTAGTCCAAACAATGAAAGTGAATGATGACCATGTGCTGTCAATTTACAAAAGCAAACAAAGCACCATAAAATAAATGTAGTTGATTGACTCATGCACTGCAAACCAAGTCTTCTGAAGCCATTTGATAGCTTCGTGCACTGCAAAAAGTCTTATCTTAGTATTTTTGTCTTGTTTCTAGTCAAAATATCAAAAAATTCTTTAATTAAGATGCATGCACCAGATAAGCAAAATTACATTAGATATTTATTTCCTTAAAATAAGTAAAATTATCTGCCAATGCGGTCAATAAAATACTCTTGATTTAAGAATATTTTACTCACCCCACTGGCAGATAATTTGACTTCTTTCCAGGAGGGAAAAATAAATTAAGTTTACTTAATAAAAAGACTAAATATCTTATGTCCTTTTGCTTATCTAGTAACTACATCTTAATTTAAGATTTTACTTTTAATTTAAGAATTTACTACCAGTTACTATATTGCGTTACTCAACAAAAAAAGTAACTAATTGTGCTACTTAGTTACTTTTTATGCAAAGTAATGCATTGTGTTATGCTGCTTTTACATTACTTTTTGTAATCTGGGCCCAGCTTGCTAATTTGTTTTTTAATAACAAACCCCCAAAGGTTACATTTTTGGCACCTGTAAAGGCCTTTCATACCAAAAATGAAATTAATAAGCCTCAGGCTGAAGAAATGACATCTGCCTCTGCACATCACTCCCATTTTCTCTCAACACAGAGACAGGAGAAGGGAAAACAAAGTAACTTGCCATACTATTTGAAAAAGTAACTTAGATAGAAAGTAATGTGTTACTTGTTACTTGAAAAAAAGTAACCCCCAACACTGCTTATGCCTGTATATAATCACATAAAAATTGCACAAATAATATTTGATTGTTACAATGTATGAGGAGAATTATATGATATTAGAAGACTGGGAATTCATATAAGCCCCATTCTGACTGTCAGCTCAAATCCGATTTTTGTGCAAATCTGATTGAAATCTGATCATATTTGAATAGTCTAAAAGGCAACAAACTACACGGAATCTGATTTTTGCTAATCCATTTCGAACTACATTTATAGATTTTATAGACAGTTTCAAAATTCTTGTTTAATTTTTTTGAAATATTAGAGTCAAATCTCATTTTGTCACTCCATAATTCAGAAAATAATTAGAACAGGCAGAAAACTGTTTTTTGGGGAATAAAATGATGTATAAAATCAAGCAAATTAAATATGAACAAATCCAATGTGAACAAAGAATAAAAATGTAAAGTTTGGTGTGTGTAAGCGCTACTGAAGTGAACATTTATGGCTTAGTGTAGGAGAAAAAAACTCTTTTTGAGAAAACGGCCTTTAAAAATATGTATTGTAATTGAAATCTATTGACACAAATAGATAAAGTGCTATAAAAGAAACACTTAACACTGTCTTTCGGATGTTTTCTTTCCACTAGTCTGAAAAAACACTTTATGAAAAACCAAAAAGCCCAAAATCTCAAACTTGGCAGGTGCATGAAAAAACAGTATTTTTACCTGCAGTGTCTGCCCTTAAAGGAGTAGTTCACTTTCAGAACAAAAATTTACAGATAATGTACTCACCCCCTTGTCATCCAAGATGTTCATGTCTTTCTTTCTTCAGTCATAAGGAAACTTATATACTTTTTAATCTCGAGTGCTCATCTTGCTAGACATCTTGCTAGACTAAAAATGAAAATTAACCCATCGTTTTGCTAGATAAGAGCCTTCTTTCCTCGGCTGTGATCGTTTAGAGCCCTTTGAAGCTGCATTTAAACTGCATTTTGGCAGTTCAAACTCGGGGGCACCATAGAAGTCCATTATATGGAGAGAAATCCTGAAATGTTCACTCAAAAAACATAATTTCCCTACAACTGAAGAAAGACATGAACATCTTGGATGACAAGGGGGTGAGTACATTATCTGTAAATTCTTGTTCTGAAAGTGAACTACTCATTTGTGACCCTGGACCACAAAACCAGTCTTAAGTCGCTGGGGTATATTTGTAGCAATAGCCAAAAATACATTGTATGGGTCAAAATTATTGATTTTTTTATGCCAAAAATCATTAGGAAATTAAGTAAAGATCATGTTCCATGAAGATTTTTTGTAAAATTCCTACTATAATTATATCAAAATGTATTTTTTTATTAGTAATATGCATTGTTAAGAACTTAATTTGGAGAACTTTAAAGGTGATTTTCTCAGCATTTTGATTTTTTTGCACCCTCAGATTCCAGATTTTCAAATAGAAGTATCTCGACCAAATATTGTCCTATCCTAACAAACCATACATCAATAGAAAGCTTATTTATTCAGCTTTCATATGATGTATACATCTCAGTTTTGTAAAATGTAACCTTTGACTGGTTTTGTGGTCCAGGGTCACATTTAAGTGTAATACAGGTACCTACTCAAGGTAGCCACCATGTTGATATCACATGACCAGCTGACATTATGTAGGTAATGTAAGAAAATGTATTCAACACTATTACTAATATGATGTCTATGACAATGCATGTGTAGCATAAAATAAGCAGTGTAGAAAGTAACATTGTGTGTTTATTTTTTTTTTCCTCTGTTCTCTGTCTTCCTCCCTCTTCCTGTTACACTCCTCAGTAAATGGAATACCGAACAGCCAAATCACTACCCCCAAATCCGCCAAATCCTCCAGTTCCTCCCCGACCAGCCCCCGCAGTATGCGCAACTTCAAGGTAAACCGGTTGGCATGGCAACAAGCTTCCACTGTGCTGCTAATCAGTTTACTGGGAAAACATGGCGACTTTTAGAATAGATTATTTCTTCATCAAGTCAAAAAATAAGATCAGGCTTCGGGATGCTGACTCGTGAATGACAATATCATAACACTCTCGCTCATGATAAAGAGTTTGGTGAGACTCCTTAAATTACTGCATCGCAAAACCCTGAAATTTCTTCAGGTTAGAGTGATGACACTTTATAATCGTATGCTAACTTTACTTTTTCCCTAAGTGGTTGTCTGTATAGTGGTTGTGTAGTATCAGTATTGTTTCAGAATTATCTTGTAAGGACATTGAAGTCCTCAACAGCACTTGTAGCAGAAAATCCTCTCTGATAGGCCTAATCACTCCTATTCTTGGAAGCATCGTGAGTCTAGGCATTGAGATCTTGCTGAGATCTGACTGCAGATCTGTAATTAAACCTGAGGTCAAAGTCAAGCATGATCATAGCCTCGAGAACTCCTGGTGATAATCTGCTTAACTGACCTGTCTATTAGACAGTAAGCTTCTTGCCGTACGGCTGCTATCTTTAAAGCCTCTTGAAAGCACCAAGGAGAAACTGCTTGGCAAGGAGACGCTTTTTAGAGTGGATTTAGTGGTAGATTTAATAGTGAATATTGAGTTATTTTGGAAACACTCACTAAGTCAACTTATAGAAAAAAACATCTTCGAGAGAGAGATCAATACATCATGGATTTCAGAAGAGATCTCGATGTGCCACATATTATGCTTAGATTTGCCACGCTATTGATTCTGGAATCAAAATTCTGACATTTGGAATTTAAATGAATAAATATGACATTATTTGGCCAATGTTAAACATAGTAATTTAATCTCTTGTACACTTGCATTCAAAAGTTTAGCATCAGTAAGATTTTGAATGTTTTTGATGTCTTTTATGCTCATCAAAGCTGCTTTATTTGATTAAAAATAGAAAAAACAGTAATATTATGAAATATTATTGGAATTTAATGTAGTGGTTTTCTAGTTTAATATTCTTTAAAATAGAATTTATTCTTACTATGCAAAGCTGAATTTTCATCAGCCATTACTCCTGTCTTTAGTGTCAAATGATCCTTCAGAAATCGTTCTAATATGCTGATTTATTATTAATGTTGAAAACCATTGTGCTGCTTAATATTTGTTTGTTTTTTTGAAACCTGTGATACTTTTTTGAGGATCCTTTGATGAATAAAATGTTAAAAAGAACAGCATTTATTTTAAATAGAAATCCTTTGTAAATATACTCACTACTGCAGGGCTATTCAATTGGCGGCCCGCGGGCCCGCCAATCATCTTCGTCCGGCCCGAGGGAGCAGCAGGTGGCTTGAATTAGTTTGTCCACTAGGTGGCGGGCCAGCCAAAAAAGAAAAGCAAGAGAGCCAAGAACAACAACAATCTACCGGAGATCGCAACATCAATAGACGGCAGATTTGACAAGCGCTTGTAGGGCTCCAGACTGCGACCAAATTGTCCCATTTTTTCTGCCAGTGCGACTAAATTTTGTGAGCGGTCGCACTGGCGCGACCACTGCGTTATTCAACTCATAAGCGCTGCTATTTCTGTTTCATATGAGAAACATTAAACGGCAAACGAAGCGAAAGAGAAACCAAAGCGCGCCATGTTTGAGCTGCGCAGCGCGGACCGTTTATCAGCTCGGACCGCAACTTGTCCAAGCTCAGAACAGCCTCTGGAACCAAAGTTGATTTCGCGACACTGTTACTGCACAGTGCTGCGAGATCCAGTGAAAAGCGTTTGAATTTGCCCAGAATGAATTAAGGTTGCTGAAAGATCAGTGAGAATCATTCAAATTCTGCTCAGAATTCTGTTATTAACAGCGCTGATGTAGGCTATGTCAGACAACCAGAAGTCACACCAACTTAAGCAAAGTCGAATGTTATTACTGTATTCATTTCAGGGTTTGTACAACCTTTTGAGAGAGAAATTCAAGCACTTTTCAATGACTTTCAAGCATTTTGCACAACCATTTTCAGCACTTTAAAGCTCTTATGATCCAATTTGAATGTTATTTTGATGGCCAAAATATACTTTGTGGTAAACAAACACTTATGTAAAATTAAAAACATAAAATAACGATTATAACCAGTATATGGCAATAATAATCTGTATATTTTATGCATACAATTTATAATTTATGTGAAGATTGTTTTAAAATCACCTAAATTAAAAGCTGTTATATATTTCAGAGCCTATTAAATGTTGGGCTTTCAATTCTATTGTAATGTTGAATGGACATAATTAATATGTAAAACTGAGAGAAAATTCATTTAATAGAGACACCAGTAGCAATATTGATATCAATAATTCATTAATAATAGGCTACTTGGTAAAAAGATGCTATTAAACACATATTTAAAAATACTTTATTGTTTCTACCTTAATTTGGAGGTTCATTGTAAATATGCGATTATTCATGATTAATTACAAAAAAATGTGTGATTTTTTTTAATTGATTGACAGACAGCACCTTAACCTTTTATAGATGTTGGTGTTGGTAATATTAGTTCATTTTAGTGAATATGCATTTCAATGTAATTATATAGGCCCCCTAGAAAAAGATCGGGATGGCCCCCATCCCCTTGGCCCGCTTCAAATTTCCAGTTCAATAATCCGGCCCTCAAATGGATCTAATTGAATAGCCCTGCACTACTGTTTAAAGTTTGGGGTCAGTCATTTTTTCTTTCTTTCTTTGCTTGAAAGAAATTAATACTTTTTTTCACCAAGGATGTGTTAAAATGATAAAAAGTGATAGAAAAGACTTATATTGTTTGAAAATATTTATATTTTGAATAAATGCTGTTCTTTTTCATTTTTTATTTATTAAAGAATCCTAAAAAAAGTATCACAGGTTCCAAAAAATATTAAGCACCACAACTGTTTCCAAGATTGCAATAAATCAGCATATTAGAATGATTTCTATAGGATTGTGTGACAATGAAGACTGCAGTGATGGCTGATGAAAATTCCGTTTTGCATCACAGAAATAAATAATATTTTAAAATATATTAAAATAGAAAACTGCAATCATATTTCATAATATAACTTTTTTTCTGTATTTTTGAGCATTTTTCCTAAGGAACTCTAATATGATCTCTGAGACTAAAATCTGAAATGAAGTTAAATGCTAGTTAAGTAAAATATTATATTACATTTTATTAAGTCTATCAAACTATATAAACCCAGTGTCTGTGCAAATTGAGAAATATTCTGTTTTCAGAAATCTGTGAATGTCTATTATGAATAGTATTCTTTTGTGTTTCTATACTCGATGTATGGTTGGATGACTGGTTTGATGGAAAATTGCTTGTCAGGCTGGTTCTTTGCATATTGTTCCTGAGCAAATTTTAGATTAGAGCAAACGCGCCAACGTTGTGGTTACATAAATATCTTCCCACTTGCCTTTAGTTTAGTTGCAACAAGCGGATGGGAGTCCCCCTCCGTCTCTCTGTACAGGTATTATGAAACTCTGCCTTTTGTAGCAGCATTCAAATGAGCTGCAGTTTCTTCTGGGTATTCAAGTTTTTAGTTGGGATCTTATAGAAATGTGACCCTGAGCCACAGAACTTAAGTCTTAAGTAGCACAGGTATATTTGTAGCAATAGCCAACAATACATTGTATGGGTCATAATTATCAATTTTTCTTTTATGCCAAAATCATTAGGATATGAAGTAAAGATCATGTTCCATTTAGATATTTTGTAAATTTCCTATTGTAAATATATAAAAAAAATAATTTTGATTAGTAATATACATTGCTAAGAACTTAATTTAGACAACTTTAAAGGCAATTTTCTCAATATTTAGATTTTTTTGCATCCTCAGATTGCAGATTTTCAAATAATTGTATCTCAACCAAATATTGTTTATACATCAATGGAAAGCTTTTTTATTCAGATGATGTATAAATCTCAATTTAACTAGTTATGTGGCCCAGGGTCACAAATTATTGCATGTTGGTATCAGTCAATTTAAAGGCATAGTATTTGCCTTTTTATTTCAATCAGCTTTGCATCTGAGAATTTGAATCCTTCAAAACTGCAATAAATACCCAACTGTTACTTGTGTACCTAGAAGAATCCTGTGGCCTCTATTAAACCAGCTTTAACCAGGATGCTGCCAGTATTTGTCTCCATTGGCTTACTTAGTCTTCTCTCACATGTCACTGTCACGTCAGTTTAATTCTTACATGGCTGCTGAATCTAGATAACATGCAGGCTTTTTAACCATACTTATTTGCCAGACCATTTTAGATCTAGACAAGGTTCATTTTTTTGTATGTGTGTGTCTCAGTCACAGACAGCTCTTTTTGTCTTCTCATCAGCCATTTATTTCACTAAGGATGACGCTTAGTGTCAGATGGCAGTATGTTATTGATTAAAAATAATATGCTTTATAATATGCTTTTATATTGAAGGTTTAGTATAACCGCATATTTGCTATTTGCTACTATATATAGTATAAGATTGCTTTTCTTTGCACTAGGGTTGGGCAGTATAGCAGACATTAATGATTTGGTGATAAATATCATATTGCCTTTAATTAACTTTTATTTGTTATTTATAATTCTGTCATTAATTACTCTCCCACATGTCGTTCCAAACACGTTTATCTTTGGAACACAAATTAAGATATAATTGATCAAATCCATGAGCTTTCTGACCCTGCATAGACAACAGCACAACTGACACATTCAAGGCCCAGAAAGGTAGTAAGAACATCATTAAAATAGTCCATGTGACATCAGTCATTTAACTGTAATGTTATGATGTTTCTAGTTGAAATTGTTGAGTAACGTCGTTTTTTTTGTTTTCTTTGCACACAAAAAGTATTCTCGTAGCTTCATAACATTAAGGTTGAACCACCACATGGACTATTTTAACAATGTCCTTACTACCTTTCTAGGCTTTAAACATGGTAGTTGCATTGCTGTCTATGCAGGGTCAGGAATCTCTCAGATTTCATCCAAAATATCTTTATCGTTGAAATATTTTGACTATTTTTGTAATTTTGACTTTATACTCAAACATTTTTTTTTTCAAATATTTTGACTTTATTCTCATAATTTCAACTTTGTTCTCGAAATATTTTGACTTCATTCCCTAAACATTTTGACTTTATTCTCGAAACATTAACTTTATTTTTGTAATTTTGACTTTATTCTTATAATTTTGACTTTATTCATGTAATTTTGACTTTGTTCTCGAAATATTTTGACTTTATTTTCTAAACATTTTGACTTTATTCTCGAAACACTTCAACTTTATTCTCATAATTTTGACTTTATTGTCAAAATATTTTGACTTTATTCTTGTAATTTCAACTTTATTCTCAAAATATTTTGACTTTTCTCTAAACATTTTAACTTTATTCTTGAAACACTTCAACTTTATTCCCGTTATTTTAACTTTATTTTATCATTTTGACTTTATTCATGTGATTTCGACTTTATTCTCGTAATTTTGACTATTTTCGAAACATTTCGACTTTATTTTTGAAATATTTAAACTTTATTCTCGAAATATTTTGACTTTATTCTTGTAATTTTGACTTTATACTCAAACATTTATTTTTTTCCAAATATTTTGACTTTATTCTCATAATTTCAACTTTGTTCTCGAAATATTTTGATTTCATTCCCTAAACATTTTGACTTTATTCTCGAAACACTAACTTTATTTTTGTAATTTTGACTTTATTCTTATAATTTTGACTTTATTCATGTAATTTTGACTTTGTTCTCGAAATATTTTGACTTTATTCTCTAAACATTTTAACTTTATTCTTGAAACACTTCAACTTTATTCTCATAATTTTGACTTCATTGTCAAATATATTGACTACATTCTTGTCAATTCGTCTTCGTTGTAGAAATATTTTGATTTTATTCTCTGAACATTTTGACTTTATTCTTGAAACACTTTAACTTTATTCACATTATTTGGACTTTATTCTCGTAATTTGGACTGTTTTCTAAACATTTCGACTTTATTTTTGAAATATTTAAACTTTATTCTCGAAATATTTTGACTTTATTCCTGTAATTTTGACTTTATTCTCTAAATATTTCAACTTTATCCTCGTAATTTCAACATTATTCGCAAAAATATTAAGATTCTCGTAATTAGTTTTTTTTTTTTTTTTTACGTGGCACTAAAACACTGTCGTAAGTTTGCACATAAGGGTGAGTAATTAATTTTAATTTTTGGATGAGCTATCCCTTTAATGGTTCGTTTGATGTTAAAAATACTTTCTTAATACCTTTAAGATAAACTGCATAAATAACTTTTTTATATATATATCGCCCAGCCCTATCACTGTAGTATATAAATAAAACATCTATGGTGCTTCTAAATAGTTTTAAATGTTTTAGGTTTTTGTGACTTATTTTATGTCTGTTTGCAGATTCCAGCACATCACTCCTCTGCAACCAATGTGAATGGCTCCTCTGAGACTTCTCAACAACACAACAACAGTGTGAGCCCTGAAGGTAAACGTCCACCCGCTATGAATCACTGTCATGCACTCACTCACCTTAGATCTTGTTCCGTTTCAAGTCCAGAAGTCCCCAAAGGGCATTTCAGGGGCATGACAAGGTTTGGCGGTAAAAGTGCTGACACATGCCACTCTGTGCCACATTTGCTCAGACACCACACACACTCTCCCACACTTTCACACACTGTGGTGGCAGTGTATGAGCAAACGTCCCTGCTCAGCAGTGCATGAGTCACAATGACCTTCAGCTATTTGTCTGCATAGTGCACTAACCAAATTCAAACTGCTGGATGCGGATATTGGGGCTAATCTGTTTTTGGAGGGTTTTGCAAAACATCCCTTCAATATTGTTTTCTCCTGAAAATGATGTTGTTACAGTCTGATATGTCTAATGTGTTGGTTTCTTCCTTTTAGTTAATGGAAACAGGAACCTTACTGCTTCCACTATTTTGGACAAGTACAAAATTGGCAAAGTTATAGGTGATGGGAACTTCGCTGTGGTGAAGGAGTGTGTCGAAAGGTATGAAAATGACTAGTTGCAAAAGACTTTAAGATGTTTTTTTTCTGTTATGTTCTGTCAGAAAAAGTTAAAATGGCTTTTCGGAGTCAATTAAATTGTTGAATTTAGTTTGTTCTGCCTTCTAAGTTTGTTATTGTCACGATCTCTGCATCTAGATTCAGTTTTCCTGTTTCTATTTTTAGACTAAAATGTTCAAAGGAAGATCTCTAGTGCACTGAAAGGACATCCAGCTTATAAATTGGTTCCTGAGGCTCTGAATGCACTCAAAACAGACCTTCATTAAGCTCTCTGAGATGAAGTCTGTTGCTCTGTTTCTTTCCACAGATCCACTGGAAAGGAGTTTGCACTGAAGATCATCGATAAAAACAAATGCAGAGGCAAAGTGAGTTGGACTTTTTGTGACACCAGCCAATGGAAAGAGTGAATTGAGAAAATACAAGCCATGAAACTGTATTTTGCATAGTTTTTTATTGATAATACATATATTTTGTCCTTACGACAATGCAATTAGCTGTTTATGAGTTTTGAGCACTGGTTGCAAGGTTGGGTTATTGCACTGTGAATTATTTACACCTTAGTGGCCTGTGCAATTTTTGGTCCATTTAATTTAATAAGATTATATTTTATGTGTTGCCATTTATCCAGTATGCAGCCATTTCTGCAAGTCATAGGAGAACGTTGGTCAACAGATAAGACCCAATTTATTCTAAAGATGTTCAATGGCATTTAAAGTATAGTTCACCCAAAAAGTAATTTAATTACTCTAAACCTTTGTTCATCTTCAGAACACAAATGAAGATATTTTTAATGAAATCCAAGAGCTGACTGACATGTTCCCAGACCCAGAAACATAGCAAGGACATCTGTAAATTAGTCCATGTGACATCAATGGTTCAACCGTAATTTCACAAAGCTATGAGAATATTTTTTGTGTGACTTTATTCAGCAATTCTTCTTAGGGTTAGAAAGCTCTCGGATTTCATCAAAAATATCTTCATTTGTGTTCTGATGATAAACAAAGGTCTTACGGCTTTGGAACGACATGAGGGTGAGTAATTCATGACAGAATTTTTATTTTTAGGTGAACCATCCTTTTGAAAAAATTTTCTGCAGACCAGTAGTTCTTCTATACCGAACTCAATAAATAATTTCTTTATGGATCTCCCTTTATGCCCAAGGGTTTCAGTGGTAAAGTTCCTCCCTAAACTGTTGCAACAAAGTTGTAATGTCATTGTATACTGCAAAATTTAGATTTCTTTTGACTGGAATAGCAAGACCTGTTATTTAGAAGGGGTGTTCACATACTTTTGGCCATGTATGAATGATATGTACACAGCAGTTATATTGCTGGCCAATGTCTCATGATCTAATTTCAGGCTGTGCTTTAACCGAGGAAGTTAGTTTCCTGTTTGCCTGGTTTCCTGCAAGAGCAAACCTCAGGAATTCATGCAGATTTGTGCCTCGGCAGCTAAAGACAAAAGAACGCTAAGAGTTGATGTACGGTTGGGAATTTGCTGTGACACATGTTTTGAACACACAGGAGCACCTGATCGAGAACGAGGTGGCGGTGTTGAGGCGTGTTAAGCATCCTAATATCATCATGCTGATTGAGGAGGTGGATACACCCACTGATCTCTATCTAGTCATGGAACTTGTGAAGGTACTGTTTGTTAGTCGCCTCTTATATGGTCTGATACGGTCTATACAGTCTGCATGCATGTTTTTGTTTATTTAGTACTGACCTGAATAAGATATTTCACATAAAATGTTTACACATAGTTCAATTCAATTCAATTCAAGTTTATTTGTATAGCGCTTTTTACAATACAAATTGTTGCAGAGCAGCTGTACAAAAGTTTTAGGCTACTACAATATATTTAGTAGCTTATTAGTGGTGAATACTGTATGTTGAGTCGATGTACATATGATATAAATATTAAAATCAGTAACTGTGTAATCAAACAGATGATGAACACTAATTGCAATGGTTATGTGCTGTAATCGACTTGTAGGAAAATTATGTAGTGCTGTATGTTGTTTCAAGGCTGGCATCATCTGCGGTCCTCTGAGGGGTTGGCATCATCTCTTCTTCTGAATCCGGGCTGAATCTTGTGTAAACCCTAGTAACCACGGGATGGAAATCCCGTGGCAGAGACAGAGAAACAAAGAAATAATTAGCGTAGCTGCTGTTCCAACTTCCGACCAAACAAAAATGATGTGTTTAGCCCAAGCTGAGGAATATTAATGTGCATTTGATCAGATGTAACTGAAATTACAACGTTATGAGATACATTATGTGAATGCTTGGCTAAAGTCCATAAGAGAAAATAATAGTTGAATTTATAAAAATGACCCCATTCAAAAGTTTACACCCCCTTGATTTTTAATACTCTGTTGTTACCGGAATGATTCACATCTGTTGTATTTTTTTTTTTTTTTTTTTTTTTTTTGTGATAGTGATAGTGATAGTTGTTCATGAGTCCCTTGTTTGTCCTGAACAATTAAACTGACTGCTGTTCTGTCATTCAGGTCCCACAATTTTTTAGTTTTCCAGCATTTTTGTGTATTTGAACCCTTTCCAACAATGACTGTATGATTTTGAGATCAATCTTTTCACACTGAGGACAACTGAGGGACTCATATGCAACTATTACAGAAGCTGCAAACGCTCAGAAGGAAAAACAATGCGTTAAGAGCTGGGGGGTGAAAGCTTTTGAACAGAATGGAGATGTGTACATTTTTCTTATTTTGCCTAAATATCATTTTTTTTTCATTTAGCACTGCCCTTTGGAGGCTACAGGACATAGTTACATGTTTCCCAGAAAACAAAATAAGTTTAATTTACCCTGATCTTCAAATTCAAATGTGAAATATCTTATTCAGGTCAGTACTAATGTATGATCCATCTTATTTTGATAAAATAATTAACATTTTGCAGATTCTGAAAGGGGGATGTAAACTTTTGACCTCAACTGCATATATAATTCTTAGATTTTTAATATATCATTTGATTTTTATTTGTATATCTGTGTGTTTCAGGGTGGAGATCTGTTTGATGCAATCACCTCCTCGTCAAAATACACTGAAAGAGATGCCAGTGTAATGGTATATAACCTGGCGGCAGCTCTCAAATATCTGCACAGAATGTGTATCGTCCATCGAGACATCAAACCTGAGAATCTGCTGGTACGCACATATACACAGAAAAACAAATCCACAAAAGAGACATTAAATATACATTATACAGGTACCTACACACCTTCCACAGAGACAATAAATCTGGAAATACTGTGATTCATGGAATTTTTAAACATTCACAGCAGTACAAATATACAAAACCTGTAAAGAAAACAACTTTGCACTTTGTACATTGAAAATGACTTATGTCAAGAGAAAAAATGTAAATCCTGGTGGATAAAAATAATCCTTTTGCCTTTCATTTTGTGTGTCGTAGGTGTGTGAGTACCCTAATGGTACAAAGTCTTTAAAGTTGGGTGATTTTGGCTTGGCCACAGTGGTTGAAGGGCCGCTGTACACTGTTTGTGGAACACCCACTTATGTTGCTCCGGAAATCATAGCAGAGTCAGGGTAAGAATCACTGATTGTTTTATCATATCGTTAATGTTTTTCTAAAGTGTTATTGCTATGAAGCACGAACAGCTGTTTAATAGCCTTCAAAATGCTGGAGCTTAACGTTACTGACTGTGTCTTCCTGTCTGGCACTGCCACAGCTATGGGCTAAAGGTGGACATATGGGCAGCTGGAGTAATTACCTACATCCTCCTATGTGGCTTCCCACCTTTCCGCAGGTACCACAAGATAATACCTGCTCAGTCCTTCATGTCAATAAACTACAGTGTTTTAAATCTAATGCTTAGTCTCATATTGCTCATGTTTTGTTTGTGTCTTTGTGCTTTGCATTTGTTTTTTATAGTGAGAATAACCTGCAGGAGGATCTATTTGACCAGATCCTTATTGGGCGTTTAGAGTTTCCATCACCCTTTTGGGACAATATCACAGATTCTGCTAAAGTGAGTATAGACCAAAGACATTATGACAACAGTTAATGCAATAGTTTGCCTAAAACATAAATGTGCTAGAAATGTGCCCACCCAAACGCTATCCAAGATGTAGATGAGTTTGCTTTATAATTGGAACAGATTTGGAGAAACTTAGCATTACATCACTTGCTCACCAATGGATCCTCTGCAGTGAATGGGTGCCGTCAGAACGAGAGTTCAGACAACTGATAAAAACATCAGAATAATCTACAAATAATCCATGCAACGTCGCAAATCCACACAGTTAATGTCTTGTGAGGCAAAAAACTGCGTGCTTGTAATAAATCCATAATTGAGGCATTTTCAATATTTGATATATACAGTCAAACCAAAATTTATTTAGACACCTTCAACATTTCTCACATTATCACAGTTTATTCGCTATAATTTAGAAAATGGTAATAACATATGACAAGAACTCAAGAGTTAAACTGTTAGAACAAATTTATCTTGATAATGCCAGATAACTTTGATAGAAAGGTATGTAACAAAACATGGTCAGGTCAAAGAGTCAAATCAAATTTTTGGTCCCAAACACATTTTACAGTACATTAATTGATGTACTGGAGTTGCATGGATTATTGTAATGTTTTTATGTTGTTTGGACTCTCATTCCGATGGCGCCCATCCACTGTAGAGGATCCATTAGTGAACAAGTGATGTAATGCTAAATTTCTCAAAATATGTTCCAATGAAGAAACAAACTTATCTACATCTTGTATGACCTGAGGTTGAGTGAATTTGCAGCAACTTTAAATTTTTTGGCTGAACCATTTCTTTAGCTTTCTTAAAACACACTGTCTCACTCTCACTCATTTATCCTGACATCCTTCACTCTTTATGCTATATTTTCTGTCCTGACTGCACCCTACTCTGTTTCATCCTACTCACATCATTATATCATCTCATTCACATCCTCCCCCTCTCACATCCACCCCATCCAGCTTTAGAACTGTTTTGCCTGCTGGGTTTTTACATCTTTCTCTGCACTGAATGACAGATTTTTTGCTGCGTATGCAAATGTGTATGGCAATATTTTCATTCTTTAACACGTTAATGGTCTTTTTAAAGGAAATCAGGCCAGTGTCTCCTTTGTCTGGTCTTAAAGTATTAGCTCACTTCCAGAATAAACATTTCCTGATAATTTAATCACACCCATTTCATCCCAGATGTTCATGTCAGAGGTCAAAGGTTTTTGAGGTAAACATTCCAGGATTTTTCTCCATATATTGGACTTCAATTGGGATCAACGGGTTGAAGGTCCAAATTGCAGTTTCAGAGCAGCTTCAAAGTGCTCTGCACAATCCCAGCCGAGGAATAAGGGTCTTATCTAGCAAAACAAACTTATCTAGTAAAAACCAATTATACACAACCACAAATGCTCGTCTTGCACTAGCTTGACTAGTGCATTGATCCCCATTGAAGTCCACTATGTGGAGGAAAATCCTGGAATGTTTTCTTCAAAAACCTTAATTTCTTTTTGACTGAAGAAAGACACATTTTGGATGACATGGGGCTAAATTGTAGTAAACTCTCTGTTTAAAAAATCTTTTTATTGAAAATATAATGATGTTGTGTTTGTACAGGAGTTGATTGGTCACATGCTGCAGGTGAATGTGGAGGCCAGATACACAGCGGACGATGTGCTGTCTCACCCCTGGGTAACGGTAAATGTGTGTGAATGGGTTTAGTGCTGTATGTATTTTTTTGTGACCATTGTGGAGTTAGATACAGGGCCTTGCGAAAGTATTCATACCCCTTCATTTTTACATTTTGTTATGTTGCTGCCTTATGTTAAACTACTTTAAATTACTTTTTCCCCCACATCAGTCTACAATCCATTCATCTAATGGCAAAGCAAAAAACAGGTTTTTAACATCTTTGCAAATTTATATATATACATTTTTTTTTTTTACAATTCCATTGCATAAGTATTCATACTGTATTCATATCTGGGACAGTTGACAAATTAAGCTCAGGAGCATTCTTATTGCTTGTAGATGTTACTACACTTCGAGTAAAGTTAACCTGTGTCAAATTGAATTTAATGTGTATGATTTGGAAAGGCACACACATCTTAATAAAACGTCTAACAACTGAAAATTCACATCAGGGCAATAAAACAAGCCCTGAGGTAAAAAAAATTGCTTTAGAGCTCAGAGACATGATTGCATCAAGCCACACATCTGGGGAAGAGTTCACAGAAGCATATAGTCTCCGTTACCCTTAATGGAAGAAGAGGAAACAACCTTAAAAGACGTGAGGCTGTAAAGGTGCTTCAGTACTGAGTTAAGGGTATGAATACTTATGCAACTTATTTCAGTTTTTATTTTTAATACATTAATGAAGTAATTTTTGCTTTGTCATTATGGTGCATGGAGTGTAGACTGATGTGGGAAATAGTAATTTTAAACAGTTTAACTTAAGGCAGCAATATAAAAAAAAATTGAAGGGGTATGAATAATTTTGCAAGAAACTGTAATGCATGTGCTACATTAAAGTATCAGATTTCTATTTATAAAATATAATACACCAAAATGTATTTTAGACATTATTGCATGTTAAGTAGCATGATTGGCCACAAAGAATTCATTCACACTCGCTTACTCATAAAACATTATTTGTGTCATTTTTGCTGTATTTGATTTGTTTCAAATTATTTTTCAAACTGAAACCTACAATTTAGTCTGAATGCTCTGGCGAACACAGATATATTGCTCGCCATAAGATTGGCCTAATCCACTAATCCACTTCAATAACCAACAGGAGGATGCTGCAATGGAAAACAATATGAAGATGGAGGTGGCAGGTAAACTCAAAAAGCACTTTAACTCTGTGCAGAAACAGAGCAACACTTCCCCTGGAGTCTCTGTTATTGTGGTAAGCACACACACTCACACACGAGAAACAGTCTGCACATCATAACTGCAGCTGCTGTCGTCTGTTAATATGCTACGCTAAAAAAAATAACCAATGTCATCCTCTCGGACCCTAATGATTAGTACTTGGATTACACGTAATTCCGAAGCATAGCCGTCACTGAAATTACAGCCACTGTGGACACCAGCATCAAATCAATCAGTTTGTCTCCCTCAGAGCTCATGACTTACATAACTGCTAAATCTCAGGAAATATTAGAGATTATTGTATTGTAAGCAAGCACAGGACAAATATGCCAGAGCTATGAAATAGGACATGACTTTGGAAAACATCACACCAGGCGCAAACAAAAAAATTGATTTTCATTTTCATTTTAAGTGATAATGACACTTTTGAAAACCTATAGGTTAAAAACTACCCACTATCCTTAATCCATAAGAGAGCGCTAACCAAAGATTTATGTATTTGTATATATTTTAATATGCTGTTTTTATGCTTATATTCAATGATTGAATATAATTTACTTAGAAAAAACTGTAAAAATACAGTAAAAAACGTAATATTCTGAAATAGTATTACTACTTAAAATAAGTGTATTCTCTTTGAATATATTTTATAATATAATTTATTCAGGTGATACAAAGCTGAATTTTCAGCAGCCATTACTCCAGTCTTCAGTGTCACATGGTCCTTCACAAATCGTTCTAATATTGATTCAATGCTCAAAAAAACTAACAAAGGAAAATAAATAAATGTGATAAATACAGAACCAAGCTTGTTGAAAAAAAAAAAATTGCTGAAGGACTCATCATAATTCTTTTATTGCTTGGCAGAGTTTTCTTTATGAGCGCAGAGGGAGACATGGAGACATGGGTGAAGCATTTTCAACCATTTCCACCCCCATGTCTTATTAAATTTCCATCCCAGTTCACTGCACCATAAACCTCTCACTGCCAGCCTTGTGTCTTAGTTCCTTTTCACTGTCATTAAGGTGTTTGTCTTTGTAAATGTGTTGTTTTCAGTGTTGTCACTGGTCTTCACCTTGTCTACATTGTTATGATCAAGAATATTGCCTGTCATTCATTTTTTTTAACTTGATTCCATCATGCAGGAAGGAAATTTTATTTTTGATATTTGAAATGAAAGAGATAGTTTACCCAAAATGGAAAATTCTGTTAATAATTATTCACCCTCATGTCGAATCGAACCTGTAAGACCTTTGTTCATCTTCCGAACACAAATCAAGATATTTTTGATTAAATCGGAGAGCTTTCTGTTTATGAATGTTCAAGGTCCAGAAAGGTAGTAAGGACATCAATGAAATAGTCCATGTGACATCAGTGGTTCAACCTTAATTTTACGAAGCTATAAGATTACACAAAGAAACAAAAATAACAACTTTATTTAATAGTTTCCTCTCTTCCATGCCAGTCTTTATGCATCGTAGTACTTTTGTTGAACGTACACCAAAGACTGATAACATTACGATTGAACCACTGATGTCTCATGGACTATTTTAATGATGCCCTTACTACCTTTCTGGGCCTTGAATGTGGTAGTTGCGTTGTCAGGAAGCTTTCGGATTTCAAAAGATCAAAAGTATCTTAATTTGTGTTCTGAAGATAAACTAAGGTCTTAATTTTTTTGGGTGAACTATACCTTTAAGAAATGAAATAACTGCTAAGTGGCAATTAAATATTTATGATATACAGTTGAGGTCAAAAGTTTATACACACCTTGCAGAATCTGCAAAATGTAATTTTTTATTTAGTACAAACTTGAATAAGATATTTCACATAAAATACATATATTTACATATAGTCCACTAGAGAAAATAATAGCTGAATTTATCAAAATTACCCTGTTCAAAGTTTTACATACACTTGATTCTTAATACTGTAAAACCTGAATTATACCTGAATGATCCACAGCTGTGTTTTTTATTTGTTCATGAGCCCCTTGTTTGTCCTGAACAGTTAAATTGCCTGCTGTTCTTCAGAAGAATCCTTCAGGTCCCACAAATTCTTTGGTTTTTCATAATTTTTGTGTATTTGAACCCTTTGCCTTTCATACTGATGACAATTTAGCAACTCATATGCAACTATTACATAAGGTTCAAACACTCACTGGTGCTCTAGAAGGAAAAACGACGCATTAAGAGTCAGGGGTGGAAACTTTTGAACAGAATTAAGATATGTAAATTTTTCTTGTTTTGCCTAAATATCATATTTTTTTATTTAGTACTGCCCTTCCGAAGCTACAGAAGATACTTGCATGTTTCCCAGAAGACGAAATAAGTTAAATTTACCCTGATCTTTAAATTAAAAAGTTTTCAATGCATTGTGTTTGCTTCAGAAGTATCAGTGAGCATTTGAACCTTGTGTAATAGTTGCATATGAGTCCCCCAGTTGTCCTGAAAAACCAAATATGCTGAAAAAAAAAAAAAAATTGTGGGATCTGAAGGATTTTTCTGAAGAACAGCAGGCAGTTTAACTGTTCAGAACAAACAAGGGACTCATGAACAACTATCACTAAACAAAAAAACACAACTGTGGATCATTACAGGTAACAACACAGTATTAAGAATCAGGTGTATGTAAACTTTTGACCACAACTGTATGTGCATTGATTCTGCTAGAGATATAAAATGAATGAACATTATATTAGTGGACAATGTGATGATTTTTGACAGCATTGTATTGGAGGCATTTGTTAATGCCATCATTTTCCTTTATAACACATTGTTAAAGCTTTGTGAAAATCTAAGGTCTTCTTTTGCTCACTACACTGCTTGAAAAAGCAGCAGCAGCAGGGATTCTGGCTGAATTTGTATTGATGCAAATTTCATTTGACAGTTTGAACTATAAGGTCAGGGCAGTACCTACACCCTTCCTTGCTCTCCCAAGACCCGAAGCGATGTCTTCCCCTGGATATTGGGTATTTGACTCCAAACCTAAAACTCTTTTTAATGAGCTTGAGTTCTGTACTAAAATCTAGCAGTCTCTGCACCCTGACTGCCTCTTATCGACTCTCACTAGGTTTTTACTCTAGCACATGCTGGTCTTGCTAAACTAATTCTAGACAACAATCATACCATACCTCATAATCTGGTTCACTTTTTGTCTTTCCATCTTCTCATTCCACTCCATGTTCATGGTGGCTCTTTAAATGACTTTATTGCTGTGATATTCTATGCCATATGGCTTCATTGCACATTTTGCTGAATATTGTTTCCTTCTGGGCTCTAGCTGGAAGGTTTGTATTGGCATGCATGCAATACTGACTGCTTGTAATATTAACACTGCAATCCGATGGCTTCTCTCTCTCCCTCTCTCTCTCTGTTACCTAATCCAGAGACAGTCTATTCTGTGGCAGCTGCCAACGTCCTCAAAATGAACCTCACCCTCAGGACCTTGACCATTGCCATCAAAATTTCAAAGAAAGTGGTTTGAGAATATGAAACTCTGCCATCTTCTGGCAGTATTGAAGTAATTTGAATTAATAAATCTAATGACCGAGAGAGAGAGAGAGAGAGAGAGAGAGAGAGAGAGAGAGAGAGAGAGAGAGATTCATAATTATGCACATAAATTGCCTTGGATGAAATACTTTACTGGACATTTTTATTTAGTTATGTAGATGTATTCTTTTAGATAAAATGGGGATTTCGTTATTTTGATTTTTTTTTATTTGTCAGCTTTCTTTTTAATAACTGGTTTTGTCCACAGCTGAGGAACTTGCAAAATAAACTATCATGTCACATTTTAAAGAAACAGCTCACTCTAAAATGAAGCTTTTGCCAATTACTGACCCTCATGTCATTCCAAATATACTGAAAGAAAACTATTTTTAAAGATTTGTCACATGGCTATTGGATATGACAGTCCTTAGTAACCGTGGTCTGTCAGGTTTTACAAAAACATAAATATAAAAAGACTAATTTGCTATATTCTAGGTGTTCTGAAATACTAACTTTGTAATTACCAGACTAAACTTTAAGCTAATATGCACTGATAATCAGCTCTCATGTCCTATAATCACACAGCGTTACATCAGACTTGCAACATAGATGCAAAAAAAGTTATTATATGGCTTCAGAAGAGTCGTATGGACTATATTTATATGTTTTATGGTGCTTATTGTCCTTTTTGGAAATTGACAGCTTGTTTTAATAAGCAAAAACAGCTTCATATGTGTTTGGAAGTACATGAGGGTGATTAATGTGGTGAAATAAGTGGCTATATTTTGCTTTAATCAGACAAACTGAGTGTTTCTGAAGTAGTCCTTGTGAAATGTCCCTCAGCTGAAGTGTTTAGAGGTTATGTTAGTGTTGTGTATGAATTTGTGCTGTATGTGCTCTGTGAGTAAGACTAGTCTCTGTCCTCTGCTTCTGCTCTCCCCATGGCATTGCTATCCTTTGACTAGCTCCAAGGCAATGGTATGTACTAATACTAACTGCTATGCTCCTCCCTCCCCGTATCTGTCTTTTTACACACATACACTCTTATACTGGGAGAAAGTGATAGTAACATCACTGAAGATGATAATTTTAGAAAGTTGCTAGTTTTAATCCTGTCTTGAACTTCAGTGGTGTTTTTCACTCTCTGCCATTTTCAGGTTTTTTTTTTTTTTTTTTTTTTTTTTACTGTGGTGGTCTTCTCCCACCTGTGACTTGATCAATAGTATTGACTTTTCAATGTTAGTAGACATGTTTCTTCTTACAGCAATGCAGAAAAAAATCTGAACAACTTGCTTTATTGCTTAAAGGGATATATGAAAATGAAAACTTGGTCTTTATTTACTCATCCTCATGTTGTTCCTGTGCCTGCCTTTCTTCTGCAGAAAACAAAAGATGATATTGATTTGGTGTTATTCTTCAGTTGGAGTGGTAAATGAGAAGCAGAATGTTGTTGTTGTTGTTGTCTTTTTTTATATATGAATTCTTCAGTAAATGGAAGATTGAAGACATTTTTGTTTTTAATTTTTAGTACAAATGCAAAGTTTTCTATTGGGTCTGTTTATCAAGATTGTGAGAAATTTCAGAAATATTAATAAGACTACACTACCAGTCAAACTGGTCACCAAGCTTGCATTTATTTGATCCAAAGTACAGCAAAAAAACAAACAAAAAAAAAAAACTGTAAAATATGTACATATTTTTATTATTTAAAATAACTGTTGTTAATTTATTCCATTGATCAAAGCTACATTTCCAGCATCATTACTCCAGTCTTCAGTGTCACATGATCCTTCAGAAATCATTCTAATATTTTGATTAGCTGTTCAAGAAACACTTGAGCACATTCTTTCAGATTTCTTTGATGAATAGAAAGATTTAAAGATCAGCATTTATCTGAAATAAAAAGATTTTGTAGCATTATACACTATACCATTCAAAAGCTTGGAGTCATTATATTTTTTTTAAGGGAAATAAATTATAGAAATGAATACTTTTATTTAGCAAGGATGCTTTAAATGGTTTAAAGTGATGATAAAGACATTTATAATGTTACAAAAGATTTCTATTTCAGATAAATTCTGAACTTTCTATTCATCAGAGAAACATAAAAAATTCAGCTCAGTTGTTTTCATATTATATTCAGTTGTTGAATATTATAAGGATTTCTGAAGGATCATGTGACTGGAGTGAGGATGTTAAAAATTCAGCTTTGAAATCACATGAATAAATTACATTTTAAAATATATTCAAATAAAATATTAATATTATAATAATTATTTTAAATAGTACAAATATTTCAAAATTTTAAAAGTTTTGCTGTACTTTGGATCAGATAAATGCAGGCTTGGTGAGCAAAAGAGACTTCTTTAAAAAACATTAAAAAAGGTTTTGACTGGTAGTGTATATTTTAGATTAGAATGTCAAATCTGAAAGTTATCTGCCTAAAAACACACAGACACATAATTCTGAAACATAAAATTGACAGAAATTTAGCAGTATTTATCAAAAAATGAATAAAAACTCACCATGCACCCCTCAAATCAGCCATCTCCTGCAATAACCATTACACTCAGAAAATAGGATTGCTACTTGAATTAAGTTATTAAAAAAGTGGGAACATTTTTTGGTGTGTCAAAAAAAAGGGAATAGATTTTGTTACACATTAAATTGAATTGAATGCTTAAATAAATATGTACATTCTAAAAAAAATACTAGGTGAAATATGGACAAATCCAACAACTGGGTAGTTTTATTTAACTCAACTATTGCTTACAATTACTATATTTCCTGCATAAATGAACCCCACATAGGTTGGAAATTAACATTTATTTATATATTTAATAAATTAGCATTTATTAATAAGTTGAATAAATATTAATTAAATAATACACTTTTACTTTTTTATTTTTAATTAGTAAATGTTCACCTTTTTATTATTGTTGATGCCTCTAGTAATTATGTCTGATATTTAATTTCCAACCTGTTTTGGGTTTTAAGCCAGCGATATAGTAATTTTTAAACAATAATTGAGTTAAATAAAACTACCCAGAAGGTTGGGTTAAACATTTAGACCAGTTGCTGGGTTTGTCCATATTTCACCCAACGCTGGGTTGTATTCAACCAGGCACTTTTTAGTGTTGAAACAAAAATGTAACTTTTAACCGCACAAGCTATGATGTCAAACTCTGTAAAAATATGCTATCTACTGTACTTTACTGCAACACTGCAATTTTGCAGATTTGAAGTTTGCATACACTCTTAAAGGGATGGTTCGGAGTAGAATTGACTTCATTGCTATGCACTCCGAAGCCCATGTAAATACCCCATCCGAAGTTTTTTTTACCTTAGTCAAACATTTATGGAGATATTAGAGTTTTTCGAATTGCTTGTTACAGGAGTGAATGGTACATGTGATGTATCTCGTAAATTGCACCACTAAACGTGCAAGTAATCTTACCAAACTTGTACAGTAGTGTAAATAGGTTATGTACTCACAAAACGCTGCATCAGAACATTTGTAAGTCCACCATGAGCGTTTTAAAAACACGTTTTAGCCGATCCCTACTAGTCTCAAAAACTACAAATGGCGACACGTCGACGTCACTTCCCTGGTTTGAAAAAAGCACGTAAAAGTCCTCCTACAAGTTGACATGCACACAGATGTAGTAGGAGGACTTTTACGTGCTTTTTTCAAACCAGGAAAAAGACATCGACTTGTAGTTTTTGAGACTAGTAGTTATCGGGTAAAACGTGTTTTTAAAACACTCATGGTGGACTTACAAATGTTCTGATGCAGCGTTTTGTGAGTACATAACCTATTTACACTACTGTACAAGTTTGGTAAGATTACTTGCACGTTTAGTGGTGCAATTTACGAGATACATCACATGTACCATTCACTCCTGTAACAAGCAATTCGAAAAACTCTAATATCTCCATAAATGTTCGACTAAGGTAAAAAAAACTTCGGATGGGGTATTTAGATGGGCTTCGGAGTGCATAGCAATGAAGTCAATTCAACTCCGAACCATCCCTTTAAAAATGCTGGGTTAAAAACAACCCAGCACTGGGTGAAATATGGACAAACCCAGCGATTGGGTTGTTTTGACCCAGAAGTTGGGTTAATGTTTAACCCATCCTTCTGGGTAGTTTTATTTAACGCAAATATTGCTTTAAAATAACTTTTAATGTTTTTAACTCAGCATTTTTTAGAGTGTAGTTTTCCAGCTAAGAGGTCACCTTGTGACGTATTAATCTTCTGTTGGTTGAATTCGCAGGGCAGACTTCACTTAACCTGAACTTTGGACTGCAGTGAAATTGGCATTAAATTGAGTTTCCTGTCTTGCATTCGCATGTGTATGAATGGAAGTCAGTGGAACAAAATTCTAGTGTGACTGCCCATTAACTGTTTTGTCCATATAGTGAAAGTCACCTTGTCTTGCGGACAACAAACAACTGTGGTGCTTTACAAAAGATACATATTTTTTTTGTGTCTCTACAGAGGAAAGTCAGTCATAAAATTTTGAAACAACATGAGAATGAATAAATGAAGACAGTATTTTTATTTTTGGGTGCACTGTCCCTTTAAATTAATCTGTCTCTCTTGACCTCCCAGATCATAACATCATCTCACTTACTCTTTCCCAACTGAATTGTTTTCAGTTTCCTTTTTCATTTTTGGGTGGGTGCACCTCATGCGAACATTAACATATTGTGTCTCTTCTGTAGAACACAGCTCTAGATAAGAAAACCATCCAGCTTTCCCGTCGGCGTCAGAACCGCAGCCCCCCTCCTCCAGGAAAGAGCCCTTCCTCCACCCACCCAGAGAGACGACGCTCCCATAAGGGACGCTCATCTGTCCAATCGGAGGACTCTAGGAGCGCTGCTCCTGTTGAGCCTTTAGCCTCAACAACCCCCAATTCACCATCAGCACCTCTGCCCTCCCCTCACTCTGCCCCTCCTCCCCACTTCCCAGAATGCACCGCTGAGGCTGAGGCCAGCAAGGGCCTGCCAAAGGAAGAATAATACTACTTAGGGGAAACAATATGGAGACTATTTCAAATATAAATACATATATAGCAACTCTGCGGATCTTTGAAACTTCATACTAGCTAAAAGGCTGGAATACACTACACGATTTTCCCTACCTGGAACTTTTTCACAAGCCGTGAAATACGTACCAATAAGTGCATATCACTGCAGTTTCCAACAGCGAGCACTTGTGATCATTTTCACACAGTTCTGATTACAGCTCCATATGTTTCGCTTTCCGGACGTAACAAGCTTGTTCGGTAGCTCAGCCGGCACGGAATTGGACTTAGTTATAGCGAGACTCAACGGACATTTCAAATCAGAACTGCGGTGACATGCACAAAACAAACGTCACATAAAACAAACCATATTTACGTTCATATGTTCTGGGGAAAAAACTGAACACTTTTAGCACCACCCATGTGTATGATGAGCACAGACTACAATTTCTTTAGTTACAGATTATGCTTTTACCAGTTAGGAAAATATCAAACATTGATATCTGAGGCAGTTATAGAACACGCATATCTCCTTGCAATGAGGTGCAGTTTCTGAGTGAGTTTATGTTCGGAAAGACTTGAAAGCAGGGTTGCCAGGTCTGCTATCCCAGTAACCCTATCCCAAGTATCAAAACTTAAATTATCCCTACAGTCACTGTTCTGTGTTATACACAATTTCAACTTGAATGTCACAAGGTAGAAGTAATTTTGACCAGTTTGTTTTCAAAAAGGAGCCCAAATGTTCTCTACTAGTTCCTCTAACATAGAAAAATTAACATTAAACCTTTAAAAGTATAATTCACCCAAAAATGAAAATTCTGTCATCATTTACTCACCCTCAAGTTGAAATTCAAGAAGATATTTTGAAGAATACGGGTAGCCAAAGAGTTTCTGGGCCTTCCTGACCTCCATAGTATGCTACATTTTTTCCATACTATGGAAGTTAGTGGCGAACAGCAACTGTTTTGTTGCCCGCATTATTCAAAATATATTTTTATGTTCAACAGAAGAAAGAAATTCATATATATAATTGAGGTCAAAAGTTCAGAATCTGTAAAATGATCATTATTTTACCAAAATAAGAAGGATAATGAAAACTGCATGCTATTTTTTTTATTTAGTACTGACATGAATAAGATGTTTCACATAAAGGATGTTTAATATAGTCCACAAGAGAAAATAATAGATTAATTTATAAAAATGACCCTGTTCAAAAGTTTACATACACTTGATTCTTAATACTGTGTTGTTACCTGAATAATCCACAGCTATGTGTTTTTTTTTTTTTTTTTTTTGAAACCCAATGCATTAAAAGGGTGAAAACTTATGGAATTTGTAGATCAGGGTAAATTTTACTTATTTTGTCTTCTGGGAAACATGCAAGTATCGTCCGTAGCTTTTGAAGGGTAGTAGTAAATGGAAAAAAATCTGATATTTAGACAAAATAAGAAAAATGTCACATTTCATTCTGTTCAAAAGTTTACAACCCCGACTCTAAATGCATCGTTTTTCCTTTTGGAGCATCAGTGGGTGTTTGAACCTTGTGTATTAGTTGTGTAAGAGTCCCTCAGTTGTCCTCAGTGTGAGAAGATTGATCTCAAAATCATACAGTCATTGTTGGAAAGGGTTCAAATACACAAAAATGCTGAAAAACCAAAGAATTTGTGGGACTTGAAGGGTTTTGTTGAAAAACACCAGGCAGTTTAACTGTTCAGGACAAACAAGGGACTCACGAACAACTATCACTAAACAAAAAAAAAACAGCTGTGGATCATTCAGGTAACAACACAGTATTAATCAAGCGTATGTAAACTTCTAAACAGGGTAATTTTTTATCAATTTAACTATTATTTTCTCTTGTGGACTATATGTACTTAGTCAGGTCAGTACTAGATAAAAAATAACATGCGTTTTATATGATCCCTCTTATTTTGGTAAAATAAATAACCTGCAGCAACAGCAATTCTGCTTGAAAATGGTGGACTTGGCAACCATATGTGATCCTCTGTAACTTTTGACAAAGTCAGCAAGTTTATGATGCCTAGCATTTTAAAATTGGTTCTGTTTTTAAAAAATCAGTTAGTGTAATCCAGCCTTTACATTCAGTACTGTCTATATAGTGGTTGTCTGCTCGTCTCCCTGCTTTCTTCTTTTCCAGTTTGGCTTCCGATTCCAGCACCCAGAGTGGGTTTGAAAACTTCATGTGTGTTTGATTGTATATAGGTGCTTTGGATATGAAAGATCCGCTCTGCTTTTGTATTTGCTGACGTGAACGGCTCACATCCCGGTTATGAATCGCAAAACACTTGGGGTGGATCTAAGTATGCTACTGGGAAAAAAAAGACTTTGAAACTGGCAAGAAACTTGTCCTGCTGAAACTTGAAAGTACGTTTTCTTTGAGTGTGTGTTTGAAAATAGACTGCTTGACTTTTTGACTCTGCTGAAGAAACACAAGAAAGCAGTTCGCTTTTGTTGGGTGTGTGTTTTCTTAAGAGGGTGTGTTCTGGGGTCATTTTGCAGTAGTTTAGAGTTGCCTTCATATGAGCCAGCAAAGCAAGAAATCTGTAGGGATTGTTAATAGTTTTGTTCTTTTGCTAATTTATTTGTACAGATTAGACAAAATGTGAAATTGTATTTTAGAATAGGCAAGTTGGACATTTTCAAATCCAGAGTCATTAAGTGCACGATATTTTGATTTCTCTGTTACAATAGTATTAGATTACAATCTCAAGTCTTGGATTTGTCATCTATTGTTCCATGTGCTACTTCTGTACTTGTTAGCTCTCTTTGCTCACCATGGTATTGATTTCCTGGAACTGTCAGCCTTCAGGGAGTGATGGAGCTTGTTAATTAAGGTATATGACATGATGCACTGCTATTTTGACATGCATTGGAGGTTTTGAGAAATATGGCAATATTCAGTATCATCTCTTGAAGGCTAGATTTCATGTTTAATAGATGTCATTTTCTATTAGTGTTCTTTATCATCACATAATCAAAGTAATGCAATAAAATGATCTTGCTGTTGTTTATCCTTGTCTTGTCCTTATTATTGTGTATGATCAGATCACAAACAACTCTACAAACCAACCAAATAATTCAATTTTTTGATTTCTGTAGTCTAGCGATAAAACAGCTGCGATCTGCCATCTGTTGGTCGAAGGGCGACACTACATCGAATTAAGAGAAGTTTCACGTGTGGTCTTTACTAGTTATAGTCTTGCATTTGTTTGTCGTTTTTCATATTATGAGTGAAATAATTTATTTTATTTTTATTTTATCTTTGTCTCATCTTGTTAACTTTAATGAAAATTGTAGCTCTAAGCTGTACAGCGTTCATTTATAACAGAATAAGAAAAGGCTAAAAGTGATTAAAAAAAGTCACATTTTTATTTAATTTATTTTATTTAATTATCATTTGATTTTATTTCTCATGTGTGGTCTGTACTAATTATAGACTTACATCTGTTTATCTTTTCTATATTAAAAGTAAAATGATTTATTAACCCTTTAAGCCCTGAGGCCATTTTTGCCTCACTCAAGTTGATGTTTTTTCTGAGTGACATACACAAAAATAATGACTCCTAACTCGAAGACTGTAGCAAGGAGAGTCTAAAGGTTGGTATCAGTTGATAGAAAACTTTCAGAAGAAAAAGAAAACTAAATTTGGACATTCTCCTGCTGAGAAATGGCTGATAAAACTGTAAGAAAGATTTGAGTGCTCAAGAGAATTTTTTTCATATCTGTCTTTTTTGACATTCAATATCTCAGGACAGAAATAAGGTAGGAGGAAAACATTTTTTGATGATGTTCCCCAGCATGTTAGCTGTATCAGTTTCAAATTGTTTTGTGATAGCATAATGTATCCAACAGTTACAGTATTTTGTATCAAAATTGGCCTTTTTGTTTAGCTCTTGACTACATGAATGAATTGCAAAAACTGTTTTCTGAGTGCCATACACAAAAATAATGACTCATACCTCCAAGACCGTAGCAAGGACAGCTGCAAGGTAGGTATCGTTTGATAGAACTTTTTCTATACTTTTAAGGAAAAAAAATCTTTGTATTTAAATACTCTCATGTTGAGAAATAGGTGATCAAATGTAAGAAAAATTAGTGTGGCCAAGGGGAATATTTTATATCATTCTTATTTGACATTCAATATCTCATGAAAAAAACAATCCCCAAAATGTCTGCTGTAAGTGAGTTAAATTTTGTGGTGATATCATGAAGTAATCAAAAGTTGCAGCATTTGGAAGCAAGGTAGCCCTTCTTTTAGCCCTTTACAGTTTTGAAATTTGAAGTAATATCTTACTCAAATTTAATCAAAGCCCCAAACATTTATACTTATTTTATTCTACTCGATGAGACATTTCAAAATACATATGACACATGACTATCTGAGCTGTATGATGTTTCTGACAGATTAGAGTATATGGCACAAAAACATTTTTCATAAATTGTGAACTCCAAGCTTTCAAATGATACAAATTTTGTGTTGATAAACACAGTTATTTTGAAAAAAAAAAAAAAAAGATTATTATTTTTTTCGTCGTTTTATTTAAAAAAAAAAGTCATATTTTTATTTAATTAATTTTATTCATTTTATTTTATTATTATTTTTATTTTTCATGTGTGGTCTTTAGTAATTATAGTCTTACATTTGTTTATCTTTTTCATATTATGAGTCAAATAATTTGTTTATTTATGTTATTTTCATGTGTGGTCTTTACTAATTATGGTTCTCTTACAAGAGGGAACGAGTACTGCGTAAGAAGTATCTTACGCTAGGGGAAAATCCTTTTCTGCGAGATATTGAAGCCAAAAATTATCCTTAATTTTGAAATAATGTAAAGCGCGTTGCAGCAGCATACAGACATAGGCGAAACAGCTTGCGCGCCTATTGGCTGCTCTGCGGCAACTGCAGCAGCCTATTAGAGCGAGGCCTGACGCGACGCCAGATCCAATGGGGGCATTTTGCGCCCTTTGCGTCGCTTCGCGCCCTTTTCGTAGCTTCCCGCCTAAAAGGGCGTGGTCTAGACCTATAAATATCGCTCATAGGCAGCTATTATCTGATTTTTCATCCTTCAAGCGAAGCACACGCATCGCTGGAGCCGGATAAGAAGCCGCCGTTTGACTGCAAGCATCTCAGCGGGACGAGCCACTGAAGCTGCTGGCCACGCCGCCTTCCGTGCATTCCTGCTGCGCTTTCCGGCGCCTATATCCTTTATAATCTACAGTGTGTGTCGCCGCTGCGATACACACTGTTTCTCTAAAAAGAGCAAAGCGTCTTTTTAAAGATGCCTTCATACGGCTCGTGCAGATGCCAATGGTGACTCTGAGGACTTGCCTTGCCTTCTTCACTGAGACTGCTCCCCCGCCCGCCGCGGTGTAGCGCCGTAAAAAGCGCCGTGCCCAGCGGGCCCCGGACACTTCCCCCAGCCGACAAAGCTCGCCGGTTCGCCCGCCTGCTTCATCGACCTCGTCAGCCTCTGTTCCGGACGTAAAGCGGCCGCTGTCTGCCACCGCTTCCATCGACGCCGCTGACGAGGGGGGCCATGAAGGAGGAAGAGGTTTCTGATTTCCGTTTCCCGCCAAAGCAGGAACGCGCATGCTGCTCAGAAGAGGCGATAGCAGCCCACTTATGTCTGCCCTCCGCTGGACGGCGTGCTAAGTCGGCCCTCCCCTCTAAAGCTTGCCGTCAGACGTCAAACCTGCTTCGCCGCCGCCTAGCCGCGTCAGCGCTGCGTAACATGGTCTCTCACCGTTGCTGAGAGGCACCCGTGGTTAACGCTTTCTGACGTTTTTCTCGTCTGGCCGCCGCCCCGCCAGACGCGGCCCGCGGCCCAGGATTGAGTTGAAACCTGAGCCTCCGAAATCGTCCTAGCACAACTGGGAAAACGACGGTGTACGAGTCCCGCTGTTGCCGGACCCCCACCAAAGTTATTCGCTCGTCCAGTTCCAGGAAATGTGACTGTTCCAGTGTTTTCTGCAGCCAACAAACCGGCTCCGTCGCCCGTTTGCCTGCACACAAAAGTCGTTCCCACGGCTACACAGATAAACCCCCAATAAAGTGTATTGTCTGGTGTCCCGGCCACGGCCGATGGTGTTTCATGTGTCGTAAGAATGCCCACTAACCAGTGCTCATCTCTAACGTTACACACAAGCACAGCGCACATAAAATCGACACAGATCGATTGCGCTTCACAACCGGCCACGGCCGATGGTGTTTCACGTGTAAGAATGCCCACTGCAGTGCTCATCTCTACACACAAGCACAGCGCACTTAAAATCGACACAGATCGATTGCGCTTCACAACCGGCCACGGCCGATGGTGTTTCACGTGTAAGAATGCCCACTAGCAGTGCTCATCTCTACATACAAGCACAGCGCACATAAAATCGACTCAGATCGATTGCGCTTCACACGTGGTAAATATGCCCGCTTCACAGTGGCCACAGACACCACATTATGCACGTCAAACGGTTTCTGTGAAAACGAAACCAAAAGTGCATTCGCTCTACGCAGGCGAACGTTGTTTGGAGTGTGTTAAATGTGCCCGCTGCCCCACAGCCACATCCACACACAGACATAATAGTTCCCGCTATCAGCGTGCCCCATGCCTCAAATATCACGAGCACGTTTTGCATGAAATCAGCGTGCATTCGCTCCATGCAAGCGAACGATGTTTGGAGTGTGTTAAATGTGACTGTTCCAGTGTTTGCTGCAGCCAACAAGCCGGTTCTGTATGGCGTTCATCCGGGGTCAAATATATGACGCTGCAACGTGCACTCGTCTCACTGAACGTCTCACTGACGTCTTAAATTTTTTTTTTTTTTTGCTATTAAATCCATTCATTTTAAGACGCAGACGAGACGTAGACGTGACGTAGACGTCACGCAGACGTCACGTAAATCACGTGTGGCAGTGAAGTGTTGAGCCAGACGTCACGCGTGATTCACGTGTAGCAGTGAAGTAATTTATTTATTTTTTCTCTAACACGTATCATAACACGGTGCTCACACGGCTCATTGCAGTGTGTGAGCCAATGCACAATTTACTTGCCCTTCATTCATTCCTCTCAATGAACGTGACATCTGCGTCTGACTTGTAACGTGACGTCTGCGTCTGTCTCTCTCTTTTTTTTTTTTTTTTTTTTGCAGTTCCAAGCATCTTTTTCCCGATTAACTTATACATTAATTACGTGCATATTATTTTTTTTCAAGATAACAAAGTATACAAGTCTATAAGTGCTGCTGCTCCGATTTGATTGTTATTTTATAGCAATAGCAGGAGGATTCCTCAACAATGATAATGCACATATGTCATAGGCCACGGTCTGTTTTTTTTATAGTATAGGCTAAATAAAATCCATGAGCCAGCACGTTTCAGTGACCTATACATAAGACTCGCTGTTTTTAATATATATATATATATATATATATATATATATATATATATATATATATATATATATATATACATAAACACGCAACATGTCTGAAAGACATTAGTTTTGCATGTACTGTATATACAATTAGAGGAGTATGCTACATTTTGAGAAAAAATAACTTTCTATACAATCTTTTCCAATTAACCTATCTATTCTTTTTATTAACTGACAATCCCAAACAACTCTGCGCCCTGCGAGCGTTTTGGTGCAAAAGTCTTTGCAGATTTTATGTCGATGTTGTGAGCGCAGGAATATTTCCAATATTAGAAAAGCTAAACTGGACAGTCCTTCTTGAAACATTGTGCTCCGGAGAAATGTCTTGATCACTTGTGAACGAACGAAAATGTACGGCAAAATCCTGTGACAATCCTGATATAAGCTGCTACAATAATTTTATGTTTTAATATACCCTATGCCAGTATAATTTGTAATTGTAATTATAATTTTATAGTAGCCTATATTTTATAATATTTTAATTTTAATAGAATTATAAAATAAATATAATGGGGCCTGTTTTAGGCTTTTCCTTATTTTTATATTTTAGACATTCATCAATAATGGAGATGAATAAAAAAATTACTTGCCATCTCTTCATTGGACGTGCCTTTATATAGAAATATCTTTACATCTTTACAGATAACCTAATGAAGGTTTCTATTTTCGATTTGAATTATTTCGTTTTAAAGTGGTCATTTAAAGCTTTCTATGTTCATTGTGAAGCGATGCTGTTCAAGAACAGACGGCAGAAAGCGCATCTTCTGTTTTCCTTTATTTTATAAACGCACAACGAGTTGTTTATTGTGAGTGCACTGTGCACTAAAAGAAAAATTGTCCCGTTACAGGTCAGAATGATGTTACTCCTACCTTTATGAGCAAAAATGAAGACATTATGTTTTGATAGTTTTTACACAAAAAAAGTGATTGCACTGGTGCCTCCATTTCAAGCTGCTTCAGCTGCCTTCAAGTCTCCACACAAACGATTGGATATTCGTCCAACAGCGCGGATTTATCAAGGTTAAACGTTTAAACTAACATGTGTGATATGCTTGAACTGTATATTATATATAGATTTTAATTTAGGCAAGTCCTTATGCTTTGAGAAGGCTAAATTGATCAAATATAGATGATTGACTCACTGCTGCTGGCCGCTTCTCATCATTACTTTAAAAACATACAATTAACGAACAAAAATGCTTCAAAAGTTTTGCTTAATTAACTCAATAAAAAAAACTAAACGAAATATAATCACTTTTCCATTTTTAAACCGAACTAATTTAATAGCAGAAACTAAGCATGCTTTTGATAGATGTATTCTACCATTTTGTTTTGTTGAGTTTGAGCCGTCATCATTTGGCCTTAACAAAAAAAAAAAAAAAAAAACACTGCGTACCCTTGGAAGAAATCCTGTATGTGCGTATTTTATATATATATATATATTTTTTTTTTGTTTGTTTGTTTTTTTGTTTTTTGTTTTTTTTTGGTGAGTGAGATTTGCAAGGTTAGTGATATTCTGAATAGGCCTATAATCGCTGTTTGAATAACTTAAAATGAAACGTTAAAATGATCAATTTCTAATGTTTTTATTAAATTGTAATCACATTAAATACAATTCAGTCCCATTAAAAATATTTTATTGGCCTACGTGACACCTGCGTCTATTTTCTTTCCTAAAAAGACGAGTTTATGAGTTAGCCTTACCCTAGAGCTGGTTCACCCTCCGCCTATGACGACTTGCCTAAAATAAAATCTATAGATATTAAGGAGTTCAAGCATATCAAAATGTTAAACGTTGAACACATCTGTGCGCTCTTAGACTCATATATTTATCTTTATAGTGGAGGCTAGTGCGCGCTTTACTAGACATGGAGGAGCAAGCGCGAACACTTGCATTGCAAACATCTTAAAATACGCCGACTTTTTTTTTGCACGTAAAGGTAAGAGTAATCGGCTACATTATTCGTAACTGTAAAGGATCTATGTGTATTTGCGTGCATGCACTCACAAACAATATCAACAAATTGCTGTGCTTTTTCTATTTAAAAAAAAATAAAGAGGATGGGCTCTCTTGTTCAGGAACAGGAATCTTTAGGCAATCTTTAGCCTTTTATGTGCGCTTGATCGTGGATTTGTGGAACTCCTGAAAATGCGCTGAAGGCGCGCTCACTGGTGCCCGCTGGGCTCGGGCAGGGCTCTGGTCACTTGTATTAGGTTTGTGTCTATTTTGATGAGTAAGCTTATTATTTTGTAAAAAAAAAAAAAAAAAAGGCCACTATTAAGTATATATATTTAAGTGTCTTAGTTTCTTTTGATATCAGCTAAGTTGACGCATCCTTTCCGTGAGCCAACCAGGGGTCTAGAAATGACGCGCAGGCTTCTGCTCCCGCCTACCGTGCAGAGTTCAATAGTTCGGAAAAGTGTATGGATGCAAGCTGTACTGTGATGACTTTTCTTTGCTAAAGTTGTGTGTGTGCGTGCCTGCCTATTAAAAACAGACACATGCAAGCTTGTGGTGACAATAAATGGGTTATTCCCCCAGAAGTCTCTGACCGGACGCTTTGTGGTGGATCTGTTATCAACCGGCATATTCAATTAAAAGAGATGAGCTATAAGTAGCCACTAATTTTTACATATTTCTTGTCAGTTTTAAATATAATTTTGAAAGCCATTTTAAATATAATTTTAAGAGAAGAGAAAAGAAAACAAAGACAGTCTTGATCTGGTAACCAATACCCTAAATAAATGGATGAACTGCAATAATACAGAGAAACGCATGAACAGAAACGGTAAAATACAGATTCTGCTGAGAGTTTTGTTGTTGTTGTTGTTTTAAGCCATATCAAAGCATACAGCCCCACACATGACATGCAGGAAAAAAAAAAGTCAGCAGGAATTCGTTTTCTTATTTTACTAAATTGAGTGCATGAATATTCGTTACCTCAATTTAATGTCGTGCACACGACATTGCTAAATTGTGACAAGGATTTAGTTAAATCAAAGCAACGAACGAATTAAGCCTGAATTAATCAATGATGGCCAACCCGTTGATCGCAATCGTCTGTTAGACCTGAGACTGTTGCTGTAAAAAAAATAAAAAAAATAAAAAATAAATAAAAAATTCAGTATAGGCCTTCCTGAAAAAAATACATAGTTAAATTTTTTTCAAACACCTAACTTTTTTTCATCTTCTTTGCTTTAATTTACGTTTAAAACATAATACGATTCTTTGAAAAAAAGAGCGACACTTAGCCTATCTTATTGTTCTTTTATTTATTTTTTCCATTTTTTAAAAAAATTGAATATTTTTACTCAGCAGTAATTTTGTATTGATAAGATGTCTATATTATGAAAAATAATATGCAATATTAAATCAATAAATCCAGTTAAAATGCAGAAAAATATTAAGCAGCACAATTGCTTTGATTTTTTTTTTGTATAATTCTGTCAGATCGTCTGTCAAACAAACTTTGGTGAAACTATAAAACTTATAACGTTTACAAATGCAATCTTTTGTATTGGTCTAGAGACTCCTAGTGGTAAATACATGCTAGAACATCTTTTTAGGGCAGACGCAGACGTCACGCAGACGTTCAGGCAATCGAACTATCGCAAGCCGTTTTAGCATTTAAACCTTTGTTCAGACTATCCATAACTATATTTGCAGATATCTCTAATTGTATTTTGACGAGTGATAATTATAATTTGACTAGTCAGAATGACAATTAGAGATATCTGCAAATATAATTGCACTAGTAAGAAATCGGATTTAAGATATCTGTAAACATATTTTGACTAGTCAAAACTCAATTTAAGATATCTGTAATGGTGTTATAGATATCTTTAAAAGACGCGTCATATATCCGCAAAGGTAATTAGAGATATCTCTAATTCCGTTTCGACTAGTCCCAAATATATTTGAAGATATCTGCATTGTATTTACTCCTAGTCGAATCTCCTGTTGCGTGACGTGAAACTACGTTTCCTCAGCACCGCCCACAGTCAGTGTTGCCAGATTGGGCGGGTTTCCGTCCAATTTGGCTTCTTTTGATCGGCTTGGACCGGAGAATAAGGCATTGGGCGGATAGACAAAATTTGGGCTGCTTTAAAAAAAAAAAAGCCCAATCAGCCGCTTTTTATTTCGCTTTTATCATTAGTCATGTTATTTTAATATGTTCGAGCTCAAAGTATCACAGTAATATAATGTGTAGTGCAGTCATCAACTCATTTTTGCTTAGCGCAACCCTAACTGGTTTAGTTTAACAGAGACCTGTCAATCAATTTACGTCTTTGAGATGTGATGACTTGTGAGTAACGGGGTTTTGACGCTATAACGGGCAAGATTTTGAATATGCAGCTCATTTATTCATTTTAAGTAATTGCGATGGCAAAGTGGCCTAAATGATTACACGATAAAAAGTCTAAGTGACTCGAATCTCACATCGTGGATTATACGTGGTGAGAGATGAATAGAAGACTTATAAATATAATTGTAACTGAAATAAGAAAACAATTTAATGAACAGTTAATAAAAAATAAAAAAACTGAATATGGGAATGATGAGTCAGAAGATCTTTTACACCGTCCAGACTACTCTGGTAAACTTGGCTTTGGCTGCTGGACTAAACAACAGTTTATGTTCTGCATATTTTGCATTATGTTCTGAAATGTGTACTTCATGAAATACATGCTCTGTCTGAAGATAAGGCACAAGACAAGGTTTAGCACATTATTGTTGGTAATTGTTCTTATTATTTTATTTTTTCTGTTCTATTATCATACAGTATACATCAATGAATAACGCATTTTTGGCTGTCGTGGGTGTGTGCATGAACGTAAATGCCAGCTACATAACATTTGTTTCTAATCACTTTATTGTGCACTTTTTGCACAGAAATTTGCATATTTTTACTGTGGACATTGAAAATGATGCATGTGTTTTTCCAAGGGTTAAAGTCATCGGTTAATTGACCTTATGCACGGAATACTTCATTGTTTAGTCAAGCCAGCTAAGTCATTTCAGGTCAACTGTACTGTACCGTAATATGAGCGTACTTTGGTCGTTTTCTCTACATAATACATTCACGATCGAAGAAAAGTGTTGTTTATCTAAGAGGACTAAACGTCCATGTTTCAAGAATGACAAATGCCAGTTTAAAAAAAATTCGCGAGTAAATCGGCTAAATATGCGCGAGTCAAGATTACATTTTTAAAAGATTCAATTTTATAAAGTATTTCAAATTCCTATCGATTCTTATTGAGTGCATTATTTAATTATTATCCCATAAATATTTAACATATTTGTAGTGAACTATATTAGTATTTAAATAATTCACCCTTATAGGCTGTTTGTGTGTGAGCTTAATGATTTTCTGCACTTGCTATACTCTATACTTAAGGGTGGTAAAAGTAATACAATTTATTATACTAGTAATTTTATAATAAATCGAAAAGCAAGACGTCTTGAAAATAGAGGGAGTTTGAAAGGCAGCTGCATAATAAATAGCCTAATCCTCTGCTGCCATCTATTGGTTATGTGCGGTAATTCCATATTATTTTAGCCAAAAAAAGACGTTTTCTGTGAAAAGTCATTTTTTTCCGATGCGGTTTTTATGAATGAAAAGTGAGTCCTTGAAGTACATTTTATTTCACAGCTGTAGAGTTAGAAAATAATAAAAGATTTAAAAAATTTGTTCATGACTATGAAGGCAATTTAGTGATTATCTTGAAGAGAAATATCGCTAGCTAGCTAACGTTAGCGTAAACACATTATGATGGTGTTTAGCTGTCAGCATTTAAATGTAAAACTATGAAGATAGGGAGAGTACGGGATTGCCAGGCTCCGCATTTAAATTATTTAGCTATTTAAATTATGTTGTTAAATAAAATGAAACTGAATTTTCATGCCGCTTACATTGTTTATAATGTTGCAATTATATTTTTTCTCAGTTTCTGATAAGAACGAGGCAGTAGATGAGTCTCACGAGTGTACACCTAAAATATAACACGTGTAAAATGAGCTTCAGCTGAAGTTTACGAGCTGGCTTATCTTTATGCGGAAGTTCTAAAGAACGCTCCGTGCATAAGGTCAATTTCCACTTTGAAAAGATTTTTGGACATTGTAAGCATATTTTTTTGTAAGCATATACTGTTTTGATCCATATTCCTGTGAAATTGATTTATCTTTATTTTATTTTGTCATTATTCTTTTTTTAAAGAGATAAAAATGGTCCTTATCAACCTTGACATGGCAATACAATTCTATCACATTATTTTGGTGAGCTTTTGGGCTGGAAATCGTCAACCCGATCTGGCAACACTGCTTAAAGATTAAGGCGGGGCTTAGCAAAGGGGTGGCTTGAGTACACAATTAAGATATCTATAAAATAATTTTGACTAGTCAGAATGTTAATTCTAGATATCTACATTCAAATTCTTCCTAGTCACAAAGCTGAATGCGGATATCTCCAAAGAAAGATCCTCCTAGTTGAAAATCTGATTGAGATATCCAGAATTAAATTGCAGATATCTTTAAATAAGTTTTGACTAGGAAGAATTCCAATTCAAGATATCTCTAATCAAGTTTTGCCTAGTCAAAATCCAATTCAAGATATCTACAACTGTAATTCGACTAGTAGTAAATTATTTACAGATATCTACAAATGTATTTGTGGATATCTTTAAAAATGACGAATTAAAGATATCTCCAATTGAATTACGACTAGTAAAAAAACAGTTAGAGATATCTTGAATTATAATTTGTACTAGTGGCAACTCAATTAGAGATATCTCTAATTTCATTGTCACTAGTAAAAATGTAATTAGAGATATCTCTAATTAAAGTTCTGCCTAGTGAAAATTCATTTATAGATATCTTTAATTACAATTTCTACTAGTCAAAACTCATTTGTAGATATCTGAAAATATTTTCCAATGGAAGTTAATGGAACAATATGGCTAGTCATAAAAGCATTAGAGATATCTCTAATGGATATTACGACTAGTCAAATTAACATTGTAGATATCTTCAATGCATATTATGACTAGTCACAATAACATTGTAGATATCTTGATTGCAATTATGACGAGTCAAAATTGCAGGATAGATATCTGGAATTGGAATTATGACTAGTCAAAACAGAATTATGACTAGTAAGGAAAAGTGTATTTTATGCTAAAACGGCTTGCCATAATCGAACTGTAGTTTGGCAGACGCAGATGTCACGTTCGGCAGACGCAGACGTCACGTTCGGCAGACGTAGACGTCACGTTCGACAGACGCAGACGTCACGTTCAGTGAGACGAGTGCACGTTGCAGCGTCATATATTTGACCCCGGATGAACGCCATATTGGCACGGAGTACGCGCCATACACACACTGCACTGAGCCATGTGAGCACAGTGTTGTGATACGTGTTAGAGAAAAAATAAATAAATAACTTCACTGCTACACGTGAATCACGCGTGACGTCTGGCTCGACACTTCACTGCCACACGTGATTTACGTGACGTCTGCGTGACGTCTACGTCACGTCTACGTCTCGTCTGCGTCTTAAATTAAATGGATTTAATAGCAAAAAGAAAAAAAAAATTAAGACGTCAGTGAGACGTTCAGTGAGACGAGTGCACGTTGCAGCGTCATTTTTTGAGCCGGGATGAACGCCATATCAATGGATCTGAAAGACGCGTATTTTCAAATACAGATAGCGTCACGTCACAGGCGATTTTTGAGACTCGCCTTCGAGGGCCAGGCATATCAGTACACAGTCCTGCCGTTCGGTTTGTCCCAGGCACCCCGTACATTACGAAGTGCATGACTCAGCGCTCGTTCCTCTCAGACTGAAAGGCGTGCGCATACTGAACTATTTGGACGATTGGCTGATTCTAGCGCAGTCTCGCTCAGTGCTTGTACAGCATACGACCATGTTACTCGATCACCTCGAGAATTTGGGTCTCAGAGTCAATTGGGCGAAGAGCTCACTATCCCCCAGTCAGAAAACTTCCTTCCTGGGCACAGAATTGGACTCGCTGTCAATGATAGCGCGGCTGTCACCACAGCGCGCAGCAGACATTCAGCGCACAGCGGGCTCGTTCCGCTGCGGCGCGTCTGTCCCGCTCAAAAAATTTCAGAAAATGCTGGGTCTCATGGCCTCAGCGTCATCAGTTCTGCAGCTGGGTCTGCTATGTATGCGCCCACTGCAGTTCTGGCAGAAAGCGCACGTCCCGCGTCAAGCGTGGGCGCCCGGTCGGCTTCGTATCACGGTCAATCAGTAATGTGTCACAGCCCTGAATCCGTGGAGAGCAATCGACTGGTACCAGTTAGGTGTAAGCCTGGGGACTTCCTCGAGAATAAAAGTGGTGTCTACGGACGCGTCCACCTCGGGATGGGGGGCTCTGCTCGAGGGCAGACCGTCTTTTGGCCAGTGGTCAGAACGGGAAAAGCTCCTGCATATCAACTGCCTCGAAATGTTGGCAGTACAGAACGCGCTGATGCGCTTCTGTCCCCAAATAAAAGGAAACCATGTATTAGTCCGCTCGGACAACATGTCAGTGGTTTCCTATATAAATCGCCAGGGCGGTCTCAGGTCCAAAAACCTATACAGACTTGCAGAACGCCTCCTGGTATGGGCTCAGCGCAACCTGCGCTCGCTGAAAGCAGCGCATGTGCCGGGGCTTCTAAACATAGGGCCAGACAGACTGTCCAGGAACAATGTTCCAGCAGGCGAATGGTCTCTACACCCACAGACAGTACAACTACTGTGGAAGAAATTCGGCAGAGCGGAAGTAGACCTGTTTGCGTCTCCGAACAACGCTCACTGTCTGGAATTTTACTCAAAAAGCAGAGACGCGCTGGCCCACGAATGGCCCCGCCGTCATCTCTATGCTTTTCCCCCCGTCTCTCTCCTACCTCAGGTGATAGAGAGGGTCAGCGAAAAAGGATGTTCAATACTGCTGATAACGCCGTTTTGGGAAAACCAGCCCTGGTTCCCAGCGCTGATGCAGCTGACGAGCACTGTCCCGTGGCCGATACCAGTGAGGAGAGTCCTTCTCTCTCAGGCCAGCGGCTCGATTTGGCATCCTCACCCAGAGCTGTGGTCCCTTCATGTCTGGGCCACCAGCGAATATATGATGAACTCCCTA